>NW_015656585.1:3616406-3659319 GCF_001515625.1 Sinocyclocheilus rhinocerous
CAGAGGGATAATCGCTGGCACGCGAGCAATAGGGAAAAATGCATACTGATGTACATTTTGAGGTAATAACTTCTCATAGCCACACAGCCTGTTAGGAGCTATAAATACTATTAACGTGTGAGAATTAACTTGCGCTAGTCTACGGATGCGCGTGCGACCGCTGCACATATTACTAGGCACTTCAGATCAAAGACTCAGCGGTCTAACAGCGCTCGTCAACGTCAAAATGACTGAGATGGCCAATCAAATCAAAGTAGGCGGGGTTTACTGTTCACAGAAGCAGAGCGTGAAGCGACAGTTTAACATTAAAGAGAGCGAGGTAAGATGACGCTGCAAACTAGTGTTGTCAAAAGACCCGGTACTTCGGTACCAAGTCGGTACTGAAAAAATGAAAACATTACGGTACCAGGTTTTTTTAAGTACTGGTGGTACCGAGTACCCGGTCAACCCAGTTCTTGATGCGCTATCCGAAATGTGCGCAGATGCGCTCTCTTCATAAAAGCACTGAGACTTCACTGGTATTGGTACCGAATACTGAAATTTTGGTACCGTGACAACACTAATGTAGCAATTCAGTATCAATTAATAAGTCACGTGGCAGTGCTGACAACAAGTTTATGAGCTTCTGAATGTTACTTTTTTTGCTCCGCGTGATCTCAGATCTCTGTGTGCGAGCATTGTGTGTGCGTGTGCATCAATTAATGCAGCGCATTAATATAGAACGGTGATTAACCCCTTTGCTGTCACAGTGTTTTTATATCACTGTATTTCTGAAGGAAACCGACTTGTCTTCAGAAATTTATGGATGTCATTTTCATTTCATCTTGCCTGTAATGCCTGAGCAGCGTTTGTGAGCAACGGTGATTAACCCCTTTGCTGTCACCCCGCATTTTCGGCATGGAGGCACAAATGACATACCCAAATGACATAAAAAGGTTGCTGCTCATGAGTCTTTCTGACTAGATATATAATCAACATATGTTCACAAAGCTGACACTTCAAAGTTTACTATTCAAGAAGCAGAATTACTCGGACTGTTATGATAATAGAGATATATAAGCACAAACATAAAAACAAAAATAAAAATATAAAAAAAATGTATAAATAATATGTTTTTAAATGTATAAAAAATATGTTGCTGTGGTAAATGGTTTTAGAAACACAATGAAGCTAAAGCCACAAGTCTACTAATGCTTCATTTCAAATTCCAGGACATAATCTCTAAAACTGAATTTAATGAAATATTTTTTAAGACCATGTCATGTGTGTTTTTAGAGAAGGCTAATAAAAGGCTAATAAAATTGATTTATGACCCCTGTAAGCTCTCCGGTAAGATGTCTCTTCATGTCTGGCCCGGCAAACTGCCCCATTCATAATTCTATTGTTGTCACGTGACGAACATTTCACACCTCCGCCAGGTATGACACATTATCCTCATTCCTTTATCATTATTCTTTTGTTTTATTCAGTCATTAGTAGCCTTTATTCTGGCATTACAAGGTTTACCAAGCCACATCGCTTCAATCCCAGTATACATTTACCCAACTATAATCAAAAGTATTTCTAAAAAAATACAACAAAACATTTTCTTACGACCTTACGTCAATTATTATGACAAAATACATCATGAAAAGAACTGCACCTGTGCAGTGGTTAAACCAGAAAAATTAAAAATGGCACGTCATGCCGAAAAGGTTGCCGACACCTGTCTCGCCACATTTAAGAGCATCAAAATGGTATTTGTTGTTTGAATTTTGTGTTAAAATGTTCAAGATTTGAAAGCTGAGACTTTATTTCTTATCAGAAATAACAAAGCTCAAAGCCCATTGTGATAATTAGATTAGAGGTGCTTTACAAATAATTTTTTTTAATGGGAAAACCTCAGACCTAGCAACCCTGATTTGAACTATGGGTGGTTCACTGGGTCAAATAGAAACCACGTTAAAAGTGTTGCGTTAATGTGTTATTGCTTTAACCTGAACAGCCCTAAATTCAACACAAGAAACATTTTCTTCATGCAAACTGCTATCTGACACACTTTTCTGCTGCCTTTTGATTGACAGGAAATAATCGGCCCTGATCATCAGCTGTTTTTAAACAATTGCCTGATGGCTGATAGCGTAGATAATTGCTTTTATCAGCCAATACTGATTTTTGTCCAATATATCGGTGCATCCCTACTTAAAAATAATACAAATCTGTGCTAATAAAATAAAAAAAAGCATACTAGTTAGTTTTAAGGCAGAAATGTTAAAGTAGCTTGCCACATTACATCAGTATTTTGAGAAATAGGAGGAGACTGATCAGTTGTCATGCTGGATGGACTTGGGATCCATTTACCGCAGCTCAGTGGATGTTTCTTCCCGTTCTTATCGATCTCCAATCACTGCCAATGTTTTCTTCTATAGTAGACATGCAAGTGATGCACATCCATTTGGATTCAAATGCGCTGTCACTGTGAGAGTGGACAGGTTTCCTGTCTGATTCTTTTCATAGAGAGATTTACATCAACTGGATTTTTATCTTCAACATTGTTCACAGAGCAGCCATAAGTGCTGGATAACACCTTAAAGCTAATGTTCAGTGTTGTCATGGCCCATGGCCCATGGCACATGTCAAAAATGTGTGTTGACGTAAAATTTGGCTTAGGTGCTGTGACAAGTGTGTTTAACTTGATTGGCACACTATTTTTAGATTCTTCAGAGGTGATTTTGAACATTCTTCTGACTCTTATGCAGTAAAACACCAGTCTTATCATGTATTTGGCATAAATGTAGAAATGTAGTGCATTCTATGGGAAGACTGACCCAGAGGGAAATCCTATTGCTCAGAGGTTGCTCTTTCATAGCTTCTCAGATTTCTTTCATATATTTCTCAGATAATTTGAAGAATTTGATGAGAAATGAATATGAGTTCATATCAAAACTCAGACTTTGATTGCAGACTTTAGTTTCTTGGCAAATCTGAGCACAGTTTGATACATTGAGATTTCTTCTAAAACCCTAGAGGAAACATGTTTGAGATTACTGGGGCTGTTTCCTTCTTGAGAAAAACCTGAGAAGCAAAATTCTTGAATTTGGTCTCTATTTAATCTCATTGCAGTCTAGAAGAAACAGTTCTTATGTGTGTTGTTTGCTCCCCGAGGGGATGAACCTGTTTTCTGAAAGTGTCTCCTTGAGGCTGCAAGAGCACTGAAGTTTATATAGCAATGATTGAGCATAATTTAAGTGTTCCTCAAAGGCAGACGTTATCGCTTTCTAAGTTTGGATGCCACTCAGAAGAATGAAGCATAGATGCTTCAGTACAAATTTTCTTCAGCTGACAGTTATGTTCCTGAATATGAGAGCAAGCCAAAATAATATGATGAAATAATATATGAAAACAGGTTGTATGCTTGTACCCTTGTTTGTAGCTTCCCAGTCTTCTCAGCTTTACAGGTATGTGATTTTAAGTGTGCTTCCAGTCTAGCTGTGCTAGGAGCTATAATTGTAAATGAGCATGGCCTTAGAGCCTCCTGGTGTCAACTGTGCTTCTGCAGCTTGGAGCTACAGCCTCCTCCTTGAATAATGGATTCTTAGCTACAATACCTCAGGGTGCACTTGTTCCTTGGCTTGGTGAGGGAGGGAAATCATCAGTGGCAGTTCTTCAATTAATCACAGCACATTCAGACGTCACACATTCGACATGCTTCAAGGTATGATTTGGTGGCACGCCTCGTATTGAGTCACATTTCCTTTGTTTCTTACACAGCAGTCAAGAACTTTGTAGAGTTTCTTTTCTATTAGAGTTAAAGGACGTATGGCAAAGTAAAGGGATAGTCCACTCAGGAAATTAAAATTTCGTCATCATTTACTTACCTACATGTCATTCCAAACCTGTATGACTTTCTACTGTGGAACTTAAAAGAAGATATTTTGAAGAACATTGCTAACCAAACAGTTTTGGTTCCCATTGACCCATTGTTTATGGAAACGTACTGTATATAATTTGTGGTCTAACATTTATGGAAGAGTATGAAATGTCTTGCAGTATATCATATTTCTTCCATTGTGTGCGAGACTGTGTGGGAGATTTCAGAGGCTGCTTTCATTAATGCATGCGACTGTCAGGGGGCAATTACAAACAAACACCCTATTCTCAATGTCAGAGGCCACAGCTGCTGGCTTGAGCGAATCGATGCTCTTTAAACATCCCTCGCCTGGAAAGGCTTGCTGCGCATCGTCTCATGCCATTTTGTAATGTATCAGAATGCTGTGTGGCTGATAAAAAGGCATTTTGTTTGTTAAGCTATACCGACTGTCTCAGTCAGACCGTGAAATAACACTTGCAGATGACAGGGGGCATGGTGCTGCATGTATGTTCTGTGGTGTTGTTGTTTTTTTAGGTTTATATATGTGGACACCTTTATACTTGAGGTCATTGGATTGAAATCAATTTTTTGACAGATGTTGCTCAACTGCTGTATGGAAGCCTGTTTCAGCTAAAACACATAATAGTGAGAAAGCATTTAAAATAAGAAATTAAGTCACATTGTGATAGATAAATTCACATTGTGAGAGATGAAGTCAGAATTGTTTGATGTAAAGTTACAATAGTGAGAAATACATGTGCAGTTACAAGAACTAAAGTTGCAATTTCAAGAAATAAATTAGCATTTGTGAAATATAAAGTCACATTTTAAGATATAAAGTCACACTTATAGGAATTAATCACAGTTATGGGAAGCAAATGCAATTATGTGAAATAAAGTTGCACTTGTTAGATGTAAAATAAGAACTATAAATTTGCTAGTAAGAGAAATAAATTTGCAAAGAATTTGCAAATTAGAAATGAAGTTGCAGTTCCAAGAAAAAGTCACATTTGCAGTGTTTCCCACAGACTTGCACTCTATTTGTGGCGGCTGCATATATATGCAAATTCATTCACAGTTGGAGTGATAGAGATCGAGGTTTCCCCGGTAACGGCTGTACTGTACACAAAAGCAGCGCTCCGCTCACAAACGCTGCTTTATCAGATATTACATGCAAGATGAAATGAAAATGTCATCCAAAATTTTCTGAAGACAGTCGGTTTACTTCAGAAATACAGTGATATAAAAACACCCGCACCGGGTTTCGATTTTGAAACGTGCAGTGCTCATGTTTATTCAATGAAGTCAAAGCCTTTTGGAAAATCTATTTGTGGCGGTCAGTTTTGATATTGTGGCGGGCCTTCACAAATAAATCAATATATGGGAAACACTGCATTTGTGATCACAATTACAGGAAGAAAAGATCACAATTATGTGAAATAAAGCTGCAGTTGTTAGATATAAAGTCATAATCATGAGAAATTCCCATTTGTAAGAAAATCACATTGTGAGAAATTAAGTGAAAATTTTGAGAATGAAAGTTGCAGTTGTAGGAAATAATCACAGTTATGGGAAACAAACCCAATTATGTGAAATAAAGTTGCAATTGTCAAATAGGAAATAGGAAATAAGAATGATGAAAAATAAAATTTGCAGTAGCAACTAATATTGCAGTTCCTGGAATTGCACTTGCGAGCTATGTATCTTTTTTGAGAGATAAAATACAATTGAGGATATTTTCAATGATGCCAAATAAACTTGCAGTTGTAAGATGTAAATTAACAATTATGATAAATTTCAGTCACATTTGGAAATAGGAAATAAGAATGATGAAAAATCAAATTTGCAGTAGCAACTAATATTGCAGTTCCTGGAATTGCACTTGCGAGCTATGTATCTTTTTTGAGAGATAAAATCACAATCGAGGATATTTTCAATGATGCCAAATAAACTTGCAGTTGTAAGATGTAAATTAACAATTATGATAAATTTCAGTCACATTTGTTAGAAATGAAGTCACAATTTTGAGAAATAAAATTGCAGTTTTGAAATATAATGTCACATTTATTAATATTTTCTTTACTCTAAGGTGGAAATGGTCTTCCATACCTCATTGTAGAGTATAGGTGATGTTTAGGGATGGCTCATCACATAAATTAACAATTATGATAAATTTCAGTCACATTTGTTAGAAATGAAGTCACAATTTTGAGAAATAAAATAGGTGATGTTTAGGGATGGCTCATCACAATGTTTTTAGAGACCGCAAACTGTCTAGACATCCCTTACTTATGTGTATCTTTGTTCTTGCATGTATTTTGTACTGTAAGTAGTGTATCTCTGCACTATAGTTCAGACTTCAAAAGCTTTATATATCAATATTTATTGCATTATATTTTCCGCTTTGTATTGGGCACTCTATCCGTGACAGTGTAACTATTTTATCCCAGCTTGAGGACAGGAGTGTGTTTGACAGGGGACCCATGTTGAGAATGTGAGACAAATTTGTTCTGGTTGGATGAGCCTTTGGGCCCTTAAGCTCCAGTAGTTCAGGTCTTTATCCCGCACACATGAACTGTGCTGTCAGCGTCAGCTGGCCACTTCATTAGAACGCCTTCCCAGCGTGAGTCCTGCATGCTTTATTTATTGTGTGACATTTGCGATTACATTGTGGAAAAATTCAAAGCAAGCAGCTTCCACTGTGGGCTCTCTGTCTGACGAGGAGACCATAAGCTCTATGAAAAAAATTTATTTGCTTATTAAATAGGCCCAGTTAAGATGCAAAACACAATCAGATTCCTTGTTAAATATGTAAATGTGACCACAGCATTTTCCTAGAGCTTGCGGAGAAAAATGCTGAGTTAATTGTGATTTTAAATGGTCACGTGTGCTTTTTTATGATGGAGTGCCAGTTGGATTGTTTTCTTAGTTAAGCAAATTACTCACCCTTGAGAGCAACATGCAGCAGTCACTTATGAAAATGTTAACGATTACAAAAGGGGTTACATCTGATATTTTTTCCACACACACACACACACACACACACACAGAGAGAGAGAGATTGAATTGATTTCTTTCATAAATTGCTTTGACTACACTAATAGCAAAATTGTCTCGATATTATCGTGGTTACATGACGATATGAAACGATAGGTCTTCTGGGCAAAAAGTGTAGTTTACACTAATATGTGAAACATCAATGTTTAAGGAGTTTAGGACACAGAATAGGACACATTATTGTTTGATAACTGTTTTATTTCCTATTTGGGTTTGTGTGTATGCTTTATTATTTAACTGTTTTTTTCCAAGCCGTGATAGATGCCAGTGTTTCCTCTCATAACTAGGCTATGCAAAGATTTGATTTCAAAAACAGTATCATAGCTATTAAACTATTTCTTGTTTTGGTTTTAAATCTGTATTTAACCTCAGAACGATCTCAAAGTAAGTCTGATTTTGTGGTGGCTGTGCTTCAAAGGGGACATTGATACACACACACACACACATGCGATAAAGATGAAAATGGCAAACAAAAATTTAAAAAAAAAATCTAATTACATTCTTCTGAGGAGCTGGTATTCAGAAGAAAGGGAATGTTAATGGATGACACCTTTAAGTGTTATAGACCACCTTTTTAGAATTTGAGGAATTTGGGAATGCAATGTTATGGTGTGCCTGTGGGCCTATCATCAAATGCCACTGAGAGATTTTAGAATTTTCTCAATAATGATGACTATGCAAGATGCCCAGACCTGTGGTTCTTATTGCCTGTGCGGCATTTTGGGCTTGGCGGTTTGCATCTGAAGGAGTTATTTCAGTAGGGTACTCTTTGTCGCTGTGTCTTGCCTTGAGAAAATACAGTAAAAAGGAAGATTGATTGCTGCAGATAAACTTTATCACCTCTTACTGAATTGCAAGTAAATGTGAGCTTTTTGTAACAATCCACGCATGGTATTAATAAATAGTGGCACACCATAAGATGAGCAATGACTTTTTTTTTTTTTGTCTGACTTAGAGAGTACAACATAGCTTAGCTCTTTGTATAATGCTTATACATCTACCATTGTAGAATGAGATATACTGATTCATTCCGTTGCCTACAATAATTAATTTTTGTTGATAACAACCCCTGTGCAAACCTCACCTGCACCCTGCGGCTACACTAAAAAGATAATTAAAGTGGTTGAAAGAGAACTTTGCAATTGTCATTATTTTAAGGAAACTTGTGGGTTTTCTTCTTATGGTCCTTAATTTTCAACAATTTACACTGTAACCTGTGGCAGAGTTTGGATAAGTGTGAGTAAGGACCGTGTAGGTTAAAATAGATAATTCTAATTAAATAGTAGGATTAAAAAAAAAAAAACTCCTACAAATTGATGGAAAACGACCACCTGAAATTGTCCATGACATTTATTTATTTATGTATTTATGTATTTATTATTGTTATTATTATTTTTTATTTTTTTATTTATCTATCTTCCTTAAATAACTTCGCTGTTAATATCAGTATATATTTCAAAGCCTTGTCTGGTCAGTTTGTGGTGGATAAAAAGCTATATTATAGACTCTAAGTAAACTAAAGTCAGGTTATTCATTAATTTGTAGTGCTTTTCAGCAGCACACAATTTATTACGCATCAGACAAATTTATTTTTGGTTCCTTTTGTCATATTTTGTTGGTCTTTATGACCTATAGTGGGTTTAGTATGTTATCACCGCCTGTGAATGAAAGGAAGGACATAATGAGTGATGAATTAGTTAAAATTAAATTATTATAATCTTAGTTCAAGTGATGAAGGATTTTGACAGTAAGCAGTATTGAGTTCTACTCTAAGGTTAACCCTGCCTGCTTTAAATGTTTGAAAATGATAGTTGAAATATTTGTAATAGTTGAAAACATTAGAAATTTAGAGAAATAATCAAATGTAATCAGTTACATTACTTTAATAAAGTAATTGAAATAGTTACACTACTTATTACATTTCAGATAGGGTAATATATATATATATATTAGGGATGTAACGATATTTTCAATATCGCGATAGCAAAATTGTCTCGATATTATCGTGGTTACATGACGATATGAAACGATAGGTCTTCTGGGCAAAAAGTGTAGTTTTTAAAAGAAATTTGTTTTGGGCCATTATGTTTAGGCACAGTATCGGTCAAACGAACTAAAACCGAAAGCACTATATGGCTTAATCCCTTCATCAAGTCTGTTTTTGCGTGTTTAAAAGCGAAGCGCACACATTGTTGACATGATCAGCTCGTGATCCGGTGTTTTCCGCACCTCAGAACGGCTCCGTTCACAGTGAATGAATGCAGTGAAATCATTTATTGCATGTGCTGTGAGGTTAGTGCGCGTTTGGGAATGCAATAAATATCGTATTGTGGACTTCATATCGCAATAATATCGTATCTTGAGATTACGCATCAGACAAATTTATTTTTGGTTCCTTTTGTCATATTTTGTTGGTCTTTATGACCTATAGTGGGTTTAGTATGTTATCACCGCCTGTGAATGAAAGGACATTCATAATGAGTGATGAATTAGTATAGCAGATGGCAGGAAGTCAGAATGAATAAAGAGGATGTCACTCCAAGCAAATAACCCTCTTTTCCTCTAAGGGAAACACATCATCCTCTTTTGGAACATACTATATCTACCTCACATGGCATTTGTTAACAAGGACCACTGCAGTACTTATACCGATGTGGCTAAGAGTGATGGGATAGAGGGTGGATTGAATCTGGATTGCTGCATACTTAAACAGTTTATTTAAAGCTGTGCTAAAATTACCTGTGTAGCAAGTTCTCCTCATGTTCCCCTAGGTCCATAGCTCTTTAAAGACATTGGTTTAAAGACTAAAGTTGATTAAAGTTGGCTTTCCGAAAAGATTTTTACTCTCAGATCTGACATCAGCGATTGATAGTTATATTTGATTTATTTGAAATGCATGTAGATTATAAAAGTGCATTGCTCCTATGCAAGTACAGCGTAAGTTCATTAGACATCAGGGTTGTGCGCCGTTCAGAACTAAATTGAGAATGTGTTTTGAAATTCCTATGATTTTTAAGACTTTTAATGCTGATTCAAACCGATCTCATGAGAAAACATGACAATTTTAGTTGCTGGTAAAATCATATGAATTTGTACAGTATATTTTGTTTGAAAATTATTTGTACAAAACCTAAAACCTAAACCTAACCCTTAATGGGGTGTAAGCAGATTGTATGCAAATGTAAAAATTAGATCATGCAAATTCATATGCATTTGCTACTGATCACCAAAACGTTAAATAGTTGCCATGACTGTGTGTTGGTTGATTTGACAAAGCCTTGTTTGAAAGTTCTGACAAAAGTAGAACACACTTTGAAGTAGTGTTAATTTCGTTGACGAATAATTTTCGTCATAATTTTCGTCAACGACATTTTTTTCACTGACGACAACGAGACTATAACGAACTAAAACTCTTTTTGAATGTCAAAAACTATGACGTAAATCTATTGACATTTTCGTCAATGAATAAAAACGAGACGAACATGTTAGGGAGGGACGATTTGGGAAGAGATTCATTCAGAACGAATCTGCTGCGTGGTTCGAAAGTTAGATGCGTACATATGAACCGGCGGGACATAAGCAAACATACACTTGCTGCACGTCGCAAAAACGTTAAAAAATGTCAATATGTGGGATTAAGAGAAGAGCAGACATATGGATAAATCTGACGACGCAAGAGAGAGTTCAATTCGGTCTGGTTTTCTGAGTGCAGACACTGAAGCATACACACACAGAAAGCGCGTCTTACAGCACGCGAGTACTCTTTCACGTCACATGAACGGAGAATTACACACAAAATGATGTCAAATTGTCTGTTTTGACGAGTATTCACGTAAACACAGTTGATTACGTCTTAAGTGAACGTAAACTCTCTCAGCGCGCAAGTACTCTTTCGCGTCGCATGAACGGAGAATTACACACAGAATGATGTCGAATTGTCAGTTTTGATGAGTATTCACGTCAACACAGTTGATTACGTCTTAAGTGAACGTAAAGAGCAGGGAGAACGTGTATCAGTACATTGCATCCATTGCAGCTGTGCATTCGGTTTTAAAGGCGCAGTTAAATCAGTGTCTGTCATGATAAAACCTTAATATCAAACCTATATAATGAGTTTGGAAATTTTAGACAAATGATTACTAAATGCACTGTAACTAAACCCATTAGATTTTAGCAGACAAAATTTACTGTAGATTTAGTCGACTAAAACCTTATGATATTTAGTCGACTAAAACTAGACTAAAACTAAAAACAATTCAGATGACTAAAATATGACTAAAACTAAATGCCATTTTAGTCAAAAGATTATGACCAAAACTAAATCAAAATTTGCTGTCAAAATTAACACTGCTTTGAAGGTTAAAACTTTTTAGTTTATATATTTCATTATATTTAAGATATTAACATGCATTACCTGTTTTATATTTCTTTGAATTGAAGCTCAGCAAATTTCTCTTCCTTTCCTTCAGTCTAATTCAGTACAAAAAACCAACACCACACAAGTTAGTGCCACACAAAGGATTATGAATTAAGAAAGAAAGAGCTCACACAGTGCAGTTTCCAATCAGTAAAATGGAGTATTGAGGTGGATGTAGTAGAAAACATGATAGCTTAAACATGGATTGCGACTATAGAGACACAAATGTGTCAAATTCTTCAATGTAAACACCATCTATGTCAGGCGCTGGATGTGTATGGGGGAGGAATTAAGAAGGTCCTAAACATCAGAGACCATACAATTATTTCATGTCTAGCCAGGTGCCTCATTAGCAAGTAATTTGGATGTAAACTCAGATGCTTGGCTAGACTTTGTGCAATACTGGGAGTGGGTGGATTGTTTGGAAATTATTGGCTGAACTCCGGCTGCAATTCTTTTGGGTTCTTGCATATTTTTTTCTAATTAGGTTATCTCCTTCACTCAAACTCCTCAAAAGAGTCTAGAAAGACTTTAAAGGGGTCATATGATGCGATTTCATTTTTTCCTTTCTCTTTAGAGTGTTACAAGCTCTTGGTGCATAAATAAGATCTGTAAAGTTGCAAAGACTAAAGTCTCAAATCCAAAGAGATATTCTTTATAAAAGTTAAGAGTTAGCCACACCTACCTAAAACGGCTCGTTCGAACACGCCCCCACATACCTACCTCACTATGTGGGAAAATAATGTTCTTTTTAGCAGCATCATATGACCCCTTTAAGATTCGTCCAAATTCTGCACTGACTGCATCTACACGCTCTTCTGTACAGATATGCTGTGCTTGGCAGTCGTGATCTCTATAGTACAGCGTATTCCACAATTACTTCTGGGTATTCACCATCTCTCTCGCCTCCGCGGAGCCATGAATTACATTCAGCCTCTTTACTGACATGAGGTGTAATACGATTCAGATGGAGGTATCAGTGTCATTTGTCTGGATCTGAGCGAACTGCATTGAATGAAGGCTCCCCAATTACTCTCAGGACAAGGTTGACGCCATGGCTTGTTTATTGATTATGAAAAGATGGAGGTTTAATTTGATACTTAGATGCAAACCTTCAGCTGATTCTATTCCTCATGCACAACCATTTAGTTTAACTTGCTGTCTGTCTGATCTTGAGGCTTACATCTCCAGTCGTTGGCACGATGCGCTATGACTTTCACCGCCGCATTCTCTGCTCCCAGACACCCAGTGTTCACAGCATGCCATTGTTAGGCACATTAAGTACATTAACCACAGTTGATATCTGAGGATTTGTCTCTCTTCACTTGGTTTTGTTCTCAGAGACATCATCTCATGCTCGGTTCAAGGCGATTGCTTTCACTCGGCTAGTTCTGATTTCATTTGACATGTGAAGACCCTTGAATGTATGTGCGCCTCTGTGAAGGTTCAGGGAAGAATCATGTGTCAAGCGTGTGTATGCATGTGTGTGTGTGCTCATAGTTTTAGCTTTTATTGTGCGTGTGTGTTGTTCATTAGCGTTCCAGTGCATTTTGTGTGTGTCTACTGTGTGTGCTAAGCAAGTGGATATGTTTTCTCATAATGAGGTGCTATGTGTGCCATACTCAAAAAGCTTTGAAAGCTAACCCAGAAATGTCATCACGTAAATAAGGGCTTCTTCACAAGCCAGTGAAGCTTTTTCAGAAACTTCTACAGCACTTTGTGCGACACCATGACTCTCCCTGCACACCTACTCATGTCGAACCTACATGCTCATGCTATGGTTTATTGACAGCCATAAATCTGATTGGACGTGCATGTTTCATTAGCAGTTGTATTGGGGGATGAAGCCTCACAGTAAGGAAAAATTCTATTCAGACATACTTTGATTTTGTTCTGAAATCCTTTAAGTCCTTTTAAGTCCTTTAACTCCATATATACATATATGTATGCATATATAAAATGTATTACAATGCCATCGGAATTAGTTTTTGCTACTTTTCGAATGTATAGATCCAAGTCATATAAGCATAACAATGTAAGGTTATCATATGTAATTACAACTATACAATTAAAATTAAACAATTCTACAGATGTATTTTTTTTTATAAAGTTACTGTACTTATTTACAAGCGATAACGGTGTTATTGCTTTATATGAAATATGAGGTGCATGAAGAAAACAAAAGAAATTCAAGGGTAAACATCACATGTAGACAGAACATTTTTATTGTATGTCATTTGCAATCAAGATGTCATTTTATGTCAAAGTATGCGAAAATGTGAAAATTGATTTGTGTTTAGGATACATAAAATGCTTGCTATGAAATTAGCTTTAGCAAGACTCATTTTTTTCAAAATGCAATTTACAATTACATTTCTAGTATTCTGCAAACACAATATTTTGAGGCTTGTTGGAAAGGACATTGTAGTGGGAGTTTTCATTACTTTCAGAAAAGAATAATACAAAAAAGGCAGAATTTGTCTTTGATTGTTAGGCATTGTCAGTGGACTGATGAAATAATCCAGTGAGCGTGAAATATATGGTTCAAGAGAGTTAATTCAAGTCCACGGGGCCAAAAGTGTCCATAGTTGAAGAAACACCAAATTACAAAAAGTTATTTTAAATTATATTCCACTGGTTCAGGCATGAGGACCATAAGGCATGTTGTCACTTGCCATATGATGCATTAAAACACCAAACAAATGTTTGAGAAATTCAGGAAGGTTCAATTCGGGTAATCGTCGAGACTGACGCAAACACAACTCCCGGAGACCAGAGCAGAGAGTTTGTGAAGAGTTGTCCAGCTGTTAGACATTACAGCTCAACCATTCCCATGAGCCGAGACTGTGACACCACAAGCACTCCTAAAAACAGACTCAAGGAGTGGATGGAGTGGGATAGTTTGGACTCTTTTGTCCAGATGGGTTTGACACAGTGTGTAATTGGATGAAAGGTTACAACCTCGTGCACCAGCTCATGATAATTAGAGAAATGCTTGAAATTCAAACAAGTTGCAGGAGCTTGCTGGAGGGGATTGGCAGCGTTTCTTTTTGAAGTACGAACAGGTTTTTAGAAAACACCTGTTTCCTTCTGGAGACTGAAACATTTCTCAGTTTTGCAACAGGCAGTGTGTGTTTGTACATTACTGTATATACAGTAAATGCATTTGTGTTAGAACAAACTAAATACATCTACATTTAAATGAGTCTAGATCTAAAATAACAATGTTGCTTAATATTTCTTAAGACGTTTGCCAATAGATTATGCAGCATTAATCAAGGTTATCACAATTATTATCTAAACTGTCTGAAATTAGAAAGTGTGTTTGTATAGTAATACAGAGAGAAATTATTATCATATGTGGCTGAGAGAAAAATAATCTCATCTTCCAAGAAAGCTTTACAAAGGTTGCATTTAGGTCAGTGCTTTTAATGCTGAATTGTGGATAATTAATTCTTGGTAATTGCAAACTTTCAGCTATGATAGCTCATTATGAATTCAGGTAATATAAACTCAATGCACTGGCCTTGTTGGAAGCAATATGATGTTATTAAACTCATTATTTATGAAACATTTTGATCCATGCGCACCCGCTTTCTCTTCTGTATTACTGCTGAAGTTTTAGTACGACTGGAATGTTTTGGCCGATTTCACCTCGACTACATTTCCATATCCTCTCTCTTTCATTTGCCTAATTAAATGAATAAATATGCATTCAGCTTTCCAACCAGTTTCCAACTCACGGTTGTTTTCATTTTTTCTCAATAGGCTACTGCATAAATAAACAAGAGTATCATTTCTACCGCGCATTTTTATTAATCATACTGTGGGTTTTAATGCGAGTGCATTTGTTCTTGTGCGCATTTGCATGTGTGTATGAAGAATAGGGTGAATAGGTGAAAATGAGAACCGGTTCTTATTCAGTATTGGAATGATGTTTAGTTCCATTAATATCTCTAAAACATGCATTCTTCTGCAGATTGTTATTGTTAACTAAAACTAGAACTATTAAAACTATTTTTGAAATAAAGCTGGAATAAAACAAATGATAAAACTTAATAAGTTTAAGTTGATATAAGTTAATAGAACTATAGCTCAATAGAATTATTTAGCTAAATAAAGAAAAAATCTAACAAAAATGAGACAAGCACAACAAATTGACTAAAACTTAAACTGAAAGTAAAACGAAAACTCGAAGTTAATAAAAATAAAATAAAATAGCTAATTCAAAATATCAATGAGTAATATAATAGTATAGAAGTAATACTAACATAACACTTTTGCAATACTTATTTAAAAGTGTCACAACACCATGACTGAATATAATACAGCACAATACAGTGTGAATGGAGTTGCACTATTTTTTTCCCTTAAAAATACTAAAATAACCATTAATGGAACAGTCAAGAAACAAGAACTGTTATGATGAATCTGAACTAGAATCAAGTTTTTAAAGATTTCCATACCTCTTCTCAAAATCATCAGAAATTATCTGGTGGATTGTACCAGTCAATTGACCTATCGGTAAGCCCCGCCCCCCCTCTTAGTTATTTTTGCTCCCTCGGACAAACAAACAGAGTCGCTAACTGTCTTACAATGACAGCTGTCAGTGTGAAAACCTTGTCCCTATATCTTTTTGATAAATTTTGGACACAGAAGGACCACCATTCAAGTGAGACTTAAACATGCCATTGAGGGATATATAAAAGATTTTAAAATTAAATATTGTTGGTATTAATTCGGAAGCGAGGGTTTACATATCACAATGCAAGCGATGGTTTGTATGGACTCACTAACTTTAACGTTAGCTAGTTTTAACCAGAGATACCTTGCTAAAGCACAAGATGACATTATCATTCTGCTTGAGCAGATGAAAATTGTAACTTAATGAGAGTATGACAATCAGAAAACAAACGTTTTTGTCTTCATTGGGATTGGGGGTGAATGCTTTGGGATATTTTGCTCAGTTTTGTTTGGGTTTAGGAAATAGAATAAAATAAATTGCCTATCCTCTCTAGATACCTGGAATCAATGTTACAAGTACCCCACGCACATCGTTTTTCCATTTTTGAAGCATAAACCCCATAAAAACGATGCGAGCTTCGCATCTTCCAATGTTTCTCTATGGCACTGAAACCTACAGATATCCGAGTTCCGCTCCCCGTGCAACTAATACTCGACTGCCATTGGCTCATCTGCGTTCGAGGGGAGGGGCTTACCGATAGGTCAATTGTGTATTTTGAACATTGGCTATTAAGTTGTCTTAACTGGAGACAATATATTTCTGTGTAGTTTATCTCTGCTGTTGAATGGCTTTATAGGATAAGATTGCTCTGACATTTCTAAAATATGTAATTATGGTATATTGTTAAGATCATTTAAGTGGCCAAATTGTTACTGATGATTCTGGGAAAGAACCCACAATGCATGGCGGTACATTCAGACGTTAGCTAATCGTAACCACAGCAGACATTCTTCAGATATGAGTTTATGTGTTTGTGTAGGTGGGTGAGTGGGTTGATGGTTTCGAATGAATAAGCGAGTCCGATAGCTTCTTTCCAGTGATGGTTTTGTATGGCAGGGTCAGACTGGAAGAGCTGGAAAATGCTAGCTTTGTGAAATTTAAACTAAAAAACCTTCATACACAAAACAGACAAAGAACTGAATGCTTGTGTGCTGAACAAGGTCCCTAATGGGATAGCAGTGTTTTATAAAGCAGATGCCTAGAACAATATTCTCTCATTTGTTCATTTTGTTTAGTAACATTTGAAAATTAGCAACATCTGCAGAAAGGAATGTATTCTCCTGTAATGCAGTGTAATGCTCTGGCTAATTCAAAGCAGTCGTTGTTTTCACTATTATTCCTTCAGGAGTTCTGTATTACAAAGATGCGGTCGGAAATTGTTAACCCTGTGTGATCTGACAGAGTTTTTGGTATCATTTAAATATATATATCTTATTTTGCAGTCTATGTGTATGTGTTTTTCTACTGCAGTGGCTAAAATTCATCTGTACAATCTGCCTAAAATGATTAATTTTGTGTGTGGAATGATGGGAAAAAGACCAATTTATAAGCCAACTGCAGAATCCATTTGAAAGATATAAAGAGGTTACATTTCTCATTACAATTAGTAGACAGCTCATATTTTCATTCTGGTAAATATCTGCTGGTATTGAGAAGTATGGAAAAGAAACTGCACTTGGCAGTCTGGATTGGTGCTTGTCATCGATGTATCTTACATTCTTCATCAAGAGACTTTAAACTGATTATTCTGATTGGTTGTGATTGTGTTTGAGTGTGATTGTTGGGATTGTGTGAAATAGTCTAATTCAAATAGACACTTTAGCACACAGTTTAATGAACTGGCTTGTGCAGTGAGCAAATGTGGTTTGCAAATTGCATTCGTTTATGGTCACATTTGCGTTGTTGCCTGATTTAGATATATATTCATATATAATACAATAAATGAATGAGCTTCTAAAACAACACAGACAGCATGTGTACATAAATGATGCTTTAAGCAGCTGTAATTCATTCTTAGTGACTTTCCCCAAGAGTGTACAAAATCACTTTGGAAAATAAAAAACCCTGCACAATTAAGAGTTAGTTTCCACTACTTCAATAATCTGTTCCCTTAATAATTTTAACTAAGTTCAAATGCGGAAATTATGTGGCCATGATTTACCAGACCAAGGGAACAAATTAATAAAACCTGGTCACAAATCAATAATTTATGGCCATGTCTGTTTTTTTTTGTTTTTTTTTTTGGAGATGCATTCAAATCATGTTAGAATTATTATCCATTACCAATGAATGAAGTTGGTAAAATTTTGAAATATTTTTGAAGTACGTCTCTTATGTTCACCTACACTCTTAAAAATAAAGGTGCTTCACGATGCCATAGAAGAACCTTTGTGTCTAAATGATTCCATAAAGAACCTTTAACATCTGAAGAACCTTTCTGTTTCACAAAAGATTCTTTGTGGCGAAAGAAGGTTCTTCAGATTATAAAAAGGTAAGAAAGAGATGGTTCTTTAAAGAACCTTTTGACTGAATGGTTCTTTGTGGAACCAAAAATGGTTCTTCTATGGCATCGCTTGAAGAACCTTTTGAAGCATCTTTATTTTTAAGAGTGTAGGCTACATTTATTTGATCATAAATGCTTAAAATGCTGAAATATTATCACAATTTTGAATAAATGTTAAAATATGAGTCATGAGAGCCATGATATCCAATTATTTCCCCACATCATGTGCAAGGCTTCATAGGAAAATTGTTGACATTAATATTAACTCTGTCCAGCCTTAGGCTCGTTAACAAATGGTTTCAATGCACTCTTTTATAGTATTTGCATACATTTATTGAGCTTTTAATAGCATTTGATACTTATTGAACTCCATAATATGATCCAACTTTTAATTTCAGTTTGTTTGGACCAGCAGACTAAATCCACAGCCAAGTGAGGCATTCATAGATAATAAATAGTGCTTTTCTCAGAAAGTTATGAATTATTCAAAAGCATGATCTGTGTTGCCACCTGGCTGCAGTCTGAGTTTTTTTCCAGCCTTCAAGGTACGATACAGCTTTAATAAGAACACAGCGACTCATAAAACACAAATCAGCTTGTGACAAATCTCTGTTTGAGCGTGAGTGTTTGTTTGCGCGGAACCATGTGTTTTGAGTGAGTGGCGCCATTTGATCTCCACCTCGCTCATTGATTGAAACCATGTGAGTGCCACGCTCATGGCAACCCACCATTAGGATCCATGTTTCCCTGCCCTGTGATTTCCAAGCACACTCCCCTTAACATCAACAAAGCGGGGTGTCTTGTAAAGCTCGCACATGTTTCGGCTCAGAATTCATACTGCTGCTTTGCACAAACTGTGAAATGGACGAGGCCTCATCTGCTAACCAGTTTTTCACAGTAGCACGTGCCTGCTGGTACCGACCCGTGGAGGACGCGGTGGGTGGTTGAAAAGGGGGGAAGAGTTGGTGGGAGCTCTCGCCGCATCTGTGACATCGATCAGCTTGGCATACCGTCCGGTATAGGAAGGAAGAGTCATCATCAAAAGCTACATCTGTGACAGGCGGCCCTTACAGACTCGGCCAAAAAGGATTTATGGGATGAGGTGGGGGGATGCTGAAGTAGTTCTTATGGATGGGTGACCTAGTTGAACAGGTTATACTTTTTTGAGAAGAAATATACGAGCCACACAAGAGCTCTGAAAGCTGTGTGAGTTAAGACAAGCACATGAATAATTTGTTTTAACTAGTGGTCGACCGATATGGGATTTTTGACAGCCGATGCCGATATCTTGGAAAGCAGGGAGGCCGATGGCCGATATAAAGCCGATATTATTTTATTTCTTTTAATTTATATTTAAGAAATTTGAAATCATTTGAAAATGGATTCAAAATAATTGTGTAAAATAAACATACTTATACTTTAGAAGACAAAGCATTTTTCACAAATAAATAAATATTTAATAAAAATCTAATTAAAAAGGAAGTAAACACTGTAACCAACAGGGCACTCAGTATTCAGTTTGTGTGCATTGGGAATCATATATTTTTTTTTCAAATAAAGCCATGGTAACACTCATTTTACATAGAGCACGCAATGAAAACGACATGAATATGACAGTGGGCAAATGCATAAAGCGCAGCATAATTTGAAATCACTAACTTAGTTTAAAGTTTGTCGATCGCGCGTCTCCAGTGAAGCTGAACTCTCCTCCTGTCAGCATTCAATTCACACGGACCGACCGTCACACAGAGAACACGCGATCATGCAGGATACACATGCACACTTCACAAGATCTCACAACTGGATCTGACTAAGTTTGCAAGGTTTGTGAAATTAAATGTTCATTAGTCATTCAAAGATTTGTTTAAATGACATAAATGCGTATTTGCTGAATGCTGACGGCAAATGAGAAAGTATTATAATGTTTGCCTTTCTATTACTAATAATATTAAAGCAATCATTATAATACTTTTTTGTATACATTTTAATTCCTTTGTTTAACAGTTCTATCTGATTATTAGATAGACTTCTATCTATATTAGACAGAACTGAACGACGACAGCGAACAAGAGGGAGAATGTGAGCACTGTGTGTTCAGGCGCTGCCGTTCTCAGCGCCGTCAAAATAAAAGTCCCGCCTCGAACACATCGGCCAAACAGAAAAACTTATCGGCCGATGCCGATATTTGAAAAATGCCAAATATCGGCCGATACATCGGTAGACCACTAGTTTTAACACCCACCCTTTTCAAATTCACATCTTCATCTTTTGACCCTCTTTTTCTTGGCTCTCTAATGTTGTTGCAGAATCGGTGGACTTCCATGTTCTTTCACCTGTGGTTCGGGCTCGATGATGGCAATTCGTGCTGCCTTTTATTTTGCTTTTATTCCCTTAGGTTCTTTTATTGACAACATCGACTGACATTACACATGTAATTTACTTGAGCCTGGCGCTGGTCTCTTCTCCCATGACTAATTCAACAGCAGGCTGTAAACAATGTTAAAGAGGACAAACTGGAGTCATAAGTCATTGATGCCTGTTTTTCTCTTATGCCTTTGTGTTACCACTCTTTTTTTTCTGTCCTGAGAGACTCTTCTATTACTACTTCTAAATGTTTATCAGATTATCAAATTCACTTTAGCATAAATATATATATACAGTGGGTACGGAAAGTATTCAGACCCCCTTAAATTTTTCACTCTTTGTTATATTGCAGCCATTTGCTAAAATCATTTAAGTTAATTTTTTTTCCTCAATCAGATGCTGTCTAGAATGGGACTATCTGCAACCAACTAGCAGATAGTGATACATTTAAGTCATGTCAATTATTATACCGAAAGTTCAAAATTTGGGATTGGTAAGATTTTTTAAAATGTTTTTGAAAGATCTCTTATACTCACCAAGGCTGCGTTTCTTTAATAAAAAAAAAAACTGTAATTTTGTGAAATATGTTTACTATTTAAAGCTGCACTAAGCAATATTTGAAAAACACTTTTGACTACAGTGTCGGACCGACTCCCAAAACACATTTGTAGCCAATCAGCAGTATCTTGTAATGATACAGAGAAGAGAGCGCTCAATTTGAGTGCACAGGATGGATATTAGCAGATCGATTACAGATAGAGAGATGGCAGATAAAAAAAGAGGAAAATATCAGAGAAACAAAACATTAAAAAGAAGGGTTATGATCAGGCAAAAGGTAGGACCTGCGTAAATATCAGAGCAGCTTTCCAGCGGTGGAGAGAACTCAAGGAGATTTTCTTCTTGATAGGTGAGTAACGTTGATTTTGCTTTGTTTCACACAACTTATCCGTGTTGGCTTTTGTTTGATTATGCTTGTGTGTCATCTTCACTTGTTTCTGCGATCGTCGTTGATAAAACCCCAAAAATCATGCATGATCCTACGCAGACGCTACAGGTGGGACAAAACAGGAAGTGCAGGCCCTGCAACTGGCTGCTTCAGCTCACTTGCTTCCTCTATCATCTCAAATGAAGTGTTCTTGCTGGTGTTAGTGCAGAAATTTCTCTAGTCTTGGCTTTCCGTGGTGAAATCATAATCATTAATCATCTCAGTCATTATCGTGACAGCCAGTTCCACTCAAACAGACCTTTAGGCATTCCTCTGCAAGATTCCCACTCGCTTTTCCTGGAGTATATGTGAAAAATAAATCGACTCATCTTTAGCAAACCCTCTTAGTAACCTGATGTATATGACTCTTATTTGTCACTCTGACAGTATTGGTACAGTATTTGCAGTTTTTGTAGCATTTGCCTGAGAACTTGACTTGCATTTGTACTTGTGCTGATAACTGCCACATATGCAATATCAACTTTGTTTTAGGTTACTATTTGACAGTGTCTGCTAAACATAAATACGAAAGTAAACCTTAATTAATTAATGTTAATATGTTGTATTAACTGATATCTAGAGAGCAGGATGGCCAGTGGCCAATATAATGCAGATATATGATGTAATTCAATTTAAGTAGTGTATATGAGACAACACAAAATTGCTACAAATTAAAAAATAAAAGTGATATTATAAATACAGTTAGCTATGCACTAACATTATAAAGTTTGGGGTCAGTAAGATATTTGTAAAATAAATTAATACATTTATTCAGCAAGGATACATTAAAGGTCCCCTGAAATGCTTAGAAACACGCAGCGTTACTCTGTGTTGACGTAATTTGAACTGAAACAGGAAGACAGGGCGGGACATATCAATCAGCCCGCCCCTTTTTAAAATAGCCAATAGCGTTAGTTTATATCGCAGCTTTGGCTAGAGCCGTTCAGATTGCTTTGTTTCACACAACTTATCCGTGTTGGCTTTTGTTTGATTATGCTTGTGTGTCATCTTCACTTGTTTCTGCGATCGTCGTTGCCATGGTTGTGTACGTATGTCTGATTTGGTGCTCAGGAATAATTTATCATTATTTTCAGTATTAAAAAGAATTTCTTTGAAGTTCAAAAGAACAGCATCTATTTGAAATAGATATATTTTGTAACATTATATAAATGCCCCTTTTTTCTATTTAATGTGTCCTGCTGAATAAAAGTACTCATTTCTTTTACAGCACATATGTTACCATAAATTTGTAATAAATTGTGGTAAACTCTTTTTTTAGGCTCCTACTTTGTGAGTTCGGGTTTAAAAGGTTGGGAGTAAAATACACAGATAAAGCAACAGTTACACACCTACTGCCCTTTATTTGCTGTTCATTATTTTGCATTAGTGCTAAAAATCTTCCTACCTTTGTCAGTGAGTGAAAAAAGGGAGAAATATGAAATACCTTGGTGATTCTATTTTATTCTGAATTACCCCTCCAAAACTTATAGTTTCATTAGGAGATACTTGAATACAGAACAAAACAAAAAAAAAAACAGCTTTTAAGTGATTGCATGGTGTCTTGAAGTAAGGTGGGTAGGGTTTTTCAACTCAAAAAGGGAAATATTTCCTTGTTACAGTGTAATTATACATTTAAAGGTCCCCTGAAATGCTTAGAAACACGCAGCGTTACTCTGTGTTGACGTAATTTGAACTGAAACAGGAAGACAGGGCGGGACATATCAATCAGCCCGCCCCTTTTTAAAATAGCCAATAGCGTTAGTTTATATCGCAGCTTTGGCTAGAGCCGTTCAGAGCCGTTGAGCTCCGTAAAGCCGCATTTGACAGGGTATGCCAGCCACAATCTCATCCATATTGCTATAAAATATAGTATTCTGTGTAGAATTCAAATAGCTCCGATACATTTTGTGGTCTGCGCCGACTCGCGCATGTGATCTGCTCCGTGCTATCGTGTCTCTGGACCGGAGCAGAGTGTGTGTGCGGTGCGGTGGTTAGCGTGACACAGCGCGAAACCAGACTTCTTTTTTTCCTCAATGGAAAGCATATTTACACTGTTTGAATCGTTCCCTGTCCCCTATATAGTGCACTACGTGCCATTCACTGTACAGAAAATACTAATTCTGTGGACAAGTGACCGATTTCAGCCGCGGCTTCAGCGTCTATTTTATAGTGTAGGGGGCGGGCGCTTCGGATTCTAGAGAGCATTTGATTGGACAAAGTTTGATGAGAAGTTTAAGTACGATGTGACGTCAAAAAAATCGTTGAGCCGTTTTGGCGGAAGTGACGAACTGCAAGCTTTGAATGCTTATTTATATCTTCTAAATGCGAATGTTGTCACTGTTTTGGAGCACACTGCCTTATAGATAACCTTAAGACTAACATATTGATACTAACACCCAAAACACTTTAATTTTGATTTCATTGGGACTTTAAGAAATTCATAATGTTTCATAAGATTTCTTTTTCAAATAAATGTTGTTCTTTTGGACTTTCTATTCATCAAAGAATCCTGAAAAATGTATCATGGTTTCCACAAAACAAACAAACAAACAAACAAACACATATGCAGCACAACTGTTTTTAACACGGAGAAGAATAAGAAGTGTTTCTTGAGCACCAAATCAGCATATTAGGATAATTTCTGAAGAATCATGTGACACTGAATTACACTTTAAAATATATTCAAATAGAAATCAGTTATTTTAAATTGGGAAAATATTTGACAATATTACTGTATTTAGATCAAATAAATACAGCCTTGGTGAGCATAAGAGACTACAAACCCCAAACTTTTGTACAGTAGTGTATAGCCTACACAAATTATAATCTCTTATTTTATTTGACCTATATCGCTCTATTATGGTATTTATATGCATTTCATATGCATCATTCATTTATGTTTATGATTAGCCTATGTTATGAACTGAATTATTTTACTAAATATAAACTATTTAGTGTTTTCTTCATATTAAAAAGTAAAATTTGAAGAAACAATATAAATATTATTTTGCTTGGAGTTGACAATGTGGACACCTGGATGACCTACTTGACTAAAAGATTCCATTCCAGGTTGTATTTCACCTTGAGCATGTGGGTGGAATGATGTAGGCTTTTGGTTGAGACATTGCAAATCTTCAACATGACTACAGATGTCTGTCTTGTCAGACGTAGGAGTATATTCAGAATGACATAACTTGTGTTCCATGGGATATGTAAAACATTTCAAAGTTTCAAAATATGTTTGCTTCTGCCCTTTGAGAAGTGTTCCCTTTTCCAAGCTAGTGGTCTCTTTTTTTTTAATGTACTTTCCACTGTTCCTCTGAAGTTGACTTTCCAGTTGTTTAGAAGGCGTTTTCATTATCTACACATCAGCAGAGCGGGTCCCTCTCTCATCATTTTGAAGACTTGAATGCTGCACACTACAAAATGAAAATGTCCTTCTTACTTACAGATTGCAAAGTTTGAAGATGCAGCCAGAGTACAGACAGGAGTTTTTGACAGCTCATTTTTGGATAGGCATCTCACACGGTGTAGAATAATCAGTCTTAAAAATCTTTTTCCAGACAGTCTGCAACTGTTTGCCATTTTTAGAAGAGGCCCCTGCACAGACTGGCCCTTGTCTGGATTAAAGCACTCACTCGGTTTATGGGCGAGCTTACTCACACAGATCCTTTGGAGAAACGAGAAAGCACCCTCAAGGGACCTGTATGATGTACCAAATCATATCTTCAGATGTGGATATTCATAGTGGAATGGATTTTTGTATTTGAACTCTACTGGTTGTGGGTGAAACCATCCACCTCACATAAACTGAGGCCGGTCAAGGACATAATGTGGGAGTGAATTACATCTTTGCAGGTCTTGAACGTTGTGCTCTTTAATCTTTGTTCATCAAGCCATCACAGACTCAAATCATGTTTCATCTCCTTGTTTTGAGTTCAGTTGCTTGCTGTTCTTGTTGACGCATACAAATTTACAGACGGGAGACCCTTCGTAAGGGCCCTCAGGGGCCCTTAGTCTTCAAAGACTCTTGTGCTGGCTTCTCTCGCTGGGATCAGCTCTCCTGACAGAGGCTGCGTCTTTCAGGGTGAAATGTCTTGCCTTTTCATCTGCTCTACCTGCTATGGTTCTCACTTTGGTAATTTGCATCTTGCTCTTTTTTTCCTCTTCTCGGGTTTTCTTGTTTAGTCTCCACTCTCTGAGCTCTTTATCTCCTGGTTTCGGCTTGTTATAATGGCAGTTGCCTCTAGCGCAAATGTCTTGCAGTCTGTGTGTGTGTTTATCCTCTGTCTTTTTGGCCACCAGAAGCAAATTCCCCCCAGCCATTATATCCAATTAGCAAGAGGCTTTCTTTTCTTCTTCGCCGCCCCTACCTCTCAACTCAGAGTGGTAGAGGGGAATTATAGCTGCATGCTTCTTTGATGAAAACAAATCAAGCTCTTCTCACCCAATGAGGATTTAAGTGGCATTAGAATGCACATTCTGTTGTCTTTCTTTTATGTTTGGCATTCAGGAAAACTGAAGGCATTTCTCTGGACTCTTTACATTACAATCTGTCATTAATATTTATTATTTGTGTGCTTACCAAGATTTGTGTGATGCTTGTTTCAAGACTACCTGCTGTTTGGAGTCATCATCAATTGACGTTCCTTTTATCAACTGCTGTGTGTGTTATTTAAGTACTGCATTCATTGCCAAAACACATTGTCATATTAAAGAAAATTATGTGAAAGTGTCTGCATGCATTATCACTATCGCAAATGCCCCAACAGACCAATTACTATCAAGCATTACAAAGTGCTGTGTAACATACTGTTTTACTTAACGGGCCACTAAATATGACTTATCTGCATGTTTACTTAAGTTTATAAATATTTAAAGGACATCTCACCCAAAAATGAAAGTTTTGTCATCACTTGAATGTTGTTCCAAATCTATATGACTTACTCTTTTGAAAAATACCTTCAGTGCTATTTTTGTCCATTCAGTCAAAGTCAATGGGGTCCAGTGTTGTTGTTTGGATTCTTCAAACTCTCATGTGTTCATTCTCTTGTGTTGTGTAGTTTTGTTTTGCAAAATTAATTTTCTTTTTCAGGTCAACTGTTTACAACAAATATAAGAATGTTTTACTGCAACTAATACTGCTGCAGTAAATGTGTTCAGTTTGTTAATATGTTTGTGACTTTCAAATTTCTTCACCAGGAAGCTATTCAATTTAAAGCTCTTCAGCATGCTTTGCACTTTCACTGCAAAAGCAAAAAGGCCAATCCCAAAACTCCAATTCAGCAAGAGAATGTTCAATATTCAAATGCACATGCAGGATATACACAGTTGGTCACACTGACTCACTCTGCTGAACAATGCGTCCCCCATTAAATGACTGCTAACCCATACAGTTCCACTTAAACTCTATATGATTTATGTGCTGTGCAGAGCTGTGAGTCTGTGGAAGAAGGATGTCCTATGAAAACCACTGCCCGCAACATGCAACTGACTGCATGTTTTCCATAGGTTAGTTTTAAATTGTCTGTTACTCTTTTGGTGTCCTAGTTTCTCTCCATCTAAAACTCTCTGAAATGATCATTTTCGGCAGCAAATAGGTTATATTCAGCACATGTGAATTTACACCGGCTTTTCTCAGTGCCGAGATGAGAATGTGGGTGTTTGCAATTTGCATGTCATTTAAATAAATGCCTCTACAGTGTAATAAAGTGTGTGTTTTCTGAGGCAGGTGGTTCTGTTCTGCTTTTGAGTCACTGGTAAGTCATCAGACAGGACTCGGACTGATTCCCTAGCATCCAAATAAGCTACTTTTAGGTGTTGAATGTTTCCTAAGCCTCTTTTCCACTCTAAAGCCTCTTTTCAAATGGAACCCTTGTGAAGAATGGAGGTGCTTGGCACACAGAGTATTGATGCCTACATTTGTGAGTCTTACCCAGATTTTGCCTAGACCCAGATGTGGATGGTAACTAACATGAAAAAACACAGCCATGGAAGTGATGATTCTTTTTGCTGTCCTATTAATGGCATGAGAAAATGCAGCATATGGTGAGAAAAGTCGGACACTCTCAGTACAAAATTCTCATAAATTCACTTAACACTCTTGAGAAATTCTCTGAAATAATGTTAACAGGATCTTCCCTGGCTCAGTTACCAGTCTTGAATTATAAAAGCTTAGAATTTGCATTTTACAGAGACTATAAGCAATATAACGCTTAGAAATCTTTTCATAACTAACCACTAGCTTTTAATGTTAAGCTTTCAGTTTTTTTGAACTATACAAATAAGAATGGTTTAAAACAATATACAGGTCAGATAGTCATGTATCACTGGAAATGTCTCAACTAGCATACAACAAGCACATTGCGCTATATATAGGTACCTTATCGGTTATCGGCCAGTCAGAGAGTATATATATCAGTTGATATAGCATATTGGAATACATTTGCTGTCATTTAATTATTAAGAACACTAATCATTTAATGACATGTTGAATGTAATTTTATCAAATCTAAAAATAATTTTTTTATACTCTACATATTGTTGTGATGCCTTATTTCACTTGTAACATTTAAAATTATTAATTTGTTTTTAGTGTTTTATTTTACTTTTTTTTATTTTTTTTTAAGATTTTGATAATTTCTGTCTGTTTATTAGGTTTTCAGGTGTAACTTGATATACCAATCAGGGGTGCGTTTCCCAAAAGCATTGTTAGCTACCTATGGTCGCTAATTCTCTTGAACACTATTGGTAATGACAAAAGTTGCAACCATAGTTGGGAAACACTTTTGGGAAATGCAACCCAGATTGTCATTATGTGACATGAAGTTGGTTAGATCCTATGCCTGCACCTTTGTAAGTTACATATTATTTAGGCTTTGATATCAGTAGCTGCTGAAATTTCAACATTTACATTTGTTAAAGGGGTCATGTGATGTTGCTAAAAAGAACATTATTGTGTGTATTTGGTGTAATGAAATGTTTATGCGGTTTAAGGTTCAAAAAACACATTATTTTCCACATACTGTACATTATTGTTTCTCCTCTATGCCCTGCCTTTCTGAAACGCGTCGATTTTTACAAAGCTCATCAGTCTGAAAAGCTAGGTGTGCTCTGATTGGCCAGCTATCCAGTGCGTTGTGATTGGCCGAATACCTCAAGCGTGAGACGGAAATGTTACGCCCCTTGTCATATTGTGATGCCTTGTCCCGGCCGGAGCGACGAGACAAAAACATTAAAAAACCCATTATAAACGAGGCATTTGTTGCATCCAGTGGGGACATAATTACGGATTATAATGACTTATACTGTCTTATTACGCGTTGCATTGCATCGCGCCGCGTAAACATAAAACCATGTCTGCATTTGTGATCGGAGAAATGACAAACGACAAATGACAACCCCGGGCTGGGCTCCGCTTCGTCCACGGTGAAAGCCGATCCGGCGATCCACAGCGCGAAGTTGATGTATTTCCTCAGCAACCAGCACGGATCAGCTCCAGGCATGACGAAGAGGATATCGTCCTCTTTTGGAAGACCAAACAAAGTAGTTTCGCATTCATAACGAAACACACAGCGTCTTCACGACATGGCGGCAGCAACAATACAACAGCGAAAATAAAAGTTACGCCTTCTTTCTTTGAGTGAACATTTGGGCGGCGTTATGCAAATCTTCCCACACCGTGACGTAGATATGTGGGGGCGTGTTAGAACGAGCCGTTTTAAGTAGGCGTGGTTATGCCTTCTTTCTTTGTGTGAACATTTGGGCGGTGTTATGCAAATCTTCCCACATCGTGACGTAGACATGTGGGGGCGTGTTAGAACGAGCCGTTTTAGGTAGGCGTGGTTGACTCTTAACTTTTATAAAGAATATCTCTTTGGATTTGAGACTTTAGTCTTTGCAACTTTACAGATCTTCTTTATGCACTAAGAGCTTGTAAAACTCCAAAAGAGAAAGGAAAAATTGAAATCGCATCATATGACCCCTTTAATGTTAATGCCCATATTTTTTGTGAATATTGTGTGGCTTCTTAATTCTAGGGCTAAGCCCTTAAATCATTGGCATATGTCTATTAGCAGACTTTTTCAGTCTGGCCTCGTTGACTCACTCTCTACCTTTCCTCCTCTGCAAATAACCAGTTTCTCTCCTTTTTCTGAGCTGTTGCGTGTGTGCTAGTCTGTTCCATCCAGTGGTCCATGTTTTATTTACACACATGAACACTCACACATGCAGCTCAGCAAGCTATAAAAAAGGCTGTGAAGTTGCCCTTTTGCTGGCCCATATGTTCACAATATGCCACCACTGTGATGGTCTAAACACAACTGCTGGTGTTAGGTAATGGAATTAGTCATTGTTTCCCATGTATAATGGCACACACAGAAACTGAACTGAACCCTGATGGCCACGTGCCACACAAAATGATTTAATGAGGACTGCTGAGATGTTAATAAGAGCTATATCACCTATCCGCAGTTTTGCTGTTGCCAAGTTGCTGAACTTTTTATCTAGATTTGCAAATCGAGTTATGGCTAAGCCGTGGAGTCTGAATTTAGAGCTTATTTCTTTGACTCATACTGACAGCCATTTCCTGTTGATTCTGTGAAGTTGTGTAACTTTCTAAAAGATGCAGAAACTTTAAAGCAAACTCAAACTTGAAGTGCAGAAGTTCTAGCATTGTTAGTTGTTGGGTTACAGTAGGGTTATCAATATCTGATTAGCCAGGGGTTGCTCTGGTCGATCACACAAAACCTTTTGCAAATATTCACTGATACTTTGGCATTTGAAACCCATTCACCCTGTTTGTGTTGTTAGTCATACTCTCCAAAACCAGCAGGTTCTCGGCTCAGGTTTTGCTGCACTGGTAGTATTCTGAATTGCATTTCAGATACACCATTTCATTTAGCCGTTTTCTCGCATTTAGCTTTCATATTAGCCATTTTGCCACATCCCACTGAGCAATTTAGCTTTTCATCCTTATTAAGAGGGTTTCAGATAAAGATTCCTCTCTCAGAGAGCTGGTGTTCAGCAGTTAATAAATTATTAAATCAATGTGTTATAATTGTTATTATAATCAATGTGCCAAACTTGTCGCTCTAAATAATGAAACATTACAGAGTAATTCAAAGTACTGTCATTACTGTCCAATATAAAGATATATTTCAGTTAACTAATTCTAAATATATGATATATCATACATTTAGAATTAGTTTACTTATTTTCTGTGGTGGAGAGGAAAAAGTAAGGTGATATGATATGATATACTGTATATAAATTATTGTAATTTGTATATATCATATATTGTATATATTGTGTATATTATTATAATTTACACTGTATTATTATAAATTAAATTGTAATTTATATATATTATTGTACAAATTATTGTACAAATTATGTTATTTTGTCTCACAGAAACATTTGACACTCAATAGTTGGTTGAGTTGGGATGCAGATGCAAATTTAGTTACAAAAATATCATTTGTCAATTCAGTGGTGCAGGTAATTTTTTCCGTACTTCGTGGTTCATTAGGTAGCACTGTTTCATTTTGCTTTTGGAGTGTTTAACTTGAGGTATTTCCATGCGCAAGAGGAAAATGCAGAGCATAATAGAAGAGGGCAATTTTGTAGTCACACCAGTGCTGCCTGAAACAAAATATAGCTGCACTGACAGGAAAAACGGTTGCAGGCGATCTAGAGCCCTAGATTATTATGTAATGTTTCATTTGACAGTAAATATGCCAATACTTCAAGCTTAAGTTTGGAAGACCGTCTCTTTATGATGTGACTTTCATGGCATTATGTGTTGTGGTTAAACATCTGGGCTGGTATCAGAAATGCTGCAGTTTAAAACCTCACAAGGGTGTTTCAAGACCTTCCGTGATTATGCTATTGAGCAAGACCATTTGTCCTGATTGTCTGTCCCTGTAATAAGTGTTCTGTAGTCGCTTTGGATAAATGACTAACTTACTGTACATACTCTGATTATGATAAACTTCCTTATTAGTTACAAGCCGTTGCTTTATTTATTCAAAGCCTATTAACTCAAAACTAACAAGAAGGTAAAGGTTTCAGCTGTTGCGTGAGTTTCTTTTGAATGTTCCTTATGAAAACCTCAAACAGCCACTAATTCTGGCTTTAAAGTTAAGCCATGCATAAAAAAGCACAATAGCACAGCATTATGAGTGTCTGTGATGTGGTCAGTGCCCTTTTAAATGCTTAGGTAGTGTAATTTGGATCTCAGAGTGTGTGGAGCTGTGCGTGCCAAAGCACAGAGCTAGAGAGTACCGTCCCGCTGATAAGCAATAGGTATATGGCAGGACATTTGAAAACAGATGTGGAAAACAAACTGATTTAAAGCAAAAGGTGCCAATAGCCATAGATTGCTTTGGTTAGTGTGCCTAAGGCATGGCATAAATGAACATTTGTCTGAACAATAAAGATTTCCTTTGTGCATCGAGGTGGGCTGAAACAGCCAATTAACACTTTTTTGCCTTTTATTTAGAGTGAAGATCCCCAATAGATTTCACATTATTCTGTTCATTTTGCAGCTCTTATGTTAGTATATAAAGACCTTTATTAAACTGCTCTTTTTCTCTTTTGTAAATAATACTTTGAGGATATATTGTGTGCCCTGCAAGGTATTAAATGTTATCCACATGAGACATGGGAGGTTCTCAGAGCATGTTTTTGCAAGCCCTTTAAACCCCCAAGTCACCACATTGGTGTGTGTTATTGTCCATGATTCTATAGGCATTCGTTTTCTGCTGAACAGGCAGAAAACAAAAATTAGAATAAACTTGAACTCAGAGGAGTACTGTTGCACTGAAAGACCTAGATTGAAAAGCAGTTAATGATTCATTTTTTTGTTGCATTTATGCATGGGCTTAGCTCCATTGTGGGTATGACTGTGTGTGTGCCTGAGGGAGGGAGCAATGTAAAAGTGATTAGTGTACATTGTTTGATTGCTGTTGTTTGAAGAATGCGTATCTTACTGTAAATACTGCGAATTTCAGGCAATGCCTGCAAGGTTAAAGGGTTAGTTCACCCAAAAAGGAAAATTCTGTCATTAATTACTCACCGTCATGTCGTTCTAAACCCGTAAGACCTCAGTTCATCTTCGGAACGCAAATTAAGATATTTTTGATGAATTTTGAGAGCTCTCTGACCCTCCCATAGACAGCAATGTAATTACCACGATCGAGGTCCAGAAACGTAGCAAGGAGATCGGTAAAATAATCCATGTGACATCAGGGGTTCAACCGTAATTTTATGAAGCTACGAGAATACTTTTTGTACGCAAAGAAAACAAAAATAATGACTTTATTCAACAGTTCGTCTCCTTTGTTCAAATCAAAGCGTAAACAACGTAGAAAACGTGTGGCGCAGCTGACACAGAATAGCATACGCTGTTTGCGTTCAGTGGATACTCTCCAAAATGGCACCAGGGTGACACGGAGGAGACGAATTGTTGAATAAAGTCATTATTTTTGTTTTCTTTGCATACAAAAAGTATTTTCGTAGCTTCGTAAAATTACGGTTGAACCCCTGATGTCACATGGATTATTTTAACAATGTCCTTGCTACGCTTCTGGACATTGATCATGGTAATTGCATTGCTGTCTATGGGAGGGTCAGAGAGCTCTCAAAATTCATCAAAAATATCTTAGCTTGTGTTCCGAAGATGAACGGAGGTCTTACGGGTTTAGAGTAATTAATGACATAATTAAAATTTTTGGGTGAACTAACCCTTTAAACGGTGGCCACTGGCATACAAGACCCTTATGGTGTTATAAGGCTATTATACTGTGGTGTTTTATTGTCTTATTGCATAATTGTCTGTCTGTACTGTATCAGTCAGTGTTGTGACACTATTTTTGTCCTCTCTATTAATAAATTAAAAAATACATATAAATGCAGTTCTTACATTGGTATTTTGGGGCGTGAAACCATAATGCCTTGATATCATAATGAAAAAAAAAAAGAAGGAAATAATGAACATCTTGAAAGAAAGGTATACTGGGTGGTGTGTATATACTTTTATATACTCTTATATTTCATTGACCCATATATTTATATAGCTTTACAGGCTAACTCTATTAGTGCATACGATTAGCTTTTGTATACTTGATCCAGTGATCAAGTCATGTACACACCATTCTGTCTCTAATAATATCCAGCTGTTGTCTTATAGAGACATAATGATGTGTAAGAGGAAGAGAGCAGATGTGGTCAGCGCTCTGAACTAGCCGTATGCTGTTAATGTTCTGGAGAGACATTTTCATGTTTCGAGGGGAGAGCTATTGGAAATAATGTATTATGCAAGAGACAAAGGTACCACTTATGAAACAGCACAAATCTTTCTGTAATGATTTTCAGACATCTTTCTGTCAAGGTTGGTTGGACCTAGCCTTAAGCTTAAGACGCCTGTCGGATCTGATTATTTGCTCTCCAGAAAGGTTCTACTCATTATTATATCCCTCTTCAGAAGAAGCGTTGCTGTTTGATGTAATTTCACATTAGTGGGTTGAGTATGTAATCCCCACTGTGATGTTATGTAGGTGTAGCATTTAATCCAGCAATCCCATATGTTCTAACCGCCTTCTATCCTACTGTATATCATTTTAATTCCTACATATTTTTGTAAGGCTTCTCAAACAATGTCTTAAATGTTACACTGATACAGGACTAATTGTATTTATATGTTCTATATTGGATGTATTTACATCTGTTTGACCTCCTGCTACTTCAGTTTTCTCAAGTGTGTGAACAGAGGTGTATTTTCAAAATTAACCTCTTTTTATGAGGACATAGAAGTACGGAAGCTTGTTTCTGCCATGAGACAGAGAGAGAGAAAGAGAGAGAGATCCATCCGTATTTAGCAGATAATTTTATCCAGAGCCACTTAGTGTACTTTCAAAGTATATGTTATATCAGTATATGATTAATTGGGAACCAAACAGACGACCTTGCAAGCATCATGCTTTACCAGCTGCAGAAAAAAAAAAAGTACTTAAATGGAACGGCTGGATGTCTGTGTCTGCGTTAGACAAAGACACTCTCAGACTGAATACACCCCCTGAAGCTGGTGTTTAGTGGGAGGTGACAGGCCTGTCATTCGGAATGCCACTGTGCTAAATGCAGATTAGATCCATTACCCAAATCTGCTCTGACCTTGTCACGATCTGTTGGAAGAGAGATGTGGATGCTGCGTCTGTGACTTACACAGCACTCAACACTGCATGCCGCTTTCACACATCCGCCATGCGCTCATTTAAAGTATGATCATTTAGTAATTAACTTTGTCAAGTGATGAATGCTCTAAGGAGACTACTTGGAAACAGATTAAGGTTTTCAGATTAATCTTCTTGTGATTCTATAAATTTGCTAAAGAATAATTATTACTTACAAAGCTCCGCTGGAAGGGTACTAGTACATTAGAGGATATTTCCAATTCTGCACTGAAAGCTTCTAAGTTGTGCATTAAGCCTTTAACATGCAAAGACATATCATAATGACAAATAGCTAGGGATGTAACGATTAACCGCGAGCCGGTTGAAAATCGATTAAAATATGTGACGATTCAAATCGGTTGAGATGCTAAACAAATCGCGATTCATTTAGGGGTAAGCTCATGATTAGTGAAATTGACTAGTTAAGCAAGATTGTATTTATTTATTTTTTTACATTTCAAAGGTTTGGGGTTGGTAAGATTTGTTTATTTATTAATTTTTTTGGTAACACTTTAGTATAGGGACCAATTCTCACTATTAACTAGTAGCTTATTAGCATGCCTATTATTAAAATATTGGCTGTTTATTAGTACTTATAAAGCACATATTCTGCATGACATTGTTCTACATCCCTAATCCTACCCAATACCTAAATGTAACAACTACCTTACTAACTATTAATAAGCAGCAAACTGGGAGTTTACTGAGGTCGACATAGCCTTTATCACTGTATATAATGCTATAAAATATTATGATTTCTGCCTTATTCTGTGATATGAAACCATGTCTGATCACACAAATAAGTTATTTCAAACACTCGACTATGTTATGAAGTTAATATGGAGAAAAAGCATGTCAATAAATTAAAACGTCTTTGTTGGACAACAGGTTTGTAAACGACTCATTCACATGTAAATCTGTGACGCACACGTACTACTGTAGTACATTTACTCAAGGCTCAGACCGATTTTTGTCGCACTGTACAGCCCTGTCCAAACCTGCTCCAGATTGTAGAAGGAGCTGCTCAATTTCACGTCCGCCTTCCTTCACGTCACTCCACACAGTCGTACACAGAAATATGTCAACAACTAGACTTTATCGTTATTATCGCGGGAAGACGAATTCTTATCGTGTGGAGAATTTTTACCGGTATATCGCAAACGATAAGATATCGCCCATCCCTACTTTATATGTACTAATTAAAAATCAATATGCTAGCAATACATGCTTATAAGCAACTAGTTAATAGTGAGAATTGGCCTCAAAATGTTATCATGCTTTTGCGCATTTTGATTGTCGAGTACATTTTGAGTGAATTGTTTCTTTTAACAAATCCTTTCTCTTCTGCTAAAAACAGTTTTTGTTTGTATAGTTTGATTTTATATGCAACATCCCTCTATTCTTGACTAGTTCTGTCTCCCATTCGACTTTCTTATATCTGACATGAGGCAACAGCTCTCTTTCATATGCCATGAGGATCCAGAAGCCCTCAAATCCTCACTTAACCTAAACCCTCCCCAAGCTTCCCTTTAGCTTCCCTCCTGAATTATCGAACACACCTGGAATTTATATAACTTATTTGTTCTAGTGCGTGAGTACCAGCCACGAGTAAAGGCTTTTATTTTTGGCTTAGGCTTGATCTTTTGATATACAATAGATTTTCAGCAATAAAACCTGTGTCTTGCTGGTCACGCAGTGCTTTCCTAAAACTGTCTGAAACTAATGCTTTACCTTCAAAGCAGTCTGTAATGGATACAATATATATATATATATATTATTTTAAAAAAAATCTTGTCTTTTAATTGACCATAACCAATGACGATTCATCAGCGTTCCCATAAACCTTTGCAGTTCCTCTGTGCGTGTCACGCTCCCCTATCTTCAGCATGCACCTTTAGGGTGGTATCAGCCTTGTGCTTTCTCTACCTGTTATATTATATTTGGATATTACTTTTAGCAGGATTTCAGTAAGATTAAGTCAATCCGCCCCATGGCTTTGCCTTATCACCCCTGGCTGGGATTATCTATGAGTAGGACTGCTCTGTAATAAACCACCATCATGTTTCATTTCTTCTTGCCTTTTCTAAACTTAGACTCAAAGTACATGAAATGAGAAAAGAGTTTTGTGTGTTTTTTTTTTTTTATGAGAGTCAAATAGGCAATAATTGGCCTGTATGATTGTGTTGATGTCTGTTTGACTATTTTGGCCATGGTGATTTTTATTTATTTATTTCATTTAAGACCTTTTGCACTGTCATTCTTTTAATAAAGTTATTGGGTGGATCACTCACTGATATTGTGTGTTTTAGTTGGATCATGATGCCAAGCATCTGACATTTGTTGGGAAAATATTTGATTAATTTCCCTCTAAAATGAGCTGGCATGGGTGAGAAATGGGATTATAGGGAGATGAAAGGGTTTGTGGGTAATCTGATCGGCTCTTTTCCATTCCATAAATCTCTCAGTGCTTTAGAATCACTGTTGGAGGAGTGGACACTCCTTAAACTGCAGAAGAGCAGAACACATGTTGAGAACACACTCTTGAAAACAATACCAAACTAATTTACGCACACACACACACACACACACACACACACACACACACATTTCCCCCCGTAATGCCATACAGCTGTTACAGGGACCAGATTATCCAGATGGAAATTCGTAGGGTGAAAAACATTTTTCGAAGCATTTATTGGATTTTAGTACTTTCATTGGAATTAGCATGTTACCATGAGAAAAAAAATAAATACCCACAATACTGTTTATTTAACATAATAGTCAGTGATATTTCATTGAGGTTTTTAGAGTTTGGCCATAAATTCCTTCAAAAAAAGACTGTCTGGAGAACAAACATAGCTTCTCACCTTCAGCTAACAAATAGGTCTTCGTAAAATTGATTTATTGTTGTTATTATTATTATTATTTATTTTTTACAAAATTAAGATAATTTTGAGAAACTGAGGAATAATAATGATATATTCAATATTTTGTCTTACATAATACAAAAAATATAAAAAAATAAATACTAAATAATAATAATATACACTGTACAACTATACAGTGTTGTTTTGCATGGAAATAAGATTGGCTGAGAGGCCTGAGAAAACCCACACTATGTAGTTTTAAGAGTTTTTAGGCAAGAATGTAGTTGTTTAAACTTCAAATTGGCAGTCGATTTGTAAAGATATATTTATAAAGACTATTTGAAAATTTGCTGCAACTTTTTCAGAGGTGTGAGGTTTCTCTTTCATTGAATGAGAAAGTCTCACATGTGTTGAAGTACAGTATTACTTTGTCAGCTTCTGTAGCTTTTTTTTCATGTCTGGAGAATTGTCTGCAGCTTTATTGTTTGCATAAATACATTTAGATAAGACACAGTCAAATATGTATGTCGAAAATGTGTCTAGTGGCCCTTGCACCGGTTTGGATATTAACTTGATTGCAAAATCAATGATTGATCAAAATCAATCTGAAAGCTGTATTAAAATGATTGACGGGGCTAACCTGGCATGCGGACCGTCAGGTGAAAAGACCTGCCATACAAGGTCAGTATGGTCTGTGTAGACATTCTGAAAAAGGCTAATTAAAAAAAAAGTGTAATCTATATTTTTAAAGTATATGAAAGAACTGTTATTTAACCCCTAGTAATGTATTATGATCTGTCGCAGACCATGTATTATATCACTATGACTCATGGCGCTCATTTAAACCGCTGTAATTAACTGTCTCAAAGTATGTGATATCTACTATTGACACACATCCACTTTAGAGAATGGGCTTTTGAACTGATAAAATCCTCATCGGCATTGATTAAATTTGCCTGTGGCTGTGTTTTTTAACTAGCTCTTTAGAAATTATCATTTAGGAATGCGTTTCAGAGGTGTAGCATCAGATTGTGAGAAAGGAGTGCTTAACAAAACAATAAACATCATAAACGTTGCACTCAGTGACTGGACGTGATGGCTCAGGGCTGTCTATGTGCTGAGATAATGTGCATGTCTGGCTTTGTAAGATAAAGATTGTGTGTATGTGTGCGGACATTTAGAGTTCATGTTACAAATGTTACATGTCTGCAGGCCTTTTTTCAGTCTGTACACTGCTGTTCAAATGTATGGGGTGTAAATTTTAATGTTTCATACACTGTACATTTTTGATAAATGCAGCTGTCTTCTTTCAAAAATATTACAGACCTCCAACTGTTTTCAACATTAATAATAAAAATAAATGTTTCTTGAGCCCTAAATCAGCATATTAATGATTTCTGAAGGATCATGTGACACTGAAAGAAGATGCTGCCTAATTCTTTACCCCAATGTAAAAGATGATCCAGCGTCTGCTGATTTATATCAGTGCCTATGTGTTCCAGTGGAAGCACATTATTACAGTGATACAAAATGCTACGATAAAAGGCAAGCGTAGTGCTGTGATACAGAGATGATATCAGATGTTATTACACGGCTCTGTGGAATACTTGATTCTGATTGGTCAGTCGCGACATTCCGAGGTATGCTATCCCTCGATAACAACCGGTAAAAGCTAATAACACAGGATCATCCGGGTAACAGCAGTTGGCGCTGTACTCTTGCTTGAACTATTTTTTCTTGATGGAAGCTTAATTATTTAATTATGTGGCAAGTAGCCGTGTAATAAGCGGGATAATGTACATCCAGCCGGTTGTTATCGCAGAATAAACAAGACCCCTCTGCTTCGCGTCGGGGTCCTGATCACCCTGTCGGGGTTTGTTCTGAGATAACAACCGGCGTGATGTACATTATCCCTTACGTAATACCCTGGTCCTGAATAGGGATATGCTCAACTACAAATTTACAAAATCCTGTATAATTAGGGTCTACCTAGTCTCGCGTAGCCTGTCCTTAAGAATGATGACACAAGGTCTCAACTCCATAGCAGCTTTAGGCAATAGGCCATCTTATTATCATGTAAAGCTTTCGATAACCATTCGTTTCACTCAGCGTCCTGTTTAGGGGTGTGCAAATGTAAATACAATGTCCCTACAATAACAGACCAGCATGCAGGCAATAAATCATTCATTCAAGGACGTCATGTTCAGAGTCTATGCACTGAACTTCACATACTTTTGAAAATCTGCCATTAAGATGATCCTGAGTGCTCACAACTACCTAAATGTCTATAGCCTGCCGAAAATATCAGAGTAATTTTCTTTAAAAATATTTGTCAGGACTTTGAATTTATTAGAAAACTGATGCGTTGAAGGTTATAGAGCAGGTTTTTGTGTTCTGACAGTTACTAGACAGCTCTAGATAAACCAGTCGATCTTACTAATCAATTAGATGATTTTGCAGGGACTTGTCGACCATCTTTCCCATCCCTAGTGCTAAATGATTACCATATGGTAATCATGATATTTGCAAAGAATATCAGGGTATTACCATGTGCAAAAACAACGTTGCACTACCATTCAAAACTTCGAGATCTGTAAGATTTTTTTTTTTTACTTTTATTGAGCAATGACGCATTAAAAATACATTTTTAATGTTACAACAGATTTATCTTTCAAATAGGTATTTTGAACTTTCACAGTTTCTACAAATTATTAAGCAGCACAACTGTTTTCAACACTGGTAATAAGAAATGTTTCTTGAGCAGCAAATCGGCATATTTGAATGATTTTTGAAGGATCATGTAACACTGAAGACTGGAGTACATTTCAGCTTGTCATCAGAGGAATAAATTACATTTTAACATATATTAAAATAGAATACAGTTATTTATAATCATATTTCATAATATTACAGTTTCTTTCTGTATATTTGATCAAATAAATGCAGCCTTGATGAGCTCCTACAAAAATAATAAAAAATATTAGACTCCAAACTTTTAAACCGTAATGTACATGAATGAATGAATGAATCAGTCAATCAATCAATAAATGGTATTACAATGGCACCATGAAGACCAGTTGTCATGTGAAGGGCAGTGTGGTTTGCTATCAGTAGCTACACATTGGTATGTGCTGTTTTTTTTTTTTCGCTTTCACTTTAGCTTTCGAAATCGATCACGTTCAGCAGGTAGGGGACAGGAGGGGAAGGGGAGACGAGACACAGTAACCAGCCCCATTGGCACCAGCCCTGCTTCAGTGCCCATTTTCCAGACACTGTGTGCCATGTTGAAACCAGAGGTTGCGTTAGACTTTAACATTCATAAATGTCGTAAAAATTCCATCATAATCTATTATTACCCGTCATTTTAATTTTCATATTTTAATTATAATAACACATTTAATTGATTTTAATTTTGTTCACATTTTCATTTTTAATAATGAACCTACAGGACAAGCATATAGGCTTATGCATTTATTTATTTGTGAAGAGAACAGATAAACAGAGACTGTGCTTCACTTGTGTTCAACACCACACCCTGCAGTGACCGCAGAGGCCACTAAAAACAACAAAATATGCTAGGGCTGGGAGAAAAAAAAGATTTCTCTATTTTAATATATTCTAATTTTTATGAACCAATATCGATTCTTAAATCCCAATCGATGCTGTTTTCAATTGATGAATGAGCAGTACATATAGTGCACCTCCAATCCAATAAATCGCAATAGGCTAAGTTTTGTGCGTTGTTAGTTTTGATATGAAACAAAGTTTCAGATTTCAAATTCTGTCCATTATATTAGGAAATTCAAGCAATAAATACAGTTTTGGCTCTCTTTAATGTGGCGTGAGAGATCGCTGTAGCGCCTCGGATCAAGCGAAGCGGCCGTGCAAAGTGCAAGTGAACTGATCATCTTTTTCGCTTTACTACTATTGGGTACCCGCCTGTGCGTAATCAAACGCATAGCAAAAGACTGGTGACAGTTTTATTTTTGTTTTGGAGGCTGATGATCCCGCACTCTGCTGCCTCACTGGAGCGCACTCGCCAACAACTGGACAGGGGTGGGAATTACAGTTACAAGTTACAATAGATCACCCTCAGTGTAATCTGTCAAAGTGACGGACGGCCTTCAGATTTTTCCGTCACTGCTAAAAAAAATTCCAGAAATGACAGAAAATGTTTGGTTAACGCGACCTCTGTTTGAGACCGAGCACATTTGTGATGCATTTTTTCCCCCTCACCAAATACCGCCCTCCTGCCCAACACATACACACACATTCTTGCACCCATCTCCAACCAACCCCCCCCCATGCACACACACACACACACACACATGCAACTCAACAAGCTTGTTTTTCATGTTTGGGGTTCCAGGCCAAATCCCCAGTGTGCAGCAGTACGTTTCAGAGAGCAGATAATATAAAACTCAAAGAAGGTTCTAGAAACCAGACACAGCAGAAAGAGGGGGAGCAAGAAAGTGGGAAGATGTAGCATGGGGACTGGCCCTTTCATGTCTGTGAGCTGTCACTATGCTCTGTAGGAGAAAGATAGAGCGGCAAAACAGTAGAAAACCACAACAAAGATACAGTTCACAGTGGATGGAGTCAAGAGCTTGGATGTGTGATGTCGTATTTGTGTTCTTGCAGCTATTTATAACACTACACAACTGTTTTATGGCTATAAATGGTGTATATTCTTAAGCAGTGTGTGTTCTTGTGCCTTTGAATTATTTTATTAACATACAGTGAAAGTCCTCCTTTGTGCCCTGGATGTGCATGTGTGTTTATACTTGCCAGGAAAAGCTGTGTTTGAAACGCAAAAGCTTGTGTATTGTGTCTGTGCATGTCTTTGTAGTTAAACTTCTGTCTTGGCTCAGATAATGACTCTTATGGATGTTATAGATGAGCAGACATTGGCACTCACCCGAGTAGCTGTGCTGTTGCTGGGTTAGTGCATCCAACTGTGACATTCTACATAGTGCCACATCTGCATGAAAATACCAAAGGAAGTGAAGTTCAATATCAAATTGATATAGATTTTTTAGGACAGGAAATTAACTTTGTATATACGGTATGCCCTACATACACTGAACAAAATTATAAACGCAACACTTTTGTTTTT
>NW_015656586.1:0-3963 GCF_001515625.1 Sinocyclocheilus rhinocerous
ATATATAAAATAAATATATAAATTACATTTATATACCTATATATAATTTAAATCTGCATATTTTAAGAGATACAACTTATACGGTCGTGATACTACAGTATATATATATTTAAAAAAAAAAAACGTAAAATTACAAACTAACAGAAATGAGCTAATAGCTAATTAGAAATAGAAACAGCTAAATAGAAGTATTACAAAATAAATAAATAAATGGCAAAAGTACATAAAATTATAACTAAATAAAAAAAAATTCACTAAAATTAAAATACTATTAAAGCTTAAAATATAAAGACAATGTTGATTCAAAATATTATTAAATACTTTAAATAGTACATAAACAATCCTAAAATAACACTGAGTAGAACACAAAGGAAGATATTTTGACAAATGTATGTTTTCCATACACTGGAAGTCACTGGGGTCATGTGCTGTTTGGAACACAGCGTTCTTCAAAAAATTTTATTTTGTGTTCTGCAGAAATGTTCTTCATTTATGGGTGAGCTATCACTTTAAGAAAGTTAGTCTTCTACTGAATAATTAGTGATTACAGTAGAATTGAATATTCATAGGCCTGCAATGAATTTACATGTTAATCCAAGGTGCCTTAAAGGGTTTGGCATGATTTATGTAAAAAATATATATATTTAAAGTCATTTGTGGTACTTTTAGGTAGTGACAAATTTCTTTCAATGTCAGTGCCATTCTAGAAGAGCAACCTTTGTTTGTCAGTGTAAGTGTACAGACAGTGTGTGTGTGTGTGTGTGTGTGTGTGTGTGCGTGTGTGTGTGTGCGTGTGTGCCTCCTGTGCTCTGTGTTGGTGCTGCTGTTCAGGGTGTCAGACTCTGGCAGGATACAAACCAATGTATCTGTGTTGACTAAAGCAAAAGCTGTTTGTTTGCTAGTCATGTAAATGTAGCCTGTAAGGGTGTTCCCAGTCCCAGGACACAACGAGGATTTCCAGAGCTATTCTGATGCATCACGCTCTCATTCTCTGCTTGTGTATGCACATTTGAAATAATTTTATTTTATATTTTATTTTTTAATTTATTTTTTATTGTATGACCTCTTTCACTAATTTGAGTTTCCTGTTGGAGACTCAGCTAAGAGGCTTTCATGGTGTTTGAGTTCTTATTAAAGACGAGGCCTGAGTAAGTGTAGATGAAGATACGCCATCATGAGTGTCACGGGTTTGACTGACCGTCGACGGGCATCTACAAAGACTCGCTGCTTCAGCACATACACTCTTGAAAATAAAGGTGCTTAAAAGGTTCTTCACAGCGATGCCATAAGAACCATTTTTGGTTCCACAAAGAGCCATTTAGTCAAAGGTTCTTTAAAGAACCATCTCTTTCTTACTTTTTATAATCTGAAGAACCTTCTTTCGCCACAAAGAACCTTTTGTCAAACAGAAAGGTTCTTCAGATGTTAAAAATTCTTTATGGAACCATTTAGACAAAAAGGTTCTTCTATGGCATCGTGAAGCACCTTTATTTTTAAGAGTGTATTTATGTGAAATCTAACCGTCCACTCCTTCACATATGCCTTGGCTGCAGGCGTGTTTGCATGCGAGGCGTCTCATGTCGCAGCTCTCATGAGACAGTTCTGTTCACCTGTCACACAGAGAATTCACAGCGTGTTTTACAGCACTGCGAGCGCTGCGGGAGCAACATCAGCCTGTTTGCTTAAGTTGAGTCGTTTATAGACACCTCCAAAAGAAATATGAATATGACTGATATTTATAGAATCAAATGCTAATTAATGACAAGTCAAAGAGGGAACGATCATTTCTCTTTCGTTTCTTGTGAGCCTCTTGGGTTTCTCATGATGAGAGTAAGATATAGATGACTGGAACAGGAAAATTTGTCAAGACAGACTTTCAGTGTTGACCTGACAAAACCTTGCCTAAAAGTTTCCAAAAACAACTTTTATTTTCAAAGTAGATTATTTTATTTAATTCAGAAGTTTGAATGTGATTGGTAATGGTATATATATTGGTAACTGGTTGCCAAATAGATCAAACAAATAAATAAAAAAACAAAACCAAGTTAAAAAGAAATAAAATGGATTAAAAACAAATACATACGTTATATTAAAATAAATAAAGACATAAAAGTTATATTAAAATAAACAAGTAAATGAGTAAATAAATGTTATTATAATGAGTAAAAAGCATAATAATGTAACGTAATATAAACTAAAATGTTTTCCAAAAAATGTAGGCACATTTAAAATCTGTTATTTTAATTTCATTTATATACTTATTACACTTTTTATTAATATTTTTGAATTAGCTTTTATTTTTGTTTTATTTCTATTTGTATTTTACTTTTTGAATTTTCATTTTAATTAATTTTAAAAAAAATTTTATTTTTTTTACATTACTATTAACTAGTTATTTTTAGTTTAAGTGCAGGTTTAGTTTATTTCCAGTTGACATAAATGCATTTCAGTTAGTTGCCAAGGCAATATTTCTAATTTTCCTTTATATTTAGTTTTTCATCTAATATTTAAATTGTATTTTATTTCAGTGTTATTTCAGTTAGCAAAAAAGTTTTAATATTTTTGGTAACAATAATAATGTTCTAGGTGACTGCTAGAGCATAGAAAGTTAGTTCATTGACAGGCTAATTGTCTAAGTTGTGTAACTTAAGTTAACTTTAAAAAGTATAACTGTTCTAGTTATTTATGGAAGCAGATGCTATTTAAAATGGCTGAGAGTTAATGACATTGTATATGTACGTTTTATAGATTAGCAAAGTGAAAAATAATTTTCACCTGGATTTCTCATCATAAGACAAAGAAGAAAACAATTCCGGCTAATTAATGCAGAATCTGCCTCAAAGCCACATATGCTAGAAAAGTCACATGACTGCAGGTGGTTCCTCGCTAATTGCTATAATTCGTATCAGACTCCTTTTATATGAGAAAACATGAGTCATAATCATTTTTCATTTGTTCCACAGATGTCTTTATTTATAACCGCACTTTCATCGAGCGAGTCTCTGCCTCGTATAATTAGTTCCTTCCTGTACGCGGCTGTAAAAGTCTCATTACAGAAGAGGCAGAAGTGTCCTGATAACACTCTCCCTCTGTGTGTGTAATTAATGGTGTTCCCCAGCAGACAATATCCGCTCACTGGCCATCTGCTTTAACGCAGTGCTGTTGATCATCAGAGTTTATGTGGAGAAACATCTACTAATACATTTAAGCATGGCTAATACTATTAATACTATTAATTCTTGGGGTTAGTGATTTGAGGTGATTAGAGTTTTTCTCCAGAATTTACTGATTCCTCAAATCATGTTTCTTGTTAAGGAGAGTTGAAAAATATATTGTCTTACTCATTTTTTTCTTCTTTTCCAGTGCAAATATTCTGTATATATGTGTGTTGTATACACATGTGTGTGTAAGCAAATAAATAGACAAATACATAAAACTTATATTAAATAAAATAAACCAACAGAGTAGAAAAAATATTTAACAATTACTAAATAAATAAATAGATTGATTTTGATTTTTTTTTTTAGCATTTTATATACTCTGTGTGTGTGGTAAAATGAATAAATAAATAAACAAATAAATTGAGTAGAAAAAAACATAATCATGTAACAACTAAATATTTTCCCCCAAAAAATTATTAGTGTTTATTAAATTTAAATAAATAAAAATAAATAATATACTGTGTGTGTGTATTATTAAAATATCTTTACATAATACCATTTAATAATATTGTAATAGATACACATGCATATTCTAAAGTGTGTGTGTATATATGACATTTATAAGTAGTCATATTTAAATAATAACATTTAATATGTTAATGTTAAAAGACGTATAACATATATATATATATTAATATTATGAAATGCTTTTAAAAAATATAAAAAAATGTAATATACAAACTTAAACTGCACAATACAATACACACTTTAGAATATATATATATATATATATATATATATA
>NW_015656586.1:4446-19292 GCF_001515625.1 Sinocyclocheilus rhinocerous
TCTTTGACCCATATATATATATATATATATATACACACATACATACATACATACATACATACATACACACAAATTTGCTTAATTGTCACACAGTATAACAATCCCCCCAACAACATATCGATTCCACAACTGCACTGCTGATTTCTTAAACTGGATTTGGCCTTTTTAACATGATGCTCATCTAATCCCAGGACGCACTCGCAGACGTGGGAAGCACTGGGTATATTTGGATTGTGCAAAATGATACAAGAGCGGGTTTTGACTGAGGAGCCGAGCAACCCAGATTCCAGCTCAGATGCTGCTCTGATTTCTACAGGAGGACCGGTGGGAGACATCAGGAGATTGCCTGCTAGAGAGTGAAAACTGAGCAGGGAATGAGCCGCGCTCGCTGACTGAGACCATTATGAGTCTTAATGGAGGAGCAGAAACGTGTTTGGAGACGGCGGTGGAGTCTGACTTATCTGCTGCATGTTTAGCAGAGACCGAGTGTGGAAGATTGCTGGAGAAGTTTATCTCGTTCGCCTCACTGAAGGGAAATGCTGGAAAAATCTCACGAGCAAAACCCTACAGCACAGTAACATGCATAAATTAAAGGAATATTTCGGGTATTTTCACCTTAATGTCTATAGAGAGTCGACTGAGCAGGCAGGTGCGCCGGAGGCTTTCATGCACGAACGGGAAGACTCTACTTCTGTTAAAGAGTTTAAAATAACTTCACACTCGTTTATAAACATTTTCAACGTCCAGTATTCTCCATTTTCATCGTCTGATCACATACTGTAGTAAAGCACCACATTGCAAATAATGATTTTAAATCACGACACATTAACTTGAGAAGTAGAAGTATATTACAGTCCCAGAGGTCTTGTTTTCTGAAAAATCTATCGAAATTAAGCGAGTTTATGCCTAAAAAAAATATCTGCCAATGGGGTAAAAAAAAATTGCATTTATTTTTCTGATCCCTTTTTCAGATTTTTCTGTTCTTGTTTAAACCCACATAATTTTAATATAGTTTTCACAAAACAGGATTTAATATCTTATTTCATTTTGCATCTCAAGTAAATTTATCTTGTAATGTATAATGTATAGATATTTGTACTGAAAAATGAGAACAAAAATACTGAGTATGAAAATAATTGTTTGCCCCTTTTTTTTTTTTTTTTGGAAAATATTTCGGGTATTTTCACCTTAATGTCTATAGAGAGTCGACTGAGCAGGCAGGTGCGCCGGAGGCTTTCATGCACGAACGGGAAGACTCTACTTCTGTTAAAGAGTTTAAAATAACTTCACACTCGTTTATAAACATTTTCAACGTCCAGTATTCTCCATTTTCATCGTCTGATCACATACTGTAGTAAAGCACCACATTGCAAATAATGATTTTAAATCACGACACATTAACTTGAGAAGTAGAAGTATATTACAGTCCCAGAGGTCTTGTTTTCTGAAAAATCTATCGAAATTAAGCGAGTTTATGCCTAAAAAAAATATCTGCCAATGGGGTAAAAAAAAATTGCATTTATTTTTCTGATCCCTTTTTCAGATTTTTCTGTTCTTGTTTAAACCCACATAATTTTAATATAGTTTTCACAAAACAGGATTTAATATCTTATTTCATTTTGCATCTCAAGTAAATTTATCTTGTAATGTATAATGTATAGATATTTGTACTGAAAAATGAGAACAAAAATACTGAGTATGAAAATAATTGTTTGCACCTTTTTTTTTTTTTTTTGGAAAAATATTTATTTCCGTTTAGTTACATTATTTTTTTTTTCTACTCGTTATAGTACTATTTGCATAATATATTGTATGTGTGTGTACGGTGTATATTTATTATGTATATGTAAATGCACACACACAGCATATATTTTGAAAATATTTACATATATTTATATTTATATTCATATAATTTATATTATATATAAATATATTTAATATATAAACATAACATATTTTTCTGAAATTTTACATGCATGTGTGTGTATTTATATATACATAATAAATAAACAGTACACCTACATATATTATGTAAACAAAAATTTTAATCTTGTGTCTTTATCTTGTGTTCTATCTGAGAATTGAAATATTTTTTCATATTTTTAATAATTATTATTATTTAATAATTTAATAAATGTATACATACACTTAATATGTCTTGATATTTATGAAATATATTTTTATATTGCAGAATTAAATGTTATGCATTAAAATAATATTTAGTTTCTTTATTTATTTAAATTTTATTATTTAAATCGTATTCCATAAAATATTTAATAACATATTATGTGTTTATATATAATAATAAAATATTTATATTTATTTTATATTTGATAAGAACTCTTAATGGTCCTTAATTTGCTGTATTCTATGTATAAATTGTTTTTTTCTTCTTGAAATAAGAGTGGGACACTATTTGTGACGATCAGCCATGCACATTTTTTACAGTCCCTTTGTACTTCTGTTTAAATGCTGGAGTTTTCATAAGTTTATTTTTTCCCAGGGCCAGTAAAAAACTCATCCAAACCCTCACAATATACTCTCATTTTCTTGATGCTTTATCAGGCGTGAAGTGGAAACTCACTGATACGAGCCATGGGCATCCTTTAAAGATCCATGGGCCACGTCTTTTTATTCAGGCCGACTTTAATAGTCATTTATCCCGGAAACATACCTGGCAATAAAGCTCATTCTGAAATATGAGTGCGGTTAGTGGGTTTGGGTGTTTGTAAGACTTTTAACCCTACATATGAGCAGTCAGAATCGAATAGAGCATTATTCTGTCTAAAAAGGCGTTTTGAATTCTGCTCTTTCTGATGCTCCAGGATAAATGGCGTTTCATTTTCTCCCCAGGTACGACACCATCACTAACCAGTGGGAGATGGTGGCTCCTTTGCCCAAACCTGTCCATTCAGCAGCGGCGACTGTGTGTGGAGGGAAGATCTATGTGTTTGGAGGGGTGAACGAGGCCGGCCGCTCTGCTGGAGTACTTCAGTCATATGTGCCTCAAACCAACGCCTGGAGCTTTATTGAGTCGCCCATGATCGGTAAGAGTGCTCGGGACAATTACTGAAGCACCCGACTGCAAACTCTGCTCTGTATGGGAGCTTATATAGCACATACAGTACTGTTAGAACATTTTGGGGTCAGTATGAAGTATTTTTTGAAAGAAATTATTACTTTTATTCAGCAAGGATGCATTTAATAAATCAAAGGTGTCAATAAAGACATTCATATTACAAAAGATTAAATAAATGCTGCTCTTTTGGACTTTTTATTCATCGAAGAATGCAGACAAATATGAATCAGCAGCTGTTTTCAACATTGGTAATAATCAGAAATGTTTCTTGAGCAGCAAATTGGCATATTAGAATGATTTCTGAAGAATCATGTGACACTGAAGACTGGAGTAATGATGCTGAAAATTCTGCTTTGATCACAGAAATAAATTACATTTGAATGTGTATTTACATAGAAAACAGTTATTTTAAATTGTAATAATATCTGAATTTTTGTACCTGTATTTTTAATCAGATAAATGCAGCCTTGGTGAGCATAAAAGTCTTCTTTCAAAAAACCAAGCCAAACTTTTGAAAAGTAGTGCATATATAAATGTACAGAAATGTAGTTTTGCAGAAACGATATAAAAAGACCCGAACTTCATCTATAAAATTAACCATTTTAGTTAAGAAAATGTTCAAGCGTCGTGCATGGACAATCCCACGTCCCGCATCAGATGCAAAGTCTAAAGTTTTGCATTAGACAGTCTTGAAACTGAGACAGAAACTTCATGGAATTTCACTGGTATTTGACTTCATTAGTATTTGGCATTTTGACACACTCCAGAGATCTTGAGCTTGTGGGGGAAGGAACTTTTTTTTCAACCTGTATCTCGGTGGCGAATGCAGCCCTGAGGGACACGCAGCGGGAGCAGGTCTCAGGCGTTTCATTACAGCTGGAAAAGCAAGTGTTTCCCCATTAGTGCAGAAATAAGTGTGGATTTAAAAAAGCACACAGAGCTGCCATTTTTAGTTGCTAAAATAAGTTATTTTGGATTTCCACCAGACTGCTGTGAGTCTTTCTCAGAGGCACGTTTGACATTTAAAGGGGTCATATGATGCGATTTCAAGTTTCCCTTTCTCTTTGGAGTGTTACAAGCTGATTGTGCATAGATAAGATCCCTGAAGTTGCAAAGACTAAAGTCTCAAAACCAAAGAGATATTCTTTATCAAAGTTAAGACTCTGCCACGCCCCCCTAAAACGGCTCGTTCTAACACGCCCCCACATATCTACCTCACTATGTGGAAATATTTGCATAATGCGGCCCAAATGTGCACGCAAAGAAAGAAGGCGTGGTTTCAGTAACCGCAGTTAGTGTTGAAGCAGCCATGTCAGGGAGACGCTGTGTGTTTCTAGGCGAAAGCAAAAGCACTTTATTTGGCCTTCCGAAAGTAGATGCATTTAGGAATCTTTAAGATTACTTAGAACAGAACAGCAATGCATTTTATGGATGACCGTTTCGTGAACCTAGGAGAGGAGGTAATTCTGACTTTGCTATGACAATCTGGCGCTTCTGAATCAGCTACTGTTTTGTTATTAGTTTACGTATTTGCTATTGACTGGTCAAATGCGGAGTTTTGCAGCGCAGAGTAACGCGTCGTGTGTGTGAGGGGAGCATGGTCACATCACAGGAGAGTGAACTGCCTGTCAGAAATCATAGCACGTCAGCTGTCTTAACCGCGGCTTGTGTACTGCATCATTACTGTGTCTGTCACGCGACTCTGTTCCTCTTTCGGGCTTGAACTGATGGTAAAACTAACGACATTATTAACTGTCTTTATATTTACTTTACCTTGCGATTAAGGTAAGGGGTGTTACATTTCCGACGCGTGCTTGTGGTGTTCGGCCAATCACAATGCACTGGGTCAGTTGGCCAATCAGAGCAGACTGCGCTTGTCGGAAGGAGGGACTTTGTAGAAAACGAAGCGTTTGAGAGAGGCGGGGCATATAGGACCTACAATAATGTACAGTATTTTTAAAATTATGTGTTTTTTGAACATTAAAGCATGTCAACATATTCTGTTACACCAAATACACAAAATAATGATCTTTAAAAAAGCATAATATGACCCCTTTAATATATACGGTAACACTAATTAGTTTAACACAATTTAGTTAACATTAACTAACAATGAAAAATACTTTGAAAGCATTTACTGTATTAATCTTAGTAAATGTTAATATCAACATTTACCAATGCATTAAAATCACTATATATTTTACTATTATTTAATGGGCCTAAGCTAACATGAACTAACAATAAACGGTTGTATTTTTAATAACTAACATTAACAAAGATTAATAAATACTGAAACAAATTAGCTTTTGATGAATTATGGTGTTTCTATTGTAATATGTTGGTTGATATTTGATTTCCCTCTTGTTTTTGAATGAGCAGCTAGAATGGTACTGTAAAACAAAGCGATTTCAAAATAAGAGTCCCTCTGTGTTTTGGTTTTGTTTATATTGAAAAGCATAGGAAAGACAAAATATTATTTAAAACATACATTTAGCTAGTTACAGCTGTTTATTGCTGTTCTTTAAACACATTTTTGTATCTGCAAACTCTAATATAAGTCAGCAAGGTTTGTAAAGCTCATGAATAATCAAGGCTGTTTTGAAGCGAATCAGTTCATAGCGGTCTTGGTGAAGCCTGTGGGCGTTTATTTTCTAGTCATGCATGAATAGCTTGTATCTGCTTGAATGAGGTTAGTCTGAAATCTCTAAAAGAACGGCGTTTTACAACTACAATTTAAATTGACCAGAAGTCGTTTGTTTTTAATGAGTTTTCCAGCATCCTCCAGTGGTTGTCAGTGTGAACGGAGCTGCACTGTATACTGTCTCTGCAAACATGAAGTGCACGGATAATGAAAACTCAACCTTAGCTAGTAACTAGTTTCTTGTGTTATGCATTTCTTCAACAGTTTCCCAGCTATTGTCCTCTCTGCCTCATTTTTGGCTGATCTGCCACCTGACAGACAATCGTTCACACTTACGGACGACTCATATTCTTTACACTTCTGAGTCACACATAATGCTTCTCCTCTAGAATTCATCATGAGGAACATCTATGTCCATTTTTAGATGTTAATGGTTTGTCAGGGTCCCGGCAGTTTCTTAAAAGAGTTTAAAGTCTGTTTTATCCATTTTGAATGGCATTTATAACAAGACTTAATTATGATTTTAAGAGCTACTATTAAACTTCAAAAGGATGTGATTTCATTAAATAAATGTAAGCGTTGCATAGCACTACTCTGCGTTTCAGAGCACTTTACAGTCAGTGAATACAGTCCAACATATTGTTGATGAACTTAGACAGTATTTACTTTGTGGTGATTATATTGTAGTCTGTAGTAGATGGTTGTAAAAAAAATAATAAAAAATCAGATGCCTAATTTTTTTTAATGAGCAGCTTGGAGTAGTACAGCGAAAGCTTTTCAAAATAAGAGTCCTGGTGCATTTAGGGATTGTTTATAATTAACCCTCTGGGTATATTTAAGGGATTTTATAGTACTAAATTATATTTATAGAATAATTATGATGCATTTATTACCTGTTAACCACTTTTTCATCATAGACCTGAAAATTAAGTTTCCAACTTAAATTGTCACAAACCTTCAATGCTTTGGAACACAGACTTATATTTAATATCTTTTTAAAGAAGACACTTGGCAGATTATTGCAAAAAATGTAAAAAGTTTAAAAATACACAAAAAACTTTTTTTTTTTTTACCCTGAAGCTGCGAGAAAATCAAAGCCATAAATCTAAACAATATATAAAAATGAGCTTTCAGTAAGATTTTAATTTTTTTAACCAAGTTTCATACCATTCTGATGAAGTAAAAAAAAATCTACAAAAAAATATTCAGAATGACTGAACAGCACCAGACCATTAAAAGCAAAGGAAAGAATAAAAAAAGGGTCAGTACGTATATTTTACTAGTAACAGCACAATCTATTAACTTTCTTTAATCTGATTATGTTTGTATCAGCAAACTCCGAATATGGGTAGACCATATTTGTATGTATTCATATATTAGTACATACCAATTTCAGTACATATGTATGTATATGGTGCCATGGTCTGTTTAATTAAAGTCAAAGAATCGGAGATACATGATTTATTTTGAGATTAAGGGTTTGTTCTGTATGGACTAAAGCAGTGGTCACCAACGTGGTGCCCGTGGGCACCTGGTAGCCCGCATAGAGTCTCTGAGTCGCCCGCCAAGCACGTTAAATAGCCTAAATTAGCGTTGGGCGATAAATGATATCATATCGAGATTATGATCAAATTTAATGATGATAAGCTCTCGACATTTTTACTCAATATGGATTAATCACAACAGAAATAAATGTTACAGTACATTTGATTTTACCCTGCTTTGTATCAGGTACAAGCGTGCAGAGAAATTCTGTTTAACGTTGTCATTATCTAGTTCAGTTTAATGTTTCATGCGGTTCATGAGAAGTTCTTACTTTAATGGTGTACCGTGTATTTTTGCCCTTTCTACAATCCACAAAAGAAACTCAGACATTCTGCTCTTGTGTTTCACTAAACTTCTGAGACATCATTATAAAGTTGTCAATGCAACTCCTGTCTTCTGAAGCCATATAATGCTTGGTGTGAGGAACAGACTCAAATGTAAGTTATTTGAGGCATATATTTTGTTGGATGGTAATATGTCTCAAATTATTATACTATTATTATACTGCAGCCTTGTTTTCACTATGAAAATAGCCATGGAAACAAACAAACAAGTTGTTATTTTCTGATGATTTTCCCTATTCTTGCTTCTCTCAGTAAGTTTAGAAGACTTTATATAGCTCATGAGTCATATGAACTACTTTTATGGTGTTTTTTGCTGTTTTCTTGTTCTTTTTTAAGCTGCAAGGATGTCACTATGATATTTCGTTCATAGATCCACATTACTGTATTGGATTGTAATATTTCCGATTTGAGATATTTTTATTCCATTATTACCCTTAATAACATTTGTCCAGATTTAGTTTGAGTTTTTGTTAAAAATTAATCTTAAACATCTTAATAAATAATTTATATATATATATATATATATACAGTGGGTACGGAAAGTATTCAGACCCCCTTAAATTTTTCACTCTTTGTTATATTATATACTGTATATAGATTTTTCTTGTATATACAGTAGGTATTGTATATACTGTATTATGTTTTTACCATGAAAATAACCATAGAAACAAACAAACAAGGTATTGTTTTCTCCCATTCTCATTGCTCTCAGTAAGACTTTATATGGCACATGAGTCATATGGACTACATTCATGGTGTTTTTTGCTGTTTTCTTGTTCTTTTCGGAGCTGGAAAGATGTCACTATGATCTGTGTAAAGATTCTCCTTTTTAGTTCCACAGAAGTAATAACAGCATACAGGTTCAGAGCGACACGAGAGTGAGTAAATAATGATAGAGTTGTCATTTTTGTGGATTGAACTCTTCCTCCAGCCAGTGTTGATGTTTGCATGGAACCAAACCAACCGAACGTGAATAATGTCACATGAGACTCCTTCAGAAGCTTCAGATAGTGAAATGAGAAAGTGAGATATGACCGCTTCTGACATTCAACTCCACAGCTGACGGCAGACGTTCACTCGCACGTGTGGAGTCGCGCTGGGTCAAACACGTACTGCCTTGTAGACAATGAGCGTTTAGAGCCGGTGACTCAAAGTTCAGAGCCGGCGGCTGACATCATCTCCAAAGGCCAGCCGCATGTGAGAAGGAAACATGATATTTGGATTATTGTGAAGGGCTTGAGCGATCTGGAAAGGTCGTTCGGAGATGTCAAGTGTTGCAGGTATTCCTGCGCCGGCAGATAATGAACTCTTGAGGGTTTCAGCCGGTAACGTCATCTCAGCCCGGGCGCTTATTGATTTCGATGTTGCTATGGACCGTGAGGCGCTTATTGATTTTGATGTCGCTGTGGACATTGTGGCCCAGGGATCATATGTTTATTGCAGCCATGTTTGTGTATGAACAAGCAAAGGCTCAAATACAATGCACCTCAGTCTTCATTATCTTGTTATTTGACTTCGATCGATAAAGCCATGGAAATGGTCAACAGTAATAAAGGATCTAAAATGACTGTGTAGCATAATAAAATAGCCGTGTATAATTGCAGCGTAGGACAGTAAAGACTAGCGGTTGAAGATGTGGGGAGGTAACGGAAAGGTTGCGGGTTCAAACCCAACAAAGACTGATCACAATATATCTTTATATTGATCAAATGTGACAGTAAAGACATTTATAATGAAACAAGATTTCTATTTCAAATAAATGCTGTTATTTTGAACTTTCTTTTTTCAAATAATCAAAAAAAAAAATCACAATTTCCAAAGAAATATGAAGCAGCACAACTGTTTTCAACATTGATCATATTAAGAAATGTTTCTTGAGCAGCAAATCAACATGTGACACTGAAGACTGGAGTAATGATGCTGAAAGTTCAGCTTTGATCACAGAAATAAATTACATTTTAAAATCTACTCAAATAGAAAACGGTTCTTTTAAATGTAAAAATATTTCAAAATATTACGGTTTCTGTTTTTACTGTATTTTTGATCAAATAAATTCAGCCTTGGTGAGCTGAAGAGACTTCTTTCAAATAAATTAAAAGATCTTACCGACATCATATTTTTTGAAGCGTATATGTGGTATTTGAATTGCAAGTAAGTGACTTAAAAATACACGATGACTAATAAAATTCTCCTGTGCAAGGCAAAAAGGTGTTTTAATTAGTCTTTTTTGGCATGTTTTCCGGTTAAAGTGTCAAAAAAAAAAAAAAAAAAACATTAAAATGATAAATTTAGGTGAGAATCAACACTTCATAGTGAATTTTTGTAGATTGCATCTTTTTTTTATTTTTTTATGGATGAGACCAAACTATTTTCTTTGGTAATTGACATATAGACCACAATCACTGTCTGCACTGAGCTGCAAATGCACTGAACCCAGGACATTCCTTTAACCAGTACAGAAATTACTATTTAAATAATATATATTATTTTTTGTGTTTTACAATAATTAAAAGTTTATTTATTTACATTTTGTTATCATGCAGATAATGTCACAATGTAAATAATCTCATTTTATTAATTTGATTTAAGGACATTCCTCTAAACAATACAGAAATTTACAATTTAAATAATATATATTATTTCTGAATTGCAAAAAAAAAAAACATTTTTTTGTTTGCATTTATTTATTATCATGCAAATAATGTCACAATGTAAAGAATTTATTTTTTATTTCATTTTCTGTGTTATTTAAACAATCCTTTAAATAATACAGAAATTACAATTTAAATAATATATATTTTTGCATTACAATAATGCAATAATAATTATAGCTGGAGATTAAATAAGCAAATTTTAAATATAAAAAAATTAAAAAAAATTATTTATTTATTAATTCATTAATTTTTTGTTTGTTTATCACACAGATAATGTCACAGTGTAAAGAATTTCATTTTAAACCAAAGAATATATATGGGTCAGTGACAAAAAGGGATTGGCAAGATGAGAAATTCAAAAATCTATTAAAAACTTGTTTTAAAAGCATGCATCAGGTATTTTAAAATGTACACTGTGTGTTTATGTTGATTTTATGTAATTAAAAATGGCATATGCACCATTTTTTACAGAAGTTAAGACTGAATGTACCTGAAAATGTCAAATGGTGTAACTGCCAAATAATGAGAAATATTAAATATTTTATCCACCTAGATGGAATGTAAGCTTACTCATAGAAATAAATACTTCATTTTAAAATATCACACGAAAATAGTTTTTATTAGAGTTATCTCTAAATGTACATTTTAATGCGTTTTTGCAATATTTGGTGGAACATATGCTGAAAACACCTCTGTTTTCTAAATAATCTTTGACAAATTATGTAAAAAAAAGCGTATATGTGGTATTTGAATTGCAAGTAAGTGACTTAAAAATACACGATGACTAATAAAATTCTCCTGTGCAAGGCAAAAAGGTGTTTTAATTAGTCTTTTTTGGCATGTTTTCCGGTTAAAGTGTCAAAAAAAAAAAAAAAAAAACATTAAAATGATAAATTTAGGTGAGAATCAACACTTCATAGTGAATTTTTGTAGATTGCATTGCATATGCAATGTATTTGTCTTATTGCCCTTGCAGATTTTTCACACTTGTTTTGAGCTTGTTTAAAGTGACGTGACATGTGGCCAAGTATGGTAATACTTCAAAATGTGAAAAAGCACAAATGCACTTGTGTTAAAGATGCATTCTCTGAAAGCAAGTCTTAAGCATGTATGCAGCGTTGCTTCTGAACTAAATGTTGTTTTTAAGGATTTTTAGATATTTTAACTAAAAATATTTGACAAAAATCCTCATTAAGAGTAGTATTTTTTACATTGTTGGTGGTGCAATGACACATTGAGCGCTAAAAAACGATAAGATCTGCCGTGGAGAAGCTTGATTTGGTCAGTCAGCAGTAAGAGGTTGATCTCTCCGTTGACAGTCACTGATACCCGTTTGCAATTATTCATCTCTGTGCGTCTTATCGGCAGGGAACGGCATTGTCAGCTCCGCCATCTGTGAATGACAACACCTTCCTCCCGCTGGCATGCTTATTGTGTTTGACAGGCCAGAAAACGCCGTGGGACCGGCTCGCGCTCACGCTGCTCTGTATTGTGTTTTGTGCCATGAAAAGCATCAGGGAGATGAAGGTCTTTGGTGTTTTAGCCACATTTGTGGAAGTGTGAAACTTTGTTTAACTGTAAAAGGGCACTGTGTGTGTGAGATATTCCTTCAAGAGCCCCATTTAGTAGTTGTGCCACATGAGTGAGGATGGCAGATTGACACTTCAGCGCCCAGCAGGAGACGGCAGACGCGCTGTGATAGGGGCGCTGAAAATCATCCTCAAACATGTGCGGTCAGGTGGAGAACTGATGCCTAAAGGAGATTCAATCAAGAAACTCAGAAAGTTCAGAAAACAACTCTAGAAAGATAGAAGTTAAATCTCATGAAAACATCTCTAGGTCACATTTCACTACATTTAAGAGTTTACTGCAAAATAACGGAATTTTGTTATCTTTTTTTTATTTTTTTATGGATGAGACCAAACTATTTTCTTTGGTAATTGACATATAGACCACAATCACTGTCTGCACTGAGCTGCAAATGCACTGAACCCAGGACATTCCTTTAACCAGTACAGAAATTACTATACTCATAGAAATAAATACTTCATTTTAAAATATCACACGAAAATAGTTTTTATTAGAGTTATCTCTAAATGTACATTTTAATGCGTTTTTGCAATATTTGGTGGAACATATGCTGAAAACACCTCTGTTTTCTAAATAATCTTTGACAAATTATGTAAAAAAAAAAAAAAAATGTTAAAAACCATATTATTTTGTTAAAATAGATGATTACATTTTATTCCACATACATTTTCCTGTATATAATTATATTTTTATGAAAAATACTGGTTACGCCAATTGACACAAACCAGTTACACCACCTGACCATGTTGCTTTTACAGCCAAAGGCCATTCTTTGTTGAAGAAATTGACACTGAAAATCAAGCATGACAGTCAACAAGTTCAGCTGAAGTGCTTTTTTTTGTTTTCCAATGCTGGAAAAAAAAAATCTGGTATTGTTAAGCTATATATATATATATATACACAAAAATGTAAAGAGTTTTTTATTATTATTATTATTCTTTTAAAATTTATTATTTTACTATGTGGTGGAATATGGCCTGGTTCTTAACAGGTTTTGTGAGATTTACTCTTGGACTGTAGTGATTTCCTTCTATTTGTCATGTGCTTAGAGCACCGCTTAGCTCTGATAGATTAAGTGAGATCAAATATTTCCCTTGTTTAGCATTCAGTATTACCCATTGCACATGGACTGCATGGGCGCTTCTATTTTTGACCATTATTTGTTAACGTTTCCTCCTCTTTTCTCTGTTTTTTACATTATCCATAATATCTGTTCTTCCTGGGAGGTCTCACTTCAAATCTGAAAAGGCTCAAGATTTAATTAGCTCAATGTTCTCGCGTCTCTCTTCAGCGGCTGAGGTTGAAGTCACAGCTGCTGGGTTGAATGTGAATTCAATTCATTTGCCACTCATCAATTATTTATGTGTTTTCTCCTGCTTGATTACTTGAATCAAAGAAGTTAACCGCATTCATGCCAACATAATGTGCTTGAACAGGGCTATTGATTTACAATTGGACAGTCGACACACTGACCTCAGCTGTTACTGTTAGACTCGTATTTTGTTGAAATTAATAAGCTGTTGCTTGGCTTTCTCAATAAATGAAACGTAATATGCTTACTGTTTACGTCTCTGCTGCACAATGGGTTTTGTGATCTTGTTTATTTGATGAGGTGCGATGCCTTTAACAAGACATTCATCTGAAGTCAACATGAAACCAATTGACCTTATTTACTTTAATATATGTCCCTGGTCTTACTCTGAATGCACATTATTCCTGAGGATAAAAAACATCAAAATCTTTCATCAGCTGCTTCTAGCCACTGCTTGCATGCAAGCTTGTGATCCAAAATGCAGTGCATTCACTTATGGACATTAAAGAGATTTTAAAATGGGTAAAAATGGTTTTCCTTTAGGCTTTTGACCTTTAAACCCCAAAATTGGTGACTTGTGTTTTATTCTCCCCTTGTTCAGATAACAAATACGCCCCTGCTGTGACTCTGAATGGCTATATCTTCATCCTGGGAGGAGCGTACGCCAGAGCCACCACCATCTACGACCCTGAGAAGGGAAACATCAAAGCAGGACCCAACATGAACCACTCCAGACAGTTCTGCAGGTAAGACCAGCTTACACACCACCATCTGTCCATGGAGAAATCTGGATGGAGAGCTTTCACAGCTGTCAGAGAGCTAGTTACTCATGGCTACTCAAACTGTTCTTGTACATTCATGGTTCTTTGAATAGAGCTGAAAAGAGGTTTACTGCACAAATCTATCCTTGTTAAAGGTGCTTCAGTATTAATATTTATCGCACTTCTTGTGTATTAAACTTTTGCAACCTGATACATTGTGATTTTTAGGTTTTCTCAACTCTTTTCCTAAGTAACACTACTAAATTTCACTAAATGCAAAATGCTAGTGATGGGCGCTTTTGAAACACTGCTTCATACAGCTTTGAAATATCTACGAATCTTTTGTTTCGAATCACTGGGTCAGCGCTTGTATCAAACTCACCAAGTCATATGATTAAAGCAATGGAGGCTTTGTTACCTTGTACTGTTTTGAACCTTGGTTTGGTTCTGATTGTTCTCCACTAGATGGCGTTTTATAATGTAGATTCATTTTTAATAAATTTAATAAATTTTAGTACTAATGCATTGCCAAGCCTTGCCTAACAACACACATAACTCAGTTTTACATATTTTACAAAACCTTCAGACTTAAAGGGTTAGTTCACCCAAAAATGAAAATTAGGCTGTGCTTTACTCATCCCCGAGGCATCCTGCGTGTATATGACTTTCTTCTTTCAGACAAATCCAGTCGGAGTTATATTAAAAATTATCTTGGCTATTCCAAGCTCTATCATTGCAGTCAGCGGGTGTTGTAGTGCTTCAGTCCAAAAGAAGTGAAATAAAAAGCGCCCATCCATAAAAACCCGTGTCTCACACGGCTCCGGGGGGGTGAACAAAGGCCTCCTGTAGCGAATCGATGCATTTTTGTAAGAAAAATAACCATATTTAAAACGTAATAATCAATTTAATCTAGCTTGCGC
>NW_015656586.1:20519-32951 GCF_001515625.1 Sinocyclocheilus rhinocerous
CATCCTAGGTGTATATGACTTTCTTCTTTCAGACGAATCCAGTCGGAGTTATATTAAAAATTGTCTTTGATCTTTCAAGCTGTTTAATGCCACTCAGCGGGTGTTGCAGTACTTCAGTCCAAAAGAAGTGAAATAAAAAGCGCCCATCCATAAAAACCCGTGTCTCACACGGCTCCGGGGGGGTGAACAAAGGCCTCCTGTAGCGAATCGATGCGTTTTTCGATGCGTAAGAAAAATAACCATATTTAAAACGTAATAATCAATATAATCTAGCTTGCGCTCACTGTTGTAAACGGAAGCAGCTCCAGGCAGATGACGTATGAGGTCGGCTTTGCGCATGCGCCGCTCAGAAGTGATGAACGCGGAAACGCAGAGGAGAGATCAAAACAAAACAGCAGTCACTAATTAGAAGTACAAAACGAGGATTTGTAAAGAAGAATGTCGGAGGATTTCGATATACACTTAATATGTAAGGTCAGCTATGTTTACAAATCAAGGATATTTGACACATGGGGCCCTATTTTAACGATCTAAGCGCAAGGTCTAAAGCGCACGGCTCAGGTGCACTCAGTGCGTGTCCGAATCCACTTTTGTTAGTTTAATGATGGGAAAACAGTCGGCGCGCCCGGGCGCATGGTCTAAACGGGTTGTCCCTATTCTAAATTTTTTATTTTTAAAAATGTTTGTGTGCTGCTGCGCGTCCCTGTGTGTGTAATAAGCAAAGTGTACATGCATTGTGCACCCGCCTATATGCGCATATTACTAACGCGCTCTTTAAATAACAAAGAAAAAATATTCCGCCAGACTTTAGACCAGGTTTGAGTTGGTCTATGGCGCAGTCTATTTTCAGTTCCTCAAAATAGCAACGTGCCAACAATGCGCCTGAACACACCCCTTTTTTAGACCAGCACGCCCATGGGCACACAAATGGGCGCCGCGGCGCAGGACGGGAAAATGACAACTGCGTCGGGCTGAAACTAGCAAAAAACACATGCGCCGCGCCGCGCCTTGCGCCCAAAAACACTTGCGCCGCACCTTGCGCGGGTGTATGATAGGGCCCCTAGTTTTACAAAGCTGTATATTCTGTAGACCTCATCATTAGGCCAAAACACTAAGAATGGTGACAATCAACAAACATAAAAAGATGAGATATAAAACACAACAGATAACTAACAGTAATGACAAAACAAAAAAGCAAAACAATTATCCTACAACAGTAACTGCATCATTTATTAATGCTGCAATTCATGCTGGAAACTCACAAATCCTAAATATTTCAGCAATATTGTTCAATTTTATAGTTCTGTATTCACACCACTGTGTTTGACTAACATATATGGGATTCCGTTGGTCTAACATGGGTTTTTTATGTAGTTTCACTTAATTTCTTAGTAATTACGACTCAAAAGGTCCCATAAACTGGGAAATATGCAGTTGCTCATTTTAGATTGTATTACAGACATGAAATATACCTCAAATCATGTGTCTTCTTGAGGCTACTTTATCTGAATCCAACTCTCATTTTATTCAGATCAAACATTTATTGTCAAGATTAGACTCTTTTAGAGGCTTTAGTCAAAAAGCGTACCTAAAGCTTGTTTTTATAGCCTCTTGTAATCGTGTGATATATAGTACACCACAGGCTCCAGCTGTCTAAAACGCATTTGTTTTTAGGTTTTAGTGCTTTGACTGAGTTAACTTTATTGTTATTGTCGTTATTCACTCAGCAACATATTCATTTAAATTTGCTGCAGTCGCTTTCAAATAACCCAAAAAATGCAATTCTCGCCCCATAACTGCTACCATTACGTAATGTTAATGAACAAAATGAGCATTAACAACCATCATCAAGTGAATGCAGATGGATCAAGCTGAGAAAAGCACATTGTCAAAGTGATGTGTTCCAGTTTACACAAAGCCTCCCCTGCTCGCTCCTAAGACTTTATTCGGTGTCCCCCAGGGTCGTGCTTTGGGCCCGATTTGCTTTCACTGCTGATTGGTATTCGCAGCAGAGGCAGTAATTAGCTCAGCAGCAGATGAAGCACGAACGAGCCGCCGAACAATCACTAGTACATCACGTCCCCCCAAAACACACACAGGCACCTTTTACGCTTCCGCTGTGTATTTGCGATACAAATATGTTTTCCCAAAACTACACGTCAGTTACAGTCACACTCGCAAGAATTTCCACATTAACATTTTGAAACCTGTCAAGGGCTTGAAATGAATACGGCCCAAAGAGAAGATTAGGAGGTAGATCATTCATCTCATCCATCAGTTTGACAGTTTTAGAATACCGAGCCTTTATGTAAAATGGCAAATAGGAACATAATCTTTATCATTACACTTATATATGCAGTTCGAAATCCAGGAATTTTTTTCTCAAATAACAAGGGGTGGGAATCTGAGAGAACGTCTCGGTTACGTATGTAACCCTCGTTCCCTGAAGGATTCTGGTACCAGTTCACAACTTAGACACTGCCAGAGTATTTCAGTACTCTGTTCTGTCCACATCAGAAACTGAACCAGCGAACAAGGTTTTGCATTAAGATGAGCATGATAGGCCAAGACTTTTACCCCTCAGCTTTAGAAAATATATGTTCTTGCAGTTTTGAGTTAGCTTACAGTGTATACATGTCTATTCCAGTATAGACAGTTTATCATCCATAAATTGTTTTAGTTTTTGTTAATATTTTAATTAGATTTTATTAGATTTTCTTATTTCGCTTTAGTTAAAGTTTTAGTGATTTTGTTTGTCATTTTTGTAATTTTTTTTTTTACATTTAGTCATTTAGCAGATGCTTTTATCCAAAGCGACTTACAAATGAGGACAATGGAAGCAATCAAAATCAACAAAAGAGCAATGATATGTAAGTGCTATGACAACTCTCAATTATATAATAAATGAAAAGAAAACAGAGTAGAAAAAGAATAGAAGTTTTTAAGAAAACAAGCAGTTAGTAAATAAATAGAGAGCAAGTCTAAAAGGGGCAAGTTTTTTTTTAAAGAATAGAATTAGAATAGAGAGTGCTAGAGTTAGAGGGTCACATAAAGATGGAAGAGGTGTGTATTTAATATGTCTGTTTGTAATATTTTGTATTCATTAGTTTTTTTTTTTATATTATTTAATTTAATTTCAGTTCATGTTTATTTATTTTTATGGATTTGCCACTGTATATGTATTGATAGGCTGATTTATTATTGTTATCTTATTTTATCTTATCTCTATAATAACTATAATAACCCTGGTATACTGTGCCACTGTATGTGTATTGTTAGGTTCAGGGTTGTCTGATTTGTTGTTATTGTTTTTTATATTATATTATAATATATTATTATATGTTTTTATATTATTAAATTATTTTATATTTTTATATTGGATATTTTGGATATAAAAAAAATATATTTATTATATTTTTAAATTATTTTATCATTCTTATTTGTTTGAATTAATTATTATCATTTTCATTTGTAATTGTTTTATTAATTTATCTTTGTTTTATTATTATTATTATTATTATTTATTTGTTTGTTTATTTTTAAATCAGTTTTATTTTTTATTTTATTTTTATGTTCTAGGTGGTTCTGGTGTATGTTCTTATTTATCAGAAAGTGAAAATCAATATTTAAGAAAAAAGAAATTAAACCAGTTCTGAAATAATGTCTTTTCCAGTGCCGTGGTCCTGGACGGGAAGATCTACGTGACCGGCGGCATCGTGAGCAGCGAGGGTCCGGCGCTGGGAACCATGGAGGCCTTTGACCCCTGTGCGAACGTGTGGACGCTGCAGCAGAGCATGCCCTGCCCGCTCTTCAGACACGGCTGCGTGGTTATTAAGAAGTACATTCAGAGCGGCTGACGCTGACACAGACGAACACGACTCCACCGTCTCCTGCACACCGGACACCCACCTTCACAACACGGCCAGGATTAGCAGCGCTGATACCGAAGCCGCGCTCACTTTCTGACACCCACTCGGAATGTAGAAGCTAATCTTTTCTGCCGGGGCGCAAACAGGCCTTCGTGTAATATAGCGCACCTGACAGAACTGTCCTTGATGTGTGTCGTGGCTCTAGCCTTAATGCTCTGTGGCCATTCGGATTGAACTTTTTTTACACAATTCCTTTTTATCTTCGTTTACAGAATTCACTAGGTTTTCGCATTGCCACCGTTTTAATGTTTGCATAACTTTCATTCTTCTTTCTTTGAGCAATACTGTAAAATCACAGCGTCTGGTTTCAGTAATCCATGTGATGGTTCACTCAGTCGTATCGCTATTTCATCATTTCCGGTTGAAAGCACTTTTTAATTATGTAGGGGAGACAAAGTTGTTGAACAAGCACTGAAACCTCATGTGATGATCGCTTCCATAAGCTCCACCTTCCTTAGTTACTGTTGCACACTCAGACAAGCACGTCCCTGCAGATTTCAGTGCAATTGTTAGTAAAATGAGATTGTGAAGTGGTGAAATGGATTGGATGTTATTCGTACGTGGGCTGGAATGAAGCGTGACATTGCAGAGGATCTTTTATCTGCCGTTTTGGATCCGGAACTGATAAATTACGCAGTAACGTGATTAAAAATGGCAGAGACTGTGAACAGAGGCTGCCAAATGCTTCTCGCTGTCACTGAAAAGAGAAAATCAATCACAGCTGATCACATTAGTGTAAGTGAACACAGCTAGTTACTACCACAGATACTATATCGTCTGAATTAATATGCACAGAAAATGACATGCACTGCAAAAAAAAAAATTTCTTGGTAAGTATTTTGCCTTTTTTTCCAGTACAAACATCTAAACATTTTAATTCAAGGTATATTTACTTTGCCAGGAAAATGACTTAAGTCTTGTTTTCTGAGAAATGTATCAAAATTAGAACAAGAAAAATTATCTGTCAGTGCATGGGTCAGAAAAATAAACTTATTTAAAAGGGAAAACAAGATTATCTTTCTAACCTCACTGGCAGATATTCTTTCTTGTTTCAATCAAAAACTTTTTTCTTTTTTTTTTTCGTAACACAATTTTATGCCATTTTAAATCTAATGCAAATCTTAAGAATGTTTAGATGTTTGTACTAGAAAACAAGAAAAAATACTAATAAATAAATTATGTATTTATTTATTTAATAAATACATTTTGTTTTCCAGTTAAAATATAAAAAAATCTTTGAAACCAAATAAATTTACTAAAGCAACACTGCATAAGTTATTAGCACTTGTTTTTAGAGGTTGCATCTTTAATACGAGGGTATTTTGTCTTAATGCACTGCCTATTTTTTCACTTCTTTTAAGTATAAACAAGTTAAAAACAAATGGAAAAATCTGCCAGTGCAGTAAGACAGAATACTCATATATTAAAGATAGAATCTATGAAAACCATGTCTTATGCAATACCTTATGCAGCGTTGCTTCTCAAGTAGATTTATCTTGTACAGGATTTTAGATATTTTTAGATGTGACTTTTAAACAAGTCAAAAATACTAATTAAAAACTTAAGTTATTTTTGGCAATTCTGGCTGACATCTTACATGTTAATTTGGGAACGAGGGCGACAGTTTAATTTATTACACAAGGTTTATTTAAAGATTTGAAAAATGCATTTAAAATTATTCAGACACACAGATCCTCTATAGACTTACATTAGAAAGGAGCAAGAGCTTGTCTGATAATATGGTACACGGCAACAGTTGCCAAGGTAGGACTGGCGAGGGGTCAATTATTATCAGGCCTGGACAGAATGTGTTTTTTGGAAGTCAACATGAAATCAGAATTGACCCCATTTATTTTTTATAGTGAATGATTCACTGTTGCACGTTATTCTAGAGAAGCAACAAAACTGGCTTTGTATCTTTCATCAAACTGGAATAACTTGAAACAACCTTTGAAACTACTTTCCCTTTTTATACTGGAATTAATTCATTTTTAATCAGTGCTCTTATTTCGTTTTTAATAAAAACATTTAAATACATTTTCATAAGATATTAGAACTTGTTTTCAGAGATCTTGAATTAAGTTTATTTTCCTTCCCCCATTGGAAAGCAGTTTTATCCTGTTTCAAGCAAAACAAATCCAACTTCATTTAGTGAGGTTTATGCTTAAAACAAGAAAAAACAAAAGGCAACTGGGAAAGAAAATGAAACTTAATGCAAGATATATTCACTGCAAACAAGTCCTCTCCTTCAACCACCTGCCTCTGTTGTTCACCATCCCATCAATTTGTGATAGATAAAATCAAGCATAAGTTGACTTTAAAAACTGTGATGCAGATTTTGTCTGAGCCTGATTATAACTCACATCTGCACAAGTTTAACTTGACATCTGGTAGGTTTATTATAAGATACGAATCAAACACAGAAGAGTATAATTATGTGAGATGCTTGAAGACCTTGCTTTTACAGGAATTGATGGCATTTAAGTCTCTGCTCTTTCTGACTCCATCCACCATAAGACCTTTAATCGGAGGCATCTTGAACCGGAAGCTGAAGTTGGGCTTGAGCGCCTCGAACTGGACTGAAAAGACATTTGTAGCTTGAATTTCTTTTCTTTTCTTTGGACCGTTTCACTCTTTTCTTGCACGCAGCCAAAGCACAAAACATCTGAGACTCAGAGAGAGAACAGGATGTGTTTGACTTCATTTCCTCTGCATTGCCAAACCGCCAAACAATGAAGACAGCGGGACATGCTGTCCGACAGGGAGGACGATTCTCTGTACACAAAAGTAACTAAAGTTTATTTTAGGACCTTTACATGTCAACAGACTGTTTCTAGACAAAATATATATACTATAGTATGTTGAAGAAATATTATGTACAAAACACAAGCTGTTATTGTTTGAATTAATGATCGTGTTTCATCATTAATTAGAACAATAACATGTATGCAAAATACAATGACGTTCGTAATGAAAGAATCACTGGCCTCTTGTTTATTTTGACTATAAGTGTTGGGAATCAAGGTGAGCTGTTTTATTAAGTACGATTTCTTCTGCTTGGCGATAAAACAGTTGAAAATCCCACAGATGCATGTTATGTAAGGTCATATCTAGAGACCAGAATATCACTGGACTCATTTCAGGCGATGCACACCTAGAATCCACTCCAAACACCTTAGCAACACCCTGGCAACCATCAATAACACCCCAGCATGGTGGCAGTGAGTTTTGCAAGGCTAAACATCGCTCAGGCATTGTTCAAGAAATGAAACTTGTAGAATTGAATAAGGCCATATTTATAAACCAAAATATCACAGAGGACTGTTTGCAGGCAGTAAACCAAATAGCAACACCTTGGCAACCATTTACAACACCAAGCATAGTGTCTTAGTTCTGCATGGGTAAAAATCATGTTCTGTTCAGAAAATGTAATCACGTAGAATTGAATAAGGCCATATCTAGAGACTAAAATATCATAGTGGACTTATTTCAGGTGATAAACACCAAGCAACCGCCTAGCAACACCCTGGCAACCATTCACGGCATTACACACGTTTTATTTAAAAAAAACAAAAAAAAAGTAAAAATGTAGAATTAAATTAGGGCATATCTAGAGCAACTGTCCATGATGAATAAGGCCAAATTTAGAAAGCAAAATATCACATTGAACTCTTTTCAGGTGATACACTCTTAGAAACCACATAGCAACACCTTGACAACCATTCATAACACCCTTACATGGTCAGTGATTTTTGCACAAGCAAAAATCCTTTTATTCAGAAACTGTAAACATATAGAATGGAATAAGGCAATATCTAGAGACTAGATATTGCCTATAGGCAATAAATACCTAGCAACACCTTAGCAATCACCCATAACAGCCCAGCATGGTATCAGTGAGTTTTGCATGGCTAAAAATCACGTATTCAGGAAATGTAAATGTGTAATATCAAATAATGCCATATCTAGAGACCAAAGTGTCACAGTGGACACTTTTCATGTGATACACACCTAGCAACCACATAGCAACACACTAGAATGGTGGCGATGAGTTCTGAATGGCTAAAAATCACATTGTATTCGGAAAATGTAAACGCATAGATTTGAATAAGACCAGATCTAGAAACCAAAATGTCACATGGGACCATTTTCACGTGACACAAAACTAGTAAACACGTAGCAACACCCTGGCAACCATCTATAACATCATAGCATGGTGGTGTTGAGTTTTGCATGGCTAAAAATCACATTCTATTCGGAAAATGTAAACATGTAGAGACCAAAATATCACAATGGACTCTTTTGAGTCCATATACACTTACCAACAACATAGCAACACCCTAGCAACCATCGATAACACCCCAGCATGGTGGCGGTGAGTTTTGTGAGGCTAAAAATATGTACTCAGAAATTGTAAGTATCTAGAATCAAATAAGGCCATATCTAGTGCCCAAAATATCACAGTGGACCCTTTTCACACACTACACACCTAGCAACCATTCAGAACATCTTAGCAACCACATAGCAACACCCTGGCATGGTGGTGGTGAGTTTTGAATGGCTAAAAATCACGTATTCTGAAAATATTAACATGTAGAACTGAATAAGGCCGTATCTACAAACCAAAATGTCACATGTCACAAAACACAAACCTAGCAACCACTCAGAACACCTTAGCAACTACATAGCAACACCCTGGCAACCATCCATAACACCCCAGGATGTTGGCGGTGAGTTTTGCACAGCCAAAAAAACATTACATTTTATTCAGAAAAATGGCGTATAGAATTTAATGAGGCCATATCTAGAGACCGAAATATCACAATAGACTTTTTTCACTTGTTACACACCTAGCAACCGCATAGCAACACCCTAGCAACCATCCATAACACCCCCGCATGGTAGCGGTCAGTTTTGAACTGCTAAAAATCCCATTGTATTCAGAAAATGTAAATGTGTAGAATTGAAAAGGGCCACATCTAAAAACCAAAATATTACAGTGGACTCTTTTTATGCAATACACACCTAGCAACTACTCAGAACACTTTAGCATCACGTAGCATCACCCTGGCAACATCCATAACACCCCAAGATGGTAGCAGTGTGTTCTGCACAGCTAAAATCACATTGCATTTAGAAAAATGGGTAACACTTTATAATAACTTTCATTAATAAATTATTAACAAACATTATGTAATGTTTAACAGATCATTAGTTAATATATATTCACATATCTAGAAATGTGTAATAATGTGCTTGTTAATGTTACCCAATAATAATAACATTACCTAATAATTAACATTTCATGTAAATTAAAATGCTTACTAATGTCATTAAACTTCTAATTCATATGATCATGTACATCTTGAAAATCTATAAATGATTTTAACACATGTTATACAACGATTAAAAGCTTTTGTTAATGCACAATACTTGCTGCTATTGAGGTGGGATACGGGTAAGGTTAGGCTCAGGTTTGGTGTATGGGTTGGTTTAGGGTTGGGTAAGTGGTCAACAGTGTACAGGGGTCAATTTGATTACTATAAGGGAACAAGATTCAATATTGTTTTGATAAATGATAAATTAAGTTCATATGATCATGCACATCTTGAAAATCTATAAATGATTTTAACACGTTATACAACGATTAAAAGCTTTTGTTAATGCACAATACTTGCTGCTATTGAGGTGGGATACGGGTAAGGTTAGGCTCAGGTTTGGTGTATGGGTTGGTTTAGGGTTGGGTAAGTGGTCAACAGTGTACAGGGGTCAATTTGATTACTATAAGGGAACAAGATTCAATATTGTTTTGATAAATGATAAATTAAGTATTTTCTTGAAAATTATTTTCCCCCCTGTTAACGTATGATTCAAGGAATATTTCTGTTTAATGATTCACAATAGTATACTAATATAAGTGTTGAGGCAATAAAAACATGTTTTGCACCCAAATTACAATGTGTGTAATATCTCTACCAACTTAACTAACCAACCTTTACACAAATGTTGTTACAGTAGCTAAAAGTAATAAAGATACAAAAAAAATTTGTAAATGTTTATAAACATTTACAAATGATGAATAGTCTCAACTTTCGATTGGGTACTGCAAAAACATGAACAAATGATTAATAAATTATTTGTAAAGATGTGACAATAGGGCAAATTCCAGTCATTTGGGACCTAAACATTTACAATTGATGAATAGTTTCCACTTTAGGTGGATTGGGTACTGCAAAAACATTAACAAATAATTAATAAATGATTTAAGATGTGCAAATAGTAGAAGTCTACGCAACAAACAAAGACCAAATATATGACCTTTACAGACTGTGATTATGAGTTGATGAATATATTAACATGAATAGTTTGTGAAGTGCTTAAAGTTAACAATTGAGCTATATTTTCACAACATTTGTAAATGTAAAAATGAGCATTAGCTAATATGTGAACTTATGTTTAATGACACTTGTAAGCATTCAACAGTAGCCTACATTAACAAATAAACTTGTAATCATTGTGTCATTTCTGTTCAAATCTTTTGTAGATTTTTAAAACGCATTGAAAGTTTAATGACATTTGTAAACATTAACTAATGATCAGTTAAGCATTATATAATGTTTGTTAATTATTTATTAATGAAGCTTTTAATCATTGTAAACCATCTGTCAAAATCATTTGAAGATTTTTTTTTTTTTAAATGCATGATCATATGAATTGAAAGTTTAATGACATCTGTAAGCGTTTCAATTTGCATTAATTAATGATCTGTTAATCAGAATTTGCACGGCTAAACATCGCTCAGGTTGCATTCAGAGAATAAAAACGTTTCGAATATTTTTGCCGCAGTAAATTGGGATTGACTTTCACCGGTGCATGACACACCTTTCAGAACATTAGAGGTGAAAGTGAATTCCTCCTCCACCGCCTATCCGATAATAATATAAGTTTTGATTATTATGATAATGTAGGACGGTCTTATCATCATCGCAGATGTATTATATTGGCTTATGCCCTTAAGCCGTCACGCGGCATGAATAAAAATGCGCCGTTGGCTTTGTGCCGTCTTTTGGCATTCTCCAAATGTTCCCTTCCAATATTTACTGATGTGGAACAGTTCATTTCCTCTGTGCTGCTGTAGCAGCCTCCCTCCCCCCCTTCTTCTCCAACAGCCTGCTGTCTAAATGGCATTAAAAAAGCCGAGCCGTGTGACTCTGTTCTGGCAGGATCTGTAAACGCACACGGCATCTTCCAGCCTCTGCACCTGTCTACCTCCATCTCTTGCCACGAGCCGCCGGGCCCCTCCTTCAGATAATATATCGCCATCCCATCCATCAAAATCAGTTACCCAACCCCTTCTGGCATTTAAATAAACTAGGCCACCGTTCTTGGTTCTCATATCCTGTGGGTATGTTCGCCACGCTGCAAACTCGCTCTTTATGCCTCTTTTGTCTGGGAGGTGTGTTGTTGTGTTCTGATGTGGACCGACGGATTCACATTAAACTTCTAGAACAGATCATGACAGTGTTAAAAGCAGGTACAAAACTGAAAAAGTTTTGATATTTTACCTCCCTCGTAGGGTCATTTTCTCTTGGCTAAATGCCACCTCTACAAAATCATGATTGTTTTTGTTCTGATGGCTTCACATTGTGTGGACAGAGTCATTTAATTTAGCAAACTTTAATTACCCAAACTGACTTACAAATGAGGAATACTTTGGCTTCTGATGGTACATTTTCCATTAAAGGCACACTCCACTATTTTTGAAAATAGGCTCATTTTCCAACTCCCCTAGAGTTAAACAGTTGAGTTTTACCATTTTCGAATCCATTTAGCCGATCTCCGGGTCTGGCGGTTGCACTTTTAGCTGTAGCTTAGCATAGATCATTGAATCTGATTAGACCGTTAGCATCTCGCTCAAAAATGACCAAAGAGTTTCGATATTTTTCCTATTTAAAACTTGACTCTTCTGTAGTTACATCGTGTACTAAGACCTGGCTAGGAAACTATACTCTCATTCCGGCGTAATAATCAAGGAACTTTGCTGCAGTTAATCCAGAGAATAACAATTTTTTCTGAGACCGAGAGAAACCGAAAGATGAGTCATCATTTAAAAGCAAAAGCTTAGGGCAGCATGATATATCAACTTCCAGTATGTCCTTCAGAGTCTTAGATGCCTGTTTCCAGAAATGATTAACTTCAGGGCAATCCCAAAACATATGTCTATAGGTTCCTATAGAGTTTCCTGAGCAGAAATTACAATTGGAAGATGAAGAAAGCTTCATTAAATATCGTTTCCTAGGAGTGAGATACATCCTATGAACCATTTTGTAGTGAATTAATTGATGATTAGGATTTTTTTAAACAAGTTTAAGATTGGCCCATATTGAATCCCAACAGTTATCATCAATGCTGTCGTAATATCTTTCAGTGTTTTGTTTATTTACACCACATATTCATGTGTAAATCAGTGTTTCGATAATTTTGCATGTTTGTCGTTTTATTT
>NW_015656586.1:36426-48116 GCF_001515625.1 Sinocyclocheilus rhinocerous
CCGTAAGACCTTCGTTCATCTTCGGAACACAAATTAAGATATTTTTGATGGAATCTGAGAGCTTGTTTCTGGACTTGGGAACATTTCAGTTGCGTTGCTGTCTATGGGAGGGTCAGACAGCTCTCAAATTCCATCAAAAATATCTTAATTTGTGTTCCGAAGATCAACGAAGGTCTTACGGGTTTGAAACGACATGAGGGTGAGTAATTAATGACAGAATTTTCATTTTTGGGTGAACTAACCCTTTAAATTACATTTTAAAATGTATTCGAATAGAAAACAGTATTTTTGTAGGCCTATTTACTGTATTCTGTATTCTATTCATCCACATGAGGGTGAGTAAATGAAAATAATTATAATTTCTGTGTGAACAAGAAAAGTCCTTTTTTTTAACTTTGTATTTACGACATGCAAAATGTACTCAGAGATAAAGCTACGATGTCCGTTGAAGATAAAAGCGAGTAAACACTCCAGAGAACTGCACGTCTTTGATGAACTAAATGTGTTTCGCTAAGCTATTGACCTCGGCCAGCTAAAGCTACGATTTCATTTGCTGAGTAAACAGCTCTGAAGCGCATCTGAACAACACGCCGCCTCTGAAGGGATGAAGGAAATTAGCCTTCCTCATTTAGCGGCTCTGATTAAAGCGGAGGAGGTCCGGTCAGCCACTCCACAAAGAACCACGCAAGTAAATTACACGTCGCTGGCTCTCGTCGTCAATGGATCTCGAGTAGATGGCTATTTGCCGTCAACAATTTCAGCCTTTAAAATTATATTTTACTGTGTACATTTCCATCACAGACGCATCCTTTCATTAGCTTTCCATTAGCAGTAACGGCGGGTGGTTATCAAGGGGAATAAGAACGCTTGTGTTTTGTGTGTCACTGGCTCTTTCTTGGCTAAACACCGACGCTCTTGAGAAACGGGTTCGATGACCTTCAGCTGAGTATCAAGATTGCCGGAGTTTAATGGAAATGTGATGACAGATGATCAGTTGAGGCAGTCTCTAATGTTCCTGCTACAGTCTGTGTGTATTTATCTGTTTGTGGCCATTTAATCTGGATTAATGCACTCAAACAATCACTAGAAGGACTTTCAATTAAACATTACCTACTGCCAAAAGAATAAAAGCCATATTTCCGAAGAAAGACTGTACATTAAAAGAATACTTCACCCAAAAATGAAAATTCTGTGATTGTTTACCCACCTTCAAGTTGTTCCAAACTTGTATGAATTCATCTATTCTGTTGAACACAAAAGAAGATACTTTGAATAATGTTGGTAAACAAACAGTTGCTGGTAGGCATTGACTTACATAATAAGGAAAACTTTATATGGCTACCACCAACTTTGGTTACCAACATTCTTCAAAATATCTTCTTTTATGTTTAGAACAACAACGTGTAAATGACAAAAAGAATAAAAGCCATATTTCTGAAGAAAGACTGTACATTAAAAGAATACTTCACCCAAAAATGAAAATTCTGTGATTGTTGTCAAGTTGTTCCAAACTTGTATGAATTCATCTATTCTGTTGAACACAAAAGAAGATACTTTGAATAATGTTGGTAAACAAACAGTTGCTGGTAGGCATTGACTTACATAATAAGGAAAACTTTATATGGCTACCACCAACTTTGGTTACCAACATTCTTCAAAATATCTTCTTTTATGTTTAGAACAACAACGTGTAAATGACAAATTTTTCATTTTTGGATGAACTGTCCCTTTAAGCCAAATAAGCACATAAAAGATTGAAGCTCCTGTCCATGGCTAACACTCTTCCAGTGATGTTTTAGGCATGCTGTGACTAATTACAGATATGATTAACAGGATTTCAGGTGGTTTGAAATCTAATCATTCAGTTGTCAGGTGTGTAGTGAGAGAGCAATAATTGGCTATATTTTTGGTTTTTTCTTTATTTTTGCTATTCTGCCCTTTATCCATGTTGTTTGTTGACATTATGTGTCTAGTAAGAAGTGAACTTTGCAATCGTATCTTGTGATTTACACACTTAAGACATCTATACATAGCCTAACTAAGGCTGCTCTGTGCCTGATCAAAATTAAGTGCAAAGGTGCAATGCTGCATAAAAGCCAGACTAAATTGTGCCTGCTCAAACCCATCTCAGCCCTAGTCTAAAGTATATACAGTAGTTGTGTCTTAAGTGTCTTTACACAGACTGTTAAATGCTGCTCAAAGGGGGCATGAATGCACTTACACAGATACAAATACAAATGTATGCTCTAATACTCGGGGCTGAGGTGGGTGAGAGCAGGCTTAATTTAATCCAGCTTTTATGCAGCATTTTGTCTTTACATTGAAATTTGAGCAGGCACAGAGCAGCCTTAACATGGCTGTGTAAAGATGCCTTAAATGCATTTAAGCCACATTAAGCTCTCAGCCGCATTAAACAGTCTGTGTAAAAAAAAGACACCTGAATGCCACTTCAGAAGTGCTTCTGTGCCCCCTTTCCGGTGTAAATTTGGCATTAGACTGTTTAGTTATGTAAACTGTAGTGTGCACTTGATTGCAAACTTTACCTGCCTATATGGATTCTCCATTATAAGAGAAAACAACTTGAAAAACTACCTATTCAAATTGCATTTAGATTCAAGGTTCATCCATCTGTCTGCAAACAGTGTTCATTATCAATAAAGAGCCAATTTGGTCTTCCAAGAGCATTGCTTTAGTACATTTACACCACTTTAAGGCTTTTTCTTTATAAGATGATTTTAACTTTATGTTGCTATGCTGTTTTGTCATCTGCTTCTCCCATTTACTCTTTTTACATTGACTATCACTCTTTATAGACTAATACAATCAAATACAACAATAATTTCTCAAATATTTATAACAATATATACTGATAAATTTATCATTTACTTAAATGGTATGAGATGACTGGATGCTTTCAACTGATTTCCTATTTAGCTGTTACCAACTGAATTGCAGTGGTCAAACTATTTAAAATATAGTGAATTAAGCTACGAACCCGTAGTGTTAAGTGTTTCACTAGTTAGCAGTAAACTGGTTCCCTTTCGTGGAACTTCGAACTGCGTCCTCTAGGGGTCGCTATGGGGAACGCCTCGTCGTGACCCGTGTCTGAAGCCTACATTGAAAAAAACTGATTTCCTATTTAGCTGTTACCAACTGAATTGCAGTGGTCAAACTATTTAAAATATAGTGAATTAAGCTACGAACCCGTAGTGTTAAGTGTTTCACTAGTTAGCAGTAAACTGGTTACCTCACCTGAATATGTTCATAGTGGATGCCTTTGGAATGGAAATATGGGTATTTTATTTGTAAACATACTTTTTCTGTTTATTTCAGTTAATGTCATAAAACTAGCGAGCTAAGCCAGTAGTAGTACTAACAGTGTCGTGTAAACATGACTGTAGACGCGAAAAGAAGAGGAACAGACAAACCGATTCAATTGAGTGAGTTATTTACGCTGTAACCGCTCTGATTGATTCAAACTTGTAACTTCGATCATTCAGTTCAAGCGATTCACTAGCAAAAACCAGATCAATAGAGCATTTCATTTTCGAATTTCGACATCGGTTAATGATTAAAAAAAAAACACGTACAGTGATGGGTGAAACAGCGCTTTTCGAAACTCTGAATAAGTTAACCACTGCGTCACAAAATGATTCACTGTTTTGAAGCGCTCCAATCAGCGAATCCTTTGATTGACACTTCAAAGCGCATATCGTGAATCATTTGATTTAGATCAGGACTTCGGAGTGGGTTCGCAAATCATTTGATTTAGATAGGAACTTGTATTGCGAATCATTAGATCGTGACTACGGAGCGCGGACCACAAATCATTTGATTTAGATCGGAACTTCGGAGTGGGTTCAAACATTTTGATTCAGATCGGAACTTCGGAGCGGGTTGGCAAAGTCCCGATCTGAATCAAATGATTCGCGAACCCGCACCAAAGTCCCGATCTGAATCAAATGATTTGCAATCCACACTCCAAGGTGCCGATCTGAAATAATGGTTTGTGAATCATTATTCAAATCGGGAATGTGGAGCGCAAATAATTTGATTTAGATCGGAACTTCGAAGCGGGTTTGCGAATCATTTGATTCAGATCGGGATTTCAGTGCGGGTTCGCAAAACGTTTGATTTAGTTCAGAACTTGTATCGCGAATCATTAGATCGGGACTACGGAGTGCGGATCGCACATTATTTGATTTAGATCGGAACTTCAGAGTGGATTTGAACCTTTTGATTCAGACTGGAACTTCGGAGCTGGTTGGCGAAGTCCCGATCTGAATCAAATGATTCACGAACCCGCATCCAAGTCGCGATGTGAATCAAATAATTTGCGATCTGCGCTCCAAGGTTCGTGAATCATTAAAATTGGGAGTGCAGTTCGCGAATCATTTGACTTAGATCAGAACTTCAGAGCGAGTTTGTGAATCCTTTGATTCAGATCGGGACTTCTGTGTGGGTTCGCAAAACGTTTGATTTAGTTCGGAACTTCGTGCATCGCAAATTATTTGATTCAGATTGGAACATCGGAGCGGGTTCGCGAATCATTTGTGCAAAAAAGATATTCCAAAGCCACTGTTTTAGTACTATCAGCTGTTTAACGAGCTTCCATGAGGGAGTAAACCCAATCTTTGTAATTTGTTTACGATGGTGTTGTTTTGGCAGTAGAATAGTGTTTATCACAAGGGAAGTGTGTAAGAGTAATGCGGCTGTACCGCCTCGTTGCTGTAGTACATTCATCCACGTTAAGTGCTCTCGTTCATACTCCTGCATCTGTTCGTGGAGCACCGTCACCTCTGAGCACCTGATGCCGACACTTCTTCCACAGTATTGCGTCCAAGGAATCATAAATCAGTGCATTATTGTTGCGTGATGTTGCCGCACACCGTTGAGGATTCATTAGCGCCATGGTTTATTCCATTGGGAGATCTTCAGTCTGGAGGAACCCACTCAGGACTCGTTAACTTTCCAACAAAATACCTCTGATATTAAACCTCTGCAATATTAATGGTCTCTCTCCTGGATTTCTGTTGGTGATCAATCATGGTTCTTCTCAATTGACCCTTGAACCCTCTTCGTTACCGGACCTGGCTCACATGAGATTTGCAGAATGTCCCATAAGGAGAATGCGTTAAATTATTACTATGTTTTATTGTATATTTGGGTAATTTCAGCACAATTTAAGTTATATGATCCAAACACACACAACTTGGTTCTTATAATATTTTAAGGCGAGGCTTAGTGGATTTTAGGCCTTTTTGGTGATAACAGTTAGTCTTGGGAGCGGAAGATAGAGAGTCCAGTAATGATGGATTGAAGAATGGAGTTTCATTTGTTAAAGTAAATGCATTTATCTATTTTGTAATCACATTTTAGCTTTGCCGTTCAATTAAATAGTCCTGTGGCAAGTATATAAAGCTATGGACTATGAAAATGCTTCTGTTTTTCCTTTTTCTATTGTAACACAATTTTCATTTGAAATTATATTCAGAATAACAATTTTGAGAGACAAGCTCAATGGAAGCAAGAAAATCTAATTACATGATCACATGATGACTGTTACAAATGTAGTTACCTTTGATAAGTCACAATGAAAGCAAATTTTATTTTTGTGTGTGTGTGCCATAATGGTTCTTTGTTTCAATTTCTTAAAAAAAATCTTAAACAGATTAGAATTTAATATGCACCCCACTGTTTAAAAAAATATAATGAAGTCATAACAACTGTATGTACGGTAATTATAAGATAAATAATAAGAAGAAATAGGCTCAAAATAGCTTTAATTGGAGGATATCATGCCACGGTTCAGGAAACTGATGACACTAATTTGATGTGGCCTTATATACAGATTTAGTATTGTTATTGGTGGTATTTTAGCACGCTCGTCTTCATTTAAGCTGAAAACAGATCAGTTTGTTCTCCTTGTAAAAGCTCTCAACATTTAAATCTAATTAGTGGATTCTCCCAGTGGAGCAGAAGTGTGTGTGTGTGTGTGTGTGTGTGTGTGTGTGTGTGTGTGTGTGTGTCTGCCCTAGGGCACTCCTCTGAGATGTTGTTTCTGAGTGACCTTTGACCCGGTGCCCTCTGACCTCACTGTGGGACTGGAGGGACAGACTCGTCCTCACACCTGAGCGTCACCCTGTCATCGCTGGCTGTGGATCTGTCATGCGTGAGACACCACCAGAGCTTCACCAGCCGCACCTGAACACCGGCAGCAAACCAAATATAGATGAGGTACAATATCATTCATATAATCATTAATTTATACAACTTTACAATGATTTTTGTTAAGAGTACTCCAATTTATTAATAGAAATAATGATCCATCTGTCTATATATATATATATATAATTTACTATTGTAAAGTTCAAAAATCTTGTGCTGTAATGAAATATATTTTTATAAAATTTTAAAATGTTTGTTTATTCTTTTTCTTTTGTAAAATATTTCAACATTATGTATTTCATATAACAAAAATATATTTAAAATTATATTTAAAATTATTGTTAATTTTTTTGTTGATGTTAATGTAAAAGGTGACATTTTAAATTATGTATTTTTGTATTCATTAATGGTTGTCTATTGTCTACTTCAAACCAACATACTCATGCTTTATTTTGACTATGATCCACATTATAGAATAATAAAGCCATATAAGCTATATATATATATATATACACACACACACACACACACCACACACACACACACACACACACACACACCTACAATAATGGTATAATATAATATAATTATAGTTTCCAATGTCCAAAGACATTTTACATTTGTATTTTAATTTATATTTTTCAAAAAAACTAATGTTCAGCATTTAATCAGAAGTCCAACATGTTTTAAAGAGCATGAGAAACATAAATTCACTCCAATATGTGAATTTATAAATATAAATATTCCAGTATGTCTAAATGTTTGACTGCTAGTGTACATTATGAATTATGAATATGTGACATGGCTCAAAATGATTCAACTGCATTGAAGCACTACATTATGGCTTTTAATTGCCTCGTAACCGCTTGTCTCTCAGCTATGATTCAGCGTGTGTTTCCAGCGTTTGTCCCTGGACTCGTGTCATCTCATCTCCAGCGTTCTCCACAGCTGCAGATGGTGACAGCTTTCCCTTCAGCTCCTCCGAGGATCATTTGTATCGATGTATTCCGACCGCTGCTCCCTCTCCAAGTGCCGTTTTGTTTGTCCGCGTCGGCCCCTTGAATTTTAAGCACGGTAAGTAACTCACTCTTGTCAACAGATCTGTTTATTGGCTTCAGAATTATTCATAAAGTGCCAGCAGTCACGAGCGACGGGTCGTTTGGGTCAATCTGAAGGATCCGTGTCACATTACGTATTCCAGAAATGTTAAAATGCCATCACTATATGTCTCCCTTTAGACTTCGGGAAAAGGCCAAGTTTCCCGAGAGCAGGACAACAGGGAAAACAGACAGAGCTACGAGGTGTTACTGAGGAGAAAAGCATTGATTAATATTGCTTATATATTGATATACTGTTATTTAGAAGTTTATTGAATTACTGTTTACAAATAAACATGGCAGCAACACTTCACTTCTAAACTGTTTAGATTAGCACTTTGTTAAAAAATGAGCAGAAAGTGCTGTGCGAATGGTTCAAACCATTCAAAAGAGATTTGGGCTTCTGTGATTTTGCTTCATTATCAGTGGATCTGGATCAGGACAATCTCAGGATCAGTCATTATCTGTTCTGCTGTACCCTGAGACCCTGCTGTGCTGCTTTATATTTCTCTGAGGCATCACACGAGTCACAATTTAAGTCGCAAGCAGCTCATTTTAACTTGTAAAGTACTGCAGTGACAAATAATAGAGGCAATATAAAACAGTGGATCTATGGGACTCATCATGGCTGTTTCTGAGATGATTTTCTCTTTTTCTAAAAATCACTTACAGATAAAATAGTAAAAAAAAAAAACTTGTATGATCAAAACCAGCTGTTATTAAATCTGTTCATATCTGCTTGCTTGTTTTACTTAAAACAAAACTAAATAAAATAAAAAGTAAACTAAATAAAGTACAATCAAATATAAATAAATATGCTACATTCATTATATTTTAAAAGTGTTGCAGTTGTATTGTAGAGTTTAAAAATATAAAATATTTTTTATAAAAATGTTAAAATATAAGACATATTTTAAGTTTATGTATAATGTATAGAGAAAATGTTATATACTTTAATAAAATATTTTAGAATATATAAGTATTGCATTTGTATATTTAACAACCTGTTGCACATACAACAAAAACACTGAATAAACATAACTAGTATTGTAGAGTTCAAAAATATAAAAGTGTTTTTATAAAAATTTTATGTTTTAATATTATACATTTTAATAAGATATTTTATAACAATTTTATATAATTAGGTGTTGTTATAAAAATAACAATTTTATATTTTATAAAATATTTTAACATTTAAAATATTACATACTTTGATCAAATATACTATTTTTTATAAAATATGTTACAATATTAGATATTTTTAGAAAATATTTTAGCATTAATATATATAAGAATACTTTTTGAGCTCAAAGAAAACAAAAATAGCATAATTTATTTAACAAATCTTCTCCCCCGAGTTACGTCTTCCACCATTTTGAAGAGTACCCAAGAGCGTAATCGACGTAATCAGTGTTGTTTACGTTCGGGGGAGAAAGCGCACGCATGAAGGTAATCTGCGTAATCAGTGTTGTTTACGCTTGGGGGAAAGCATGCGTATGTTGTGATACTCTCATTTTCGTTTTCGATTATTTTTGTTTTCTTTGCACTCAAAAAGTATTATCGTAGCTTCGCAAAACTGAAGTTGAGCCACTGATGTCACATGGACTGTTTTACCGATGTCCTTACTACGTTTCTGGACCTGGGAACATTACAGTTGCATTGCTGTCTATGCAGGGTCTGAGAGCTCTCAGATTTTATCAAAAACATCTTAATTTGTGTTCAGAAGATGAACGAAGGTCTTACGGGTTTGGAACGACATGAGGGTGAGTAAGTAATGACAGAATTTAAATTTTTGGGTGAACTATCCCTTTAAATACAACATTATAAAATGTTTAGGTATATCTTTATTAAAAAAGGTTTCATATTAGCACATAACTGTAGAATGTCGATATAAAGCATAACAGAACTGCAGTGCTGTTCAATCTCAATCCCTGTTTGAAATTTACTGGGATCTGTGAATAATCCTGATGTGAAGTTGCTGTTGTTATATGATGTCATGATAATTCATCCTATATTGAGATGAAAAAGTTCTTAATATGTCATTCTAGGTTCCTCAGATCAGCCTTTGAGCTTCTGGTTTCTTCAAAGCACCATAACATGGATGGTCTTGTTGGCAAGGCAACGTCTCAAAGTCATGCGTTTGAATCCTCAGGGAATGCATCCACTGATAAAAACAGATCATTTCTATCTTAGGCTACAGATATTCATGTTTAGATGCGTTCTGATTTGTGATTACAGGGATGTTTTGTGGTGTTTTGCAGCCTCATCTGTTCTGGACCGCACGCATGTTGATTGGCCCCGTTCCCTGCCGCATCAGCGCTGAGCCATGAAGACCCCATGCAAGCTGAAGCCAGAGAAGTGGCATCCCCTCGACCGTGTAGATGCACAGCGAGGGCCAGGATGTCACACGGTAACAGTAGCAGCTGTCTGTTTCCTCCGCCGCTAACAAGCCCCTCTACACCCTCTCGTTCTGTCTGCTTTTGTTGTTAGTTTTCCCGCCGAGACCAACCCTCCTCTGTCTCTCTCACCCGCTATCTTCCGGAGGCATCAGTGTTCATGGCTTTCTCATTTTGTCAGATCTTGTTGGGTATCAAAACAGGAAATTTGTTTTGCAAATGGCAGACGTATTAAAGGGGAAATGGGGTTCGATTCTGCGTGAGTCGACTGGCAAAACGATGACTAAAGAAGAACTGGAGACAGACTGTGAGAATGTCACGTCAGGCCTGTATTAGGTTTGGGTGAAACCGGCCGCTTTGAAGGTGCGTTTCCGTCTGATCTTGATGATGAATGAAATGTATCGTAGGAAGAAAACGTACGATCAAAAAAGCCGAAACTCTCGGAAACTCTCTCTGAGTCTTTGCCGTCACGGCATCAGAGAGACATTGATCAAAGTCAGCGGTTGTTCAGGTGAGGTCAGCAGAGACTCCAGGTCTTGTGGCCTAATACTTAAAAAATTAGACTAATGCCCAAAAGGTTGTCAAACAAACCATCAAAGGTTGTCATACAAAGACGGTTCATACCGGATAGCTCCAATAAAGACTAAAAAAACACCATGAAACCCTTAGAGAAGTAGTCAGTATTACATGTGAACTATATCCCAGATCTTTTGAAGTCACATGATGGCTTTATTTGAAGAGCAGACCCAGATTTAAGTTCTTATTCAGTTAAAATGCTCCTATTTGGGTTCATCTAAGTCAGGGTTATTATAGTTAAAACTTAAACATGTTGTAACATCTTCATCAAAATAATAAATAAATAATCAATATTTGAGATAAAATAAACTTTTACGGAAGAGGATTAGGGCCAAGCAATAATAAAAAAAAATAAAACCATCTCAATATTAAAGTTTCAAGAAAAAAGTCGTTAAATTTCGAGAAAAAAAGTAATTAAATTGCGAGAAAAAACGCGTTAAATTTCAAGAATTATTTTATTTCAGCTAGGTGCCAAGGCAACATTTATCATTTTCATAAAATAACTAAATAGCTAAATATTAAAGATTAATAAATAAAATAAAAATTTATAAAACTATATAGACATACATTAACAAAAACAAATTAAAAAGACAACAACATGCAAAAAAAATACTAAAATGTTAACTAAAATTAAAATGAATCTTGTTCTTTTCTAAGTAAATTTCTTGAAATAATCCTTGAGACTAACTAACATGAACTAACAATGAGGAATATGTTATTTCAGGGGCGGATTTAGTGATTTGGGGGCCCCAGGCAAAATACAGGAATGGGGCCCTATACAATTTCACAACCTTGAGGTTCCTTTCACTGTTGCTCGCTGCTGCACGACCGTGTCCCATAGTTGTGTCTAATCTTTTAGATTTTTCATGTACATGTTATAAATAAAGGATTTCTTTAATGTTGTAAATCCCTTGTTCACATTTAAACAGGTTATAATAGTATTAGAGTAGGTTGGACACTAGGTGGTGCGTTGGGGTAATTTTCACTATGCAATTGTCTACACAACGCAAGGCTGTCTAATTCTAAACTTTAAAATATACATTTATTTTTTATTTATTTTAATTGCACATTTAAATTTAACTGAAGGAAATTATACGTTTACATGCTTAAGGATTATTTCAACCAAACATGCATTCAGTTTTTTTTTTTTTCCTCATTTTAATTTTTCTGGATGATTATATTAAATTTTAACAAAACACATGCCTAATGAATTAAAATCATGAAATTTGTTTAATTTAACAGCAATTTAGGCCTATTAAAAGTTTAACAAAAATTACTTTCTTAGGGCCCAAATTCTGTGCTTTCCATTTTAATTTTTCTGTATTCCATTTTAATGGTTTAATCAAAAACATATCTAATTAATTGAATTCATAAAAACAACTTAATTTATTAATTTGTATACAATAATAGGGCCCTATGAAATTTTAATTTTAATTTTATTTACTTATTTTTT
>NW_015656586.1:48378-50616 GCF_001515625.1 Sinocyclocheilus rhinocerous
CATTCCGCGTTACACAGTAAATTCCGTTTTTATGAATAGATTCCGGGTTTCCGTCCCCATTTTCTACATCGCCCTACTTTAGCTAAGAAGCACGTTCAACACTGACGCACAGACGGTTGTCGTGGTAATGAACACCAGAGCAACCACTTGTGCGTCAGCACTGAACGCGCATCTCGCATATAAAAAGCATTTTAGGGGGCCCTTGGCTTTTGGTGGCCCAAGGCGGTCGCCTGCCTTTGCCTAATGGTTAAGTCCGCCTCTGTGTTATTTACAGCATTTATTAACATTTGTTAATGTTAGTTAATAAACATTTTGTTCATGTTAGTTCACAGTGCCTTAATTAATGTTAACTTCTGATCTTAAAAAAATTATTTGTATTATTTAATATTAAAACTAAGGTGAATAAATGAAGAAGTATTGTTCATCATTAGTTTATGGTGACTATGTAGTTAACTAATGTTATCAAATGAAACAAATTATATTGTAATTAAAGTATTACTGGTAAATTGAGGTAGAAAATGTTGGTTACACTTTATTGTGTCCTTGTTACAGTGTAATTATACATTTAAGTACTGAGTAATATCATTTAACTACATGTACTTACCACTGTATATGGGTTTGGTTTAGGGTTATATGCATGTAATTATGCAACATGTATTGTTATTATAATCGTAAGTGCATGTAACGTGTAACAAGGAAACCTTAAAATAAAGTGGTACCAAAATTTTATATTAACAAGTTAAAAACAATTGAAAAATCTGTTGGCACAGCAAGACAAAATACACTATAAACATCTCTCAAGACAAGTCAAGTGAATTTATCTTTTTTCCAAGATGTTTTAGATATTGAAAAACAAGTCAAAATGTTTTAGATCCTGAAAAACAAGTCAAAAAAGACTAAATACAAATATTAAGCAGTCGTTTTTGGGTCACACTTCAGTTTAAGGACAAATTCTCACTATTAACTAACTACTAGCTATGACTTTTACCTCAGTAGACTTCTAATATGCTGCTTATTAAGACTTAGTAAGGTAGTTGTTAAGTTCAATTATGGGGTCAGAATAAGGGATCTAAAATATGTTAATGCAAAATAAAGCATTAATATGTGCTTTATAAGTAATAATAAACAGCCAACATGCTAGTAATATGCATTCCAATAAGCAACTAGTAGATGGTGAGAATTAGACCTTAAAATAAAGTGTTATCCATTTTATTTTTATCTATTTATTTATTTTGCAGTGTGGTAGGATCCTAGTACTCAAGGGTCCGATAGAGTTTGTCTGTGCCCATAGGCGGAAATCCCGGGGGGGTCGGGGGGGACAGGACCCCTTCATCTGAGGGTTGTCCCCCTGAAAATATGATTAAAAACCACGCCGTGCATTTGTAAATAACAATGTTTTATACTTTAAATAATTGTGTAAGTAGTAAAACAACACAACGGCACGGTCTCCCTGCTGCACATGCACGTGCACACATAGACATCAAAGGGGGCTTGAGCACCTGCCCTTTTTCTTCCTCGAGAGAAAATGCCCTTTTTTTCTGGGGATGGTCTTTTTTTTTTCTTTTTTTTAAATAAATGAATATATGAAGAGTTTGGTTCCAAAACGCTATAAATCCATTTTGATTAATTTGAGTAAAAATGGGTTTTCTTTACCAAGAAAGTGGCAAGATGAAAACCACTATTTTCTGTTTCTAACTTTCACATAGCATCTTTAGGTTATAATAACATTAAAAATTCAAATCCAGATTTTGATTTTCAAAGATTTATTATAAAATTGTATTATTTTTTTTCCCAAAATGCAATAAATACATGATACTTTTTTTTTCTTCAAAATGCAATAAATCCATTGAATCAATATAAAAGTTATTTTTTCATATTGAAACTGTTGAAAATACACAACATAATAAGTTGATTCACATATGACGGCCTCTGAACTTGGTCAATACTAATCTTATATACAGGCACTGGACTGGACAGCTGACTCCTGTAGACAGTAATGTAGACATTACTGTCTACAGCGCGTGGAATGGTGCGCTGTGATTGGTTGAGCGGATATATCGCATTTATGTTGAGTCTGTCGAGTTCCGACGCCCCTCCGCACAGGCGCAGCACAGCAGTGTAGCGCACATTGATCGGCACATGCGCATCACTGACAGGCAGAGAGCCGCAGAAGTGAAGCCCTCTCTCCCTTTCCAGTTGTGTTTGTCTTGGTGTGGAGGTGAGTGGTGATGAACAAAA
>NW_015656586.1:50679-51108 GCF_001515625.1 Sinocyclocheilus rhinocerous
TCAGTTTATTAAAATGCATTTAGAATGATCACAAAATTCAAGATATGGGGGCAGAAATGTATATTATTTCATATAGTTCATATTTATATTATTTCATATAGTTAATCAGTATCAAGCGAAGACTGACGTTTTTTCCACCAAAAAGCAACATGATTACAAATGTGATATTGATTTTATACAGCAGTGTGTTTTGTTCCTGAATTAATCAACCGTTTAAATGATTCGGTTCAGTCGCAATTACTCACTTATTAACAGTGACTTGCTGCCACCTACTGGCGGTTTTAATTTCACATTTAAAGTGTATTTTTTTATAATTTCAAATATCAGTATTCCACGTTTTTTGTTTAAAATATCAAAACAGTATTAATGCATTTGTAACGGCAGGTTAAAAACATTCATGTCCTGCATTAAACAGTGTGTAAATGAATC
>NW_015656586.1:51157-57128 GCF_001515625.1 Sinocyclocheilus rhinocerous
ATGCCCCTTCTAATGCAGCTTCTGTGTTTTCTCTGCATTGCAAAGATGGATTTTTTCAATACTGATTTAATTTGCTTGCTAACAGCCCAAATGACTTCTTATTCTAATTGACTGATTCAATTTAAGAATTTGACTGAAAAGATGATGCACACTTTCTGCTTGAGCCCCTGCCCCTCAAAATGTCTGTGCACGCTGCACTAATAGTAGTAAGGCTTTCCTCTGTGTATACATATCCCTACAAGTACAATTTTAGCTGTATTATTTGTGTCCCCTTCAAAAATTGCTCTTGAGAAATTTTATGTTTATCGTCCCCCCCTACTGTTAAATGAAATTTACGCCCCTATCTGTACCAGATCCAGATATTATTCAGGTAGCTGGCTATATTTTAATATTTTAACTATATAACTAACTGTTTCTCCACCATGACAGTAGTCGACCTAAGAGAGGAAACTGTCCATAGAAGACGACGCTCGTGTCAGCTATAGCACCTCTTGTGGCCACACTGAGAATGCAGCCTTACGCAGTATCGTGACAGAACGCAATGATCAGTGAACTTGAGAGGCAGAGCAGAGTAGATTTCAGGTCTTTTGTACATTTTGGCGCTTATAATGTAATTATTTTCACAACACTCCTGTGACTCTGAATTTTTTGATTTCGACTCATTCAATCAAATGATTAGCTTCAGAATTTATTTAGCTTGAAAGCCACTGCTGAGACCTTTAAATTAGTAGTAATTAAAATAATACGATTACAGAAAGCATCCTGAGGGAAATATTTATGAAGTCGCTCTGATAATGAAACAATCCTCTTTTATTTTCCTAATGTTTGACACTCCAGGGCATCAGCAGCTCAGGAAATATTTAGGCCGCAGAATTTTAGGAGAAACTTTCACACTTCCAGAGAGAGTGGGCGGAAAGCAAAAGATTCAAGGAAGAAATAATTAAAGATTGGCAAGAGATCTGTGCGATATCCAAGACTGGTGTTACTGGGAACGAGGAAAGCGGCAAAAAGCAGAGAGAGGGAGTTTCTGGACAGAGAAAAGTGAATAAAATGGAGAGTAAGGCATTATCTATCTGAAGGCTAAGTGTGTGGACGGATAATACAGTTATGGAGGAAAAGAAGAGAGAGCAGGTGGGTGGATTAATGGAAACTGACGGAAAAATGAAGGTGGCAAAATCTGAAGCTCATGTAATTAGAGATATTGGGTTCCACGGACAGTAAACAAGCACAGCTGCCGTGAAGACAGACGCTGGTGACAAGGGAACCAATCACAGTTTTAGTTCTAAAGTGCCATTTAGGGACGGGTTTATGTGAAATTGTTGATACAGTATTTACAACTTCAGAAAATCGTTTTTACAACGATTATTGGAGTATATTTTACAAGAAAATACTATTTTAGTCTTTCTACTTCAAAATTTTAGGGTTGCGTTTTAGGCTTCAATGTGGCAAAGGGCACAATTATTTATACGAATACTAAATATATAATATGTTTTGATAACTTGTTCAAAACAACCACTTTAGCACCTATTAACTTGTTTCACTTCTGTTTCAGTTTTTTAAAATGAAATAATTTAAAATAGTAAAATAATTACAAATTCTTAAGATAAAATTTAAAATAAAATACTAAAATAAAATTCAAATATTTATTTGATTACTAAATACTTATAATTAAAAATAAATTAAATCATTTAAAATAAAATTTAATCATAAAATTGAACTACTAATCAGTAAGATTATTAATTAGTAAATGTGTATTTTTCAAGATTTGTTTTGACATTTTAACAAGAAAATTAGAATTTTGTCTTTTTTTGTTTTTTTTAATGGTTTTAGTGTTAGTTAACTATAATAACCCTGTATTTAACTCTACAAAAAAAGTTGAGTAAAGAATAGATCTTCGTCTTGATACCTACGTTTTATTCTGTGATTCTCAATGGTTTTGACTCCAAAATTGTTGTCCGCCACAATATTAAAAGGTCCCATAACTTTCCAGTTGTTCATGATTTACCTGGATAGGGATTTAAAAAAATATATTTTTATTAATAATTTCTCCCCAATAAAATATTTTAGAGCTTTATATAAGTACAAAAATGTAAACTTATTATAAAAATGCCCGTGTTTTTTTTTTTTTTTGGACTTGTAATAATTCACATGACTTTTAAAATGAGACTTTCTCATGTGTCAAGGTTTGAAATGCTGTGGGAATTTTGATCCTTAAAAGAAAATACAGTTGTTGAGAAAGTGAATTAAAATAAACTAAAACAATTACAAATCAAGGTATTTTAAAGCTTCTTTGAAGTCATCTTGTTGTTCTCTTGGAAGTTTGCTGAGGATCTTTAGTTGACAACCACTGCTTAAATTACATTCCTGCAGTCAGCATGCCAATTGCTCGCTCCCTCAAAACTTGCGACATCTGTGGCATTGTGCTGTGTGATAAAACTGCACATTTTAGAGTGGCCTTTTATTGTGGCCAGCCTAAGGCACACCTGTGCAATAATCATGCTGTCTAATCAGCATCTTGATATGCCACACCTGTGAGGTGGATGGATTATCTCGGCAAAGGAGAAGTGCTCACTAACACAGATTTAGACAGATTTGTGAACAATATTTGAGAGAAATAGGCCTTTTGTGTACATAGAAAAAGTCTTAGATCTTTGATTTCAGCTCGTGAAAAATGGGGGCAAAAACAAAAGTGTTGCGTTTATAATTTTGTTCAGTGTATGTGTAATGTTATAATTACATGATTTATCACATATATGTCATATTTCAGTGGCCTTTGTGATGCACAAACACACGAAGAGTGCATAAACCTCTGTAAACCCGCCCCATAGAAACAAATCAGTGCATGCATTCACAGCGGTCTTGCTGGGTTTTTATTTAAAGCCAGTCCTGTCTGAACAGTCCTCAATCTGTGCTCTGCTGTGTTTGCTGCAGGGGAAACTCGGCGCTGGAAACTTTCAGTACGACACACTTGTGTTCAAGCAGCATGACAGTAAAAGAGCGGAGCGAGTCAGAGAGGTAAATGCTGACGGCTGGAGATTTCTCCTCTCTCTGCTTTAACTGGCTAAGGTCAGTCATTTCTCTCTCACAGATTTCTGTCTATTTGAGAAACAGTCTGTAGAAAAACATTCGAACGACTCCCACTTATTTTGCTGCAGGTCTTTTTTGTTGGTATAAAAATACGCATGAGGGGGAGAGAAAGAGAAATGCTGACCGTTTTTCCCGGCCTCTCCGGTCGTGAAACAGACGTGTGGAGGAACCTGACAGCCATGAAATAAATTAATGCAATGTGCCAATCAAAACAGATGGAGAGTTTCAGACAATTACTCAGTTCCTTCCCAAACTTATACGAAAAAATGCACGACTGTCTTAATGTCTTAATTTTTTCTTTCAGTACATGGTTGCATGCATTCATAGTATTTCAATATCTTTTTTTTTTTTTACCTGCATGGCTGTTGAATTTTCTGAAAATCGCTAAATCATTTTTGCATTAATAGAAATGTCCATCAAGGCACGTCTGTAATTTAGTTCTTGCTGCGTCATTGCAGGTAACTAATTACATACAATTTAAAATGATGTGGATATGACAAAATATCACTTCAATAACACTAATATATGCTTTAGACATAAATTGCTTCATTAAATATGCTAATTTCTAACTTCATACTTGTATTTATAACCATCAGACCTCACTGGATAAGCAAGTTTGTCATCTTAAACCAAACACACAGTATTTTAAATACAAGTTTTAAGGATTTATGACCAAATTACATTTTGAGTAGTTCTGATGTTTCTTGAAATTGAGTATGCAACTTGTGTTAGTTAACTTTCATTATATACTTGAGTATTATTCATGGAAATTTGTATTTCACTTAAGTAGGATTGGACCTGAATACACTGAGAGAGAAAAAAGAAAGAATTTTCTAATCATTTTCATTTCAAATTCATCTTAATTTTATTGTATCATTTTTATTAGTTGTCATTTTGTATTTCTTTTATTTCATTATTTGTTTATTTTTTTTAAGTTTTAATTATTGAAATATTTAAAAAAAAAAACATATTAATTCATTTTTATTTCAGTTTTAGTTTTAATTATTTTAGGACATCCAGTTAAACTAAATGGAAATGAGAAATGTTGCCTTTGCCGTTGCATATGTTTTAATTTAATAATGATTAATCTCAACTTGGGGACAATAAAGTGTATTTCAAATTTTTTTTTTAAATATAGTATTTACGTTAATGTATCATTACTATTAATTGTACATTGTTCAATTAATGTACTATTATTTTATTTCAATTAGCCTAATGAATTTTTTATGGTTTTAGTTAACAATAATATCCCTGGGTTTGATTTAAATTATATTTTGTTACAGCAATTTTTATAATATATTTACACATCCAAAGTAATGTAATTTGGTATCTTTATTCCATTTATAATTAAAATATATCATGAGAAAAACATGGCAATCAATTCAAATATGATATGTGTAAATAAAATAATTTTATTTTAGACACATAAATGAATACAATTTCATAGATGAGCTGTGTGGCACAACAAAAATGTAATTAAATTACTTCCATGTTGAAATGTGTTCTCAAAACAAATTGTAAGACTCATAAACAAAGATTGATGTGACTTTTGTTTGTGGACAAACTACAAATACAATAAATATTATTCAGTTTCAGTCTTTCTACATTAAACTTTTCACATTTAATTCAATGTGTATTTGTTGTTTCTTTTAAATTATTGGTGAAATTTACTTGTAATTTTGGAGTGACAATTGTTTAAAGTAAATCCTACATCATGAAGTGACGTTTTTTGTACTCGAGTTTAGTTTTTATGTGTTGTAACTAGTGCTGTTAAATGATTAATCGCATCCAAAAAAACCCGATTTTATTTACATAATATGTCTGTATACTGTGTATATTTATTATGTACAGTATATATAAATACAAACACATGCATGTATATATTTAAGAAAAATATGGTATGTTTATATATTAAATATATTTATTTATAATATAAAATATAAGAATTTGAATATATAAATGTATAAACGTGTAAATATTTTCAAAATATATACTGTATGTGTGTGCATTTATTTATACATAATAAATATACACAGAACACACACACACACATATATATATATAATGTAAACAAAAACTTTTATTTTGGATGTGATTAATCACGATTAATCGTTTGACAGCACTAGTGACAATAAGACAAAGTTTTCACAAATAAGTGGAGATTATTTTTGCGAGATTGCAAAATTCTAGCACCAGTTTTCCCCTTGAATTTACAGTACAGCAGTCGTCATGAAAACAGGCAAAACGGCTTCACTTACAGAACTCAAACTATTCAAACAATGACGATAGCCTCAGATTTTATAGCTGAAGTTACACTGTTAGGATTTATGATGTTCACCGCTTTTTCAAACCACTTTCAATGTGTCCATCAGAATCCAGAAAAGTGCATTTCATGCTTGGCTGCCGCTCGCTTCGATCTCCAATTCTCAAACAACAAAGTAATGATAAGACACATTGAGTGATGACCGCTGGTGCCATCAGGCTCTCCTCAGATGCTTTCTCCTGAACTTCAACATCTCTGTGATCTCTGTGCATCGGGACCCTGCAGGTCAAATGAGCTGTTCTGTTCTCTGTGAGCACTGGAATCACTTCAGCGCTTTCTGAAAACTTATTTCACTGTACAGACTGAAAGATCCAACCGACAAGCCTTTCACTGACTGAAGGTGAAGGTAAAACTGTGTTAAAGAGGTCATATGATGCGATTTCGATTTTTACTTTCTCTTTGGAGTGTTACAAGCTCTTGGTGCATAAAGAAGATCTGTAAAGTTGCAAAGACTAAAATCTCAAATCCAAAGAGATATTCTTTATAAAAGTTAAGAGTCAACCACGCCCTCCTAAAACGGCTCGTTCTAACACGCCCCCACATGTCTACGTCACTGTGTGG
>NW_015656586.1:57168-58202 GCF_001515625.1 Sinocyclocheilus rhinocerous
TCGACGCGTTTCAGAAAGGCGGGGCATAGAGGAGAAACAATAATGTACAGTATGTGGAAAATAATGTGTTTTTTTAACCTTAAACCGCATAAACACATTTCATTACACCAAATACACAAAATAATGTTCTTTTTAGCAACGTCATATGACCCCTTTAAGAATAAGTTATTTTTTGTTTTTTTCTGGAAAAAGCATTTATAATCTCCTGTAGATTTTTTTGGCATAAAGTTCACATGCAAGGAAACTTTCCAGTTTCCACCAAAGAAAAGATGGTTGTGGGCTGGAACACTCATCTCGAACCCTGAACCATTATCGTGAGAAGCTGGATGATGAAGGTGCAGTTTCAGAACAACTGCACCTCACAAAACAAAATTAGATCACTTCTATTCTAATAATTGAAGCTAGACGCATCTGATGCAGCAACCTTGTTGATTTAAATAACTGTTCATGAACAAACATCCATCCATCCCAGCTTTTGTTTACAAGTCTTACTGTTTTGAGAACATATATTAACATACAAAGTCATTTAATATCTAATTGAAGTTGACAGCCACCTGTCTAAAAGATCTCATATAGCAAATTTATATTTCTCCATTCATCTAAAATAAAAGAAATAATTTACTTACAAATATATTTATATCAATATATAAAGATATTTATTTAATTACAGTTTTTTTTGTTCATTTAAATTGTCATTAATTTATTTAAATTAAGGCTCTGACCAGTTATTTTAATATAGTGATAAACTATTATAATTTTTGTGAATATATATATTTTTTTTTAATTTAATTATTTATTTTAAATGTTATTTATTTAAGGTTAAATTTTTTTTTTTACTCTTTCAAAATATTTATTTTTCAAATAATTTTTTAAGGTGTACATTTTTAAAGTTGTTTATATATACAGTATATACAGTGGGTACGGAAAGTATTCAGACCCCCGTAAATTTTTCACTCTTTGTTATATTGCAGCCATTTGCTAAAATCATTTAAGTTAATTTTTTTTCCTCATTAATGTACACACAGCACCCCATA
>NW_015656586.1:58354-82985 GCF_001515625.1 Sinocyclocheilus rhinocerous
TTTTTTTTTTTTTTTTTTTTTTCCACATATGACATTTTATTTTAGACAGATAAAATAAATACATTTTGCTAGACTGTGTGATGCAAAAAAATAAAAATACTATAAAATATGTTCTCAAAACTTGCAGTAAGACTCATAAACAAAGCCATGTTTGTTTGCAGACAGGCTATGAAATAAACAAAGTTTCAGTGCTGTTCAACTTGCAGATGCAAATTTAGCATCTAGTTCTGCTATGTGACTTTATGTCAGATTGGATTCTATAGTTTTGAGGAAGATCTTGTGTATTGTGTGCAGTATGTATCAGATTGTACAGTGAAGCCCTGTAGGCGTGCGGTGGGCTGTCTGAGGCTGAGACCATGCTTTATAAGCAATGATTATATTGACTGTGCTAATGAGCTTTTCGCATATTTCGCAACAAGCATATCATCTAAACGTTCACTATAACGATGCATGAAGCTTGCGTTTCCTTCATGCAGAGGCACGTGCGCGTCAAAGCACTCAGTCCTCCAGTCCTCGCATCTGAACATCTCTCAGCGGGATTCACACATCCCTGCTGCTCACCGTAATTCAGACAAACAGCGGGAGCTTCTTATACCCTGTACTTTACAGCCCATGGGTGGATTGTAAGAGTCTATAAACTATAAATCACAAACAAGGCGTTAAATCAACAGTCATTGTTTTCAGATTTCTCAAGGTTTTATTACCTGCCAGCTGTTAGCATTAATACTGCAGTTCATGGAGTGTATACTTAGTCCTGTTTGATTTGATTTATCTGGATTTTTATATTTTTTATTGAGTGAGGTGGGTTATTTGTTATAACCTTGTATGACTGTGTGTCTCACACCTGATTAATCAATAATACACGTTCCTCTTCCTCCAGAGAGAGCAGAATGGATGGGAAGTCTTATTAGCATGACACTGCTGAAAAAATCATGTGAAACGGCAGGCACTGCATGAAAACTAATGCCAGTGATGCTTTTGCACTGCAAAAAAAAATTATCGTCTTATGCAGTATTTGCCTTGTTTTCCAGTACAAATAACTAAACGTAAAACTTAAATCAAGATACATTAACTTGAGAAGCCAAATTTGATGAGAAATTAAGTCTTGTTTTCTAAAATAGGAAAAACAAGTTTATTTTTCTTACCACATTGACACATTTTTTTCTTGTTATAAGCAAAAACCTATGCTTGATTTTTAAACAAAATTTCAGAAAACAAGATATCTTAAAGGGGTCATATGATGTTGCTAAAAAGAACATTATTTTGTGTATTTGGTGTAATGAAATGTGTTTATGCGGTTTAAGGTTAAAAAAACACATTATTTTCCACATACTGTACATTATTGTTTCTCCTTAAGTAAAAAAAGAAATTCACCGTGAAAAAATAAATAAATTACTATTTTAAATTAATATTTTCTCTAATATGTTGAAATATCAAAAATCATTGAAAGAAGATACATTTATTATTTGAAAAATTTACTGATTAGTAGTTGGATTTTACCTATTTTTTAAAAGTTAATATTTATTTTAAATATTATTTGTTATTTATTTTTTATTATTTTAATTATTTGTTTATTTTATTTATTTAATTACTAGTATTTAGTAATTGAATAAATATTGGGATTTAATTACTTCAATTGTAAGTAATGCTTTATTTTAAATTATATTATTTAATTGAATTAATTAGTATTTATTCATTTAAATAACATTTAAATTTAAATAAATGAATTATTCTAAACAAGTATTTTCTCTAATTATCTTGTTAAAATATGAAATATTCTTGAAAGAAGAGACGTTTACTATTAAATAGATTTAGGCTACTGATTGGAAGTAAGATTTTATCATTTTATTTTGAATTTTTTTATTTTTATTTTATTTATTTAATCACTATTGTATTTAGTAATTGAATATTTATTGGAATTTGATCATTTTATTTTCCAATTATATTGTTTAATTAATTAGTATTTAATAATTTAATAAATGTATTTATTAAATTTAAGTTAAATCTAAGTGCATTTTTTTCCTACTGCACTGGCAATATGATTCAAGATTCATGCAATGTTGCTTCTTAAATAAATTGATCTTATTTCAAGGATTTTTAATGGAAAACAAGTCAACAAAGACTAATTAAAAAAAAAAATTTCAGTGAACAAAAGCATGCAATGGATGCTGAACACAATTTTAGGGGCTTCATGCATGAAAGTTTCTAAAGTTACAAGCTGCTTTTCTTTTTGGAGAAACTCAATCAAGGCTAAGCATTTCCCAAACTCTTCAGAGAGTTGTAAAACGAACACTTGTGGCCTGTTTTATTAACTACCCAGCACTAGTCTGTTTGACACCGCAATCAGCGGTTATCAGCCCGTGCAGCAGCATGCATCCATCACCGGTGGAAATTACTCACAGTGTTAAAACACACAGACCCGTGCCGTGGCGGCCGTTACCGTAGCCTAATGTAATTCATGGAGACTCTGATTTGCCCACGCCTGTGTGAGCTGGAAGCTGGAAATGGGCAGCCAGTTGCTGTCTGTGTTCAGCTGGACTCTTTATGATTTGGTCCGTACAGTCATAAATCAAGCCGGAGTGATGCCGACAGGCTCGTCGCAGATGGTACGGCTCTCGCTGCCCAATTAATCGGCTGGTTTCATAGTGGGGCACGCTGTGAAAGAGGAAAAGGTCTGGCAATCGAAGCAGTAGAAAGAAACGTCTCAGGTTACTTATGTAACCATGGTTCCCTGAGTAGGGAACGAGACACTGCGTCCTCTACGCAGTTCGAAGTTCCCTTGAAAGGGAACGAGGGGGAACAGCTCGAGCACGTGCTTGAAATCTGAAAACAGACACAAAACATCTCAATGTTCAGCTCTCACACTCCAGTCTCAACAGTGCCGCAGAGAGTCATCATTTAAACATCACATATAACCGCTGGATTCAGTGCCGTGAATGTTTGAGCAGAAACGTTTTGAAGAGGTGCCACACGCTTCAGAGATAAACAGTCCAGCATGCGATTTATAATTGACTTATGCATATTTCTTCTCTTTTCAGAAAGGGCACTGACATTTAAAATAATTAAATACTGAGTAAAAATGTATAAAGCAGAAATATATTGTTCTGCAAAGAAATTTTTGTAGTATTTCATGCATTTTTGTAGTTTTCATGTTTTGGTCCATGAAGTGAACTTAAAGTTCACATGAGTTAATTAAATGAATCTGAGCATGAAATACTTTCTAACTTTCTCATTTCAGCATCGAGTTTCTAAAGTCTCAATGTAAATGTGGACGGTCGTATGTTAATTTGATGTTTTTGCGATATAAATGCAGTGGACTGGACTTTGAATATTGCATTACAGATACTTTAAATACTTATATGTTTATCGAAACTTTAGACAAAATAAAATCTAAAAAAAAAACTAGGTTTTTATGGCTCATATAGTATAGTGAGAATATGGAGAGGAAAAAAAATCAGAGGCCCAAAATGAACAAAAATATGCAATATATATTAATTTAATATTTATATGGCCAAAAAGTGATGAAATTCTGATAACTGTAATGTAAATCAGTGAGATATTTATAACAGTATAGCAGATACTTACATGAAAATGCATATAAATATTAGTTGTCACTCTGTATTTCCCAATAAAATGTCTTTCAAAACATAAAAAGCGATGCAATACAATAATAAAAGTCTCTCTAAAAAGAGTTGAACAAATAAACATTCATCAAAAGCCTGATGATCATATTTGATACATTTTAACATGATTCCTCTGAGAAAAACAAATATGGATAATGAAATAAATCTAAGTTGCTTCAGTCCAGTAAGTGTTCATCTTTAAAAAAAAAAATGCTAATAAAAAAGTGATTCTTTTACTTTATAAAAATCAGCCAATTTCGGAAGAAAAAAAAACAGCAAAAAGACACGTAAACCATGAGCTAAAGGTAGACGTTTGTATAAAGTTACTCCAGTATAAACACTCAATCAGATGACAGAAGGCATGCAGTAGATTGTGTACAACTGGTTTTGCAGCAGTTTTGGTCATGTTGATGATTTAGTGAAATTGCCTATCAAATATGATACAGTAGGCTTTATAGGGTTAAGTATTCAGAGATGTCACATACCAGTGGCTGTAGTAGAGAAAACCGCCACAATCGTCTCTGCGGAGGAGAGAAATGAATTAATGTGTCTTGCTTCAGCGCTGTCACAGTCAGCCATCTAAAGAATCCAGTGTAAATATTCCCTCTGTCACATTAAACTGTCTAATTGCATTTCTCAGCCACTCCAAAACCCTCTGGATCTCCAACGGCGCTGAAACATGGCCAAATTCATTTATGGCAATCAACATATTGAACGTGTGCTTGTCCTGCGGTAGTCTAGTCCTGGAATGAGAAATGTACTGTATTTCTGATGCTAGTGGTGCAAACATCACTAGCACTAATAATCATCATTAACCTACAGCCTGAAACTTTTCCGGTACTGTTTGTGCTACAAAAAGCAAGCATATTTCACATTCAGATCGATGGTGCGCTGATGTCCCATGCGTCAACAGCCTATTGACCCTCCAGTCTTCAGGTGAGCAATTGAACTGCTGCTCTAAAGGGTCCGCCAAACAAAACACCTCTCACTTTGTGTTCTTTCTTCAACCACCCTAGAGATTGATTGCATTCCACAAAGTGCCCTCCACATATAATCAAAAGGCAGGCGGCCAGCTGAGATGGGAAGCTGTGCCTTTGAGATGGAGTGCCTTCATGAAGTATGGAGAACCGAAGCATTTCAGCAGAAGATGCAAGATTTTTGGCAAGTCATTTTGCAAAATCTGACATTTTTATGCCTGTTTGTTGACCTGTTTTGAGTTTGACCGGGGAATCTGATGCCCCACCAACATTTCTGAGCTGTTGGGGGAATGTGAGCATGTGCAAACATAATGCAAGTGTGCAGTCCATTTGTTCATGCTTAAAGGAATTGTTCGCCCAAAAATGAAAATTTGCTGACAATTTACTCAGCCTTCAAGACCATTGAAATTGTAGATGAGTTGGTTTCTTCATCAGAACAGATTTGGAGAAATGTAGCATTACTAGCATCACTTGCTCACCAATGGATCCTCTGCAGTGAATGGGTGCCATCAGAATGAGAGTCCAAACAGCTGATAAAAACATCCCAATAATCCACAAGTAATCCACACCACTCCAGTCCATCAGTTAATGTCTTGAGAAGCCAAAAGATGTGTTTTTGTAAAAAAGGTCAAAATGCGAGTACAAACAAAAATGGTCAAAAAATGGTCGAAATACGAGTCCATAATCCATAAGAACGCTTACTCCAGTGAAAATGTCCATCTCCTGTTGTCTCTCACATCGAAATCCACCCACATATTTGTTTAGAGCTGTTTTGGCTTGTAAATGGTGCTTGAGCTGTGCAGGTTTCTCTCCTTATTCAGACCAGGTGACTTTTTCACTGGAGGAAGCGTTATTGTGGATTATTGACTATGGATATTTTAGCCGAAAACAAAGATTTAAAGTTAAAACATCTTAATGATGGATTTGTTTCTTACAAACACACAGCTTTTGGCTTCACAAGACATTAATTGATGGACAGGAGAGGTGTGCATTACTTGTTGATTACTGTGATATTTTTTATCAGCTCATTCTGACGGCACCCATTCACTGCAGAGGATTCATTGGTGAGCAAATGATGCAGTGCTACATTTCAACAAATCTGTTCCGATATAGAATCAAAGTCATCTGCATCTTGAACTAAGTTAGCAAGCTACTCTTTAAACTGTTCCCATGTGACACACTTGTGTTGAATTGTGAATAGTGTTATGCAACATACACAATGACGGTAAGATGTTCTGAGTATATTTAGAGCATTGCTGTGTCGTTGCTAGGTGATTTTGAGTGGTTGCTAAGTGGTTGCTAGGATGTTCTTAGTGTTTTCAAGTGCACTAACACACGTGGCTTCACCCATTTTAACATCTGCTATGGGAGAAAAGATATTGCACAGATGGTGCAGGATAAGTTTGCTGTCAAAAATTTATATTATGAGCAATAAGTAATAGTGATGCTTACCTTAGCAAGAATGATTGCACTGGGACTTGGCTGCAATTTATTTCAGTTTTGCTTTGGTTTCATTTTTAGATTTTGTTTGGAGACTGGTTTCATAACCATACGTACTGTATTAATTTCACCCACAAAATCCCAGAATACCTGCATCAAGCGTTTTTATCTGTTATTGCCATTTAAATGGTCTTAAATTACCCATCTCAACATTTGCAAGACGCTTCCAAGACTCATTTAAATGTAAATGTAAAATATTAATGTAAGTCTTAGCAGGATTATTTTAATGTAAGTGCTCTCTCCTCCTCGCTGACAGCTTCTGATTATTTCAGTCGGCTATATTTAGTGCTATTTGCTTAGGCATATAAGTATTACTCATGCTCAGGGTTGGGGAGATTTGAACAAACTTCAGCATTAAGTACTAAAATTCATTCACAACCAAAAATCCCCAGTCTTGCATTGAAAGAGGGACCCGAACCACATTTTGAGACAAGAATTTACTGAACCTCAGACCATCCAAGATGTAGATGAGTTTGTTTCTTCATCAGATTTGGAGAAATGTAGCATTCCATCGCTTGCTCACCAATGGATCCTCTGCAGTGGACGGGTGCCGTCAGAATAAAAGTCTAAACAGCTGATAAAAACATCATAATAATCTACAAATAATCCACAAAACTCCAGTCCAGAGACCAGAATATCACAGATTTGAAGTTTGAAGAATATCACAAAGATATGCATCACTTCCTCACCAATATATCCTCTTGCAGTGAATGGGTGCCGTCAGAATGGGAGTCCAAACAGCTGATAAAAATATCACAATAAAAAAAATCTAAAAATCTACCCACAAAACCTTAGCATTATATCAGTAAATTTTGCACAAGCAAAAATCTGATTGATGCTCCAGTACAGCAGCCAAGACACATTTTCCAGCCAGTAAATTGCATAAATATTGTTTGTCAGAGGCATGCCATAAAGAATTTTTTTTTTACCTTCCTTCCTGTTTCTGTCCCAGCCTCTTTTTATTGACTTCCCGCATGTGCCCTTTCCCATTTAGATTCATTTTTAAATGTCACCTTGAAGAATCTAGTAATTTTTCATGTCTGTTCTTTGCAAGTGGTGTTCCAATTGTTCCTCTAACCTTTCTATTGCTTTAGATGTAGATGATATTACACACCGGGCTGTGCTGAGTGTTTTCCTGCACCAGAATCTTCTGCATCACAGCAATTAATTGCTTCTTTTGGACTGTTTATATACACAATGTGAAAAGGACAAGTGGCTATTGTTAGAATTGATGAAAAACAAAAGGCAAATGGGTTCTGTGTCGCGCACAGGGAATTTCAATGTCGTCTTGCTTGAGGAAGCGTTGCGCATATGCTAGTATGCTTGTTACAAACAAAGTCATCAAGCACTGAAGTGATACACACAGGCGCTCGTGGAGAATATAAATTCATCAGATACAGCGAGCGCTGAAGCATGAACTCAAGTTTCATATTAACTAAAAAAATGGGAATCTAAAATTCAGCAGTTGCTGTTATGATTTTTTTAGTGTGTTGTGCAGTTGCTAGGGTGTTCAGGGTGGTTGCTAGGGTGATTCTGAACTTTTCCGAGGGTGTTGTGGAAACCTAGGTGCTGTTTGATGGTTGCTAGGGTGTTGTTAAGCAAATGTTAAGGTGTCTTTGCTGATTGCTAGGATGTTGAGAAGCAGTTGTTAGGGTGTTGTGGACAGTTGCAGGTGCATTGGTAGGCTGTTGCAAGGGTGCTTAGAGTGGTTGCTAGGGTGTTTCCAAACTGTTACAAAGGTGTTGTGGAATCCTTGTTGCTAAGCAAATGGAAGGGTGCTTTTGCTGATTGCTAGGATGTTAAGAGACAGTTGCTAGGGGAATCTTGGTGGTTGTTAGGAGGTTGCAAATGCGTTGTAGGCAGTTGCTAGGGTGTTGGTAGGCTGTTACTATGGTGTTCGGAATGGTTGCTAACATGTTTTCAAACTGTTGCAAGGGTGTTGTGGAACCTTTGTTGTGGATCAGTGGTTGCTAGGGCATTGCTAAGCAAATGCTAGAGTGTCTTTGTTGGTTGCTAGGATGTTGATAGGCTGTTGTTGGGGTGTTCAGGGTGTTGCTATGATGTTCTCAAACTGTTGTAAGAGTGTTGTGTAACCCTTTGTGTGTATCAGTGATTGCTAGGGTGTTCTGGGTGGTTGCTAGGGTGTCGCTAAGCAAATGCTAGAGTGTCTCTGTTAGATGCTAAGACGTTGATAGGCAGATGCTGGGGTGTTCTGAGTGGTTGCTAGGTGGTTTTAAGGGTGTTGTGGGCAGTTGTGGTTATTAGTGTGTTTCTGGATTGTTGCCAGGGTCTTGGGGAACCCTAGATGTTGCTTGGTGGTTGCTATGGTGTAGCTATGGTGTAGTTGGTTGCTAGGGTGGGAGATTTTGAGTGTGTTGCTACATTGTTGCAATAGTGTGATGTATGGTTACTAGGTTGTCTTTGCTGGTTGCTATGATATTGATAGGCAGTTGGTAGGGGTTTCTAGGTGGTTGCAAGTGTGTTGTGAACAGTTGCAAGGGTGTTGGTAGGCTGTTGCTAGGGTGTTGTGGAACACTAGGTGTTGTTTAATGGTTACTAGGCTGTTGTTAAACAGATGCTAAGGTGTCTTTACTGGTTGCTAGGATGTTGATGGGTAGTTCCAAGGGTGTAGCTAAGCTAATATTAGGGTGTCTTTGCAGGTTGCTAGGATGTTGATAAGCAGTTGCTAGGTTGTTATTAATGGTTGCTAGGACACCACTAACGATTTCTGAGACATTTTAGTGTACTGCTACATAGATGCAATAGTATAGTGGATAGTAACTAGGATGTCTTCACTGGTTGCTTGGATGTTAATAGGAAGTTGCTAGGGTGTAGCTAAGCAAATGCTAGGGTTTCCTCTCTGGTTGCTAGGATGTTGATAAGCAGTTGCTTGGGTGTTTAAGTTGTTACTAGGACACTGCTAAGCGCTTAGAGATTTTTAGTGCAGTGCTACATTGTTGCAATAGTGTTGTGGATAGTGACTAGGATGCCTTTGTTGATTACTAGAATGTTGTTAGGCAGTTGCTTTGATGTTGCTAAGCAAATGCTAGTGTTTCTTTGCTGGTTGCTAGGGCATTTTAGGTAGTTGCCAGGACATTAATAAGGTGTTCTGAAAGAGTTTTTTTTTTTTTAGTGTGTTGCTACATTGTTGCAATGGTCAATTCAGTGTAAGTGCATTAAAAATTACTCTGCGGATTAAATGTAATCAGGTCTCAGATGAGACAGGGGGTGGCGAGGAGGCCGTGTCATTTCCCCCACATTAATAATTCACTCAATTTATAGTAGCACAGAGAGTGCGGTGCTAATCTATGGCTTTAAGCGGGAGAAGATTCATTTAACCCTTCCGTCATATACATTAGTGATATTACTGTGGGCTAATGCATATTGATAAAATGCAGCAGGGGATGTTGTTACTGCATGTTATTAAAGAACCTCGTCAAATGAAAACTGATAGGATAAAAGAACACCGAATCCATTTCTATTACAAGATCAGGCCGATAACAAACAAAGGGCGGCGAAGCCTTGAAACCGACCATTTGTTCTGACAATTACAACTCCATTGATCCGTTCAGCTGGGTTTTCAACGATTACTCCCACACCGGCACGCCTGAATAAATGACTCTCGGCTCTTACTGCATGTGTCGCTTAAGTGCTCCATTAGGAGCGGCTTTACAGAGAAAGAGGCCCGTGCGCCAAGTCTTACTAAATGACTGGCTACTCTGCATTGATCTCCCATAATGCACCAGAATCTTGTGGGAGATGGAGGAATAAAGGAAGGATTAAAGTCGGCCACAAGAGTTGTGTCACATCCCAATTCTGCACTGAGGTGACAATAAACACAGCCTTTCATTCAGATAAAACCCTCCCAGGGCCAGACAGTGGCAGCCGGGTCAACCATGTAGGGTTAGAGACTGAGAGCTGGTTCTTTATTCAGAGCTAGTTTTATTTTTAAGACAATATGGGTATGGAATTAATGATTTCATGCTGGTTGAATCCAGTAAAAAGAACTCATTTTAATGTTAGTAAAAGTTTTAGTAATTTTGTAGTGTGTTTTGTTTGTTTGTATGTTTGTCATTTTCTTAGTGTTTTTTTATATACATGTATGTAGCAATTGAAATATACAGGTGCATCTCAATAAATTAGAATGTCGTGAAAAAGTTCATTTATTTCAGTAATTCAACTCAAATTGTGAAACTCGTGTATTAAATAAATTCAATGCACACAGACTGAAGTAGTTTAAGTCTTTGGTTCTTTTAATTGTGATGATTTTGGCTCACATTTAACAAAAACCCACCAATTCACAACAAATTAGAATACTTCATAAGAACATAAAATAGAATACTTCATAAAGCTCTCCTGTGGATGAACAGCCATATTTTAAACTCCAGTGTCTCATGAGAAGGTGCGGATGCATTGGAATGGCCGGGAGGGAGTGTGTGTGTGTGTGATGCATTAATGCTCTATTGATTCTCCTCTGCCCTTCATGTGAGCGTTCAGCGCTGAACTCCTCTGTGCTGAAGCTGTGAAGGGTTTCATTGACTGATCTCGTTGATAAGTTCATGTCATTGTCGGCTTGACAAAAATGGCCAGTTGTCTGTGGTGTTTGATGGATATGATATTCAGCACACTCTAAATAGCGTTTGCGGTTCAGATATACCAGCTGTATGGTGTGAACTGCCACAGCCTCTGCTGTTCATCAATTTTAACATTCCAGTTTAGTTCATTCAATAGTGCTGACTGATGGAAATGACCTTAAACGAGCTACATTTTTATTTGTGAGATGCACCTCTGGTCATTACGCGCTGAGAGCTTGACACATGCTTTCTATTAAGGGGAGAAAATGGGCAAAGCGTGGCCCACATGCTCAAGAGCATCATATCGCTGACACTTAATGAATCCCACAGATCAATAAAAGCATCATATCGCTCAACATTGCGACAGAGCATCATCTCTAACTGCACAGACGTCGTTCAGTCCGCTTGAGCACTGGTGTGTAAGATACTGTACAAAAACACAGCTATCATCCCTTCAGTCTTTGCAGGCATGGAAATTGATACTGATTTTTAATTCAGTGATTTCAATCTTTAGATTCTGCTCACAAAAAGATTCATTCACATTGATTCACTCGTTCATTTTGATGTTTGAGGTTGTATATATCAGTAGTTAGTGCTATTAGCATTGCACAGTGTCTTTGAGTATAATACTTGAGTCAGAGTACTATCATTCACCCAAAATACTCACAAAATCATGTCCTTTTTTACAAGGGTGTAGGTTTTATTTTGGCAATGGTGGGGTCACAAACCCGCTCTGAAGTCCCGATCTGAGTCCGATGATTCTCGAACCCGCACCGAAGTCCCGATCTGATTCAAATGATTCGCGCTCCAAAGTTCCGATATAAATCAAAAGATTTACGATACGCAAAATTCCGATCTAAATCAAATGATTTGCGAACCCGCTCTGAAATTTTGATCTGAATTAAATGATTCGTGAGCCCGCTCCAAAATTCCAATCTAAGTTAAATGATTCACGATCCACACTCCCAATCTGAAAAATTATTCGCGAACCATCATTTCAGATCGGGACATCAGAGTGTGAATCCTTCAATTTGCGAAATGATTCGCCAACCCGCCTTAAAACTCTGATCTGAAGAGAAAAAGTTCTCTTCAAAAGTTCCGATCTAAATCTAATGATTTGTGAACCCGCTCCGAAGTTCTAATCTAAATCAAATTATTCACGATACGTGCTTTGAAGGCCCGATCTGAATCTTCGATTAATCATTTTGTGATGCAGAGTTTCAAAAAGCTCAGTTTCACCCACCATCAATATGTGTTTTTTAAAATAATTACAAGCGATGTCAAAATTAGAAAATGAAATGCCCTTTTGATCTGTTTTTTTTGCTAGCGAATCGCTTGAACTAAATGATCGAAGTCACGAGTTTGAATCAATCGAAGCGGTTCCAGCGTAAATGACTCACTCAATCAGGGACGCGGGAAGTAGGGGTGCTGAGGGGGCTGCAGCCCCCCCTGTTTTCACATGGTTGCAAATGCAACGCCAAGTTTGTTCATTTAAATTTATTCAGTTTTAGCATTTAATAATTTATTTGTAATGATCTCTGAAATGTAAATTGTAAGTACACACACAGCACCCCCAACCGAAAACATCTTCCCGCGCCCCTGCACTCCATTGAATCGGTTTGCCTGTTCGTCCGCTTTCTCGTCTTCAGCCATGTTTACACGACACTGTTAGTACTACTACTACTGGCTTAGCTCGCTAGTTTTATGACATTAATTGAAATAAGCTGAAAGGTATGATGTTTACAAATAAAATAACCAAATTTCCATTCCAAAGATAACATTCAACACAAATCTACAAACATATTCAGGTGATGAGGTAACCGGTTTACTGCTAACTAGTGCGAGCTGCACCTCAAAATACATGTTAGACATTATGATCGAGTTTGTAGCTTAATTCACTATATTTTAAATAGTTTGACCAGTTCTGTTGGTGACAGTTCAATAGGAAATCAGTTGAAAGCATCCAGTCATCTCATAACATTGAAGTGAATGTTTAATTTATCAGTATCCGTTATATTGTAATAAATATTTGAGAAATTATTGTTGTAGGCCTATCTGATTGTATATAGAGTGTTAGTCCATGTAAAAAGAGCAAATGGGAGAAGCAGATGAACACAAAACAGCATAGCAACAAAGAGAGTTTATCATTCAGCTGAACTGTGCTCGTATGTTTTAAACACTTCAGCTACCTTATGTTCTTACTCTGCACATGTAGGCTATTAAATGTGTGTCCTTGAAATCGTGCGGTTACCGCAACAAAGGTAACTTACACATATATTTAATTGTTTGATCAATATTACTGCTAGGGACAATTTAGTAGTCGCTGGATATTTGTAGGGACATGTCCCTAGCGTCCCTACTAAATTACATTTAAAAAACACTGAAAATCTTACAGATCCCAAACTTTTGAGCAGCAGTGTATAGCCTTTACCTTTTTAGATACGACTGTTGAAAGGACAAGTTTTTGTAAAAGTTCAGCAAATGCATGATGTTTAGTAATCGTGTAATCATGTTTAATAGATGATCTCAATATTGTCCACAGTAATCGTGGTTATGGTTTTTATCCTACTTAACGCCACTACTGGGAATGAATGTTTGCCGGCATGTTGAGGTGTGTGTGTGTGTGTTTTGTGTGTGAATGTGTGTGCATTCCTAAATTCAGTGAGGAAGGGGTTTACTTGGAAAGAAACCCATAGAGACAGATGCAGCCAAGCTTCCCGTGTGAGAAAGCGCCGGGTGAACAGCGCCAAGGTGCTAATCAACCCAGGCAGACGCAAGACTGCAGTTTGGAGCCCACAGAGTTTGGCAGCGAAAGCCGATGGCCAGAAAAATCCTCTCTACACCCCAGCGGTCACTTCGACTGCAGTCGGACACGAGGAAGTGGAGAGGTTGTGGACAAAGTACAAGGGGCAGTGCAGCACCCCGCCACCGGTATGATTGCTCTCTCTGAGGGGAAGGTTTGTACGCCGGTGGCTCTTCTTCTCTGTCAGCGTGTAAATGCCCTCTGCATTGTGAGTTTACTCTCCACGACTTGACAAAAGACAGAGAGAGAGACATGGCTGTGGGCTGATATCATAGTCTCACGCAGACTTTGTTGTATAGGCATAAAATCTTGTCCACATTGCAGAAAAACGCCCACTTAGACAGGAAGTGTCCACCTGGCTAACCTCAGTTTGTGTTAATGAAATACACACACTACCAGTCTAAAGGTTTTGAACAGTAAGATTTTTAATGTTTTTTAAAGAAGTCTCTTCTGCTCACGAAGTCTGCATTTATTTGACTGAAAGTACAGCAAAAACAGTAAAATTTTGAAATATTTTTACTATTTAAAATAACTGTTTTCTATTTGAATATATTTTAAAATGTAATTTATTCCTGTGATTTCAATGCTGAATTTTTAGAATCATTACTCCAGACATATGATCCTTCAGAAATCATTCTAATATTCGGATTTGCTGCTCAAATTTTTTTATTTTGTTTTTATTATTATTATTATGTTGAAAAGAGCTGAGTAGAATTTTCCAGGTTTCTTTGATGAAAAGAAAGTTCAGAAGAACTGCATTTATCTGAAATATATTTTTTTATTTCATAAATATTTGTAAATAACAAAGTTTGGTTTGCAAAAAGTTTGCAAGCTCTTATATGGCATATTTGGCAGATCGGAAATGTTCATTATGTTAGCTGGGATCATCCCGACACTCCTGATGTACTGATATAAAGCTGTGCAGCCTGATTTCTGGAAATTGCACGAGGCCAATCACATTAGAGCTTGCTGTTTGAAGAAAGACTCTGATTTTTGTGTAATATGCATCAGAGAGTCTGCGGACACTGGATATCCTGATGTAGTGTTCAAGGCTAATGGTTTGGAAAATGGAACCCTGAAATGCTGCTTACATGTTTATCTTCATTCTGTGTATTTCTGTAAATAGCAGATATTCTCAGCAGAATCATTATCCTGCCATTTACTCTCTCTCTCTCTCTATAGTTTCTCCGTTTCTCTCTGCTATAAGCATTGCCATGGGCAACAAAACAATTTCACATCTCTTACTTCTCTTCTTATGCAGACATGAGTAGTTCTGGCCATCAGGGTCCAAAATGAACTCTTGCCAAACTCTAAATGAGAGTGCAAATTGGCTTTGGTGAATAAATAAAACTAACAGATTGGTCATTTCTAATTATTGGGGGGACCTGTCCCCCTCAATGTCTATGGTGGTTACTGCCCTGCTATAGATAAAAGTGTATAAAAATATAGCTGCAAGCAGCAATTAATGGGGTCAAGCACTACAGAAGCAAGACAGGCAGCGAGCATCAGGCCAACTCCAAAAAATGAGTAACTAATGACATTTTACGGTGATTTTAGTCAAAATGGCTGAAAAACCATAAATACATTCACTAGTAATATAAGTTAATGGTTTATTACGTTTGACCAACAGGTGGCGCTGTTACCAAATTGATGTGGTATGGCCAGTGTGAGGTGAAAATGACACAATATTTGGTGTCAATATGTTAAAGCTTTGCAGAGATACAGCCTCAGATGCAGTTTGGCATCAAGTCAGCAGTTTCGTTGATGCGTTAAACCACTTCGTATATTGACACGAAATCCATAAGTTTTTGCCAGCATGGTCTGAAGATGATCTGATTCAAATTTGTTGAAAATTGGACCAACTAGCTCTAGGAGGAGTTCGAAAAAGTAGGTTTTCAAAGAAATTCAAAATGGCAGGCTGCTAGTTTGACCAAATATGGCATAATTGGTATCGATGTTCTCAGCGATACAAGGAATCTATCAAGACCAGTTTCATGACAATAGGAAAAACTAATCAAAAGTTTTTTTAATTCGATTATAATTTTTGACCACAAGGTGGCCTGCAAGTTTTTGAGTACCTTCAGGGCACGAAGCTGATGACACATAATGAGTTTCGTAACGATAGGCCAATGCGTTAGTAAAATATAGTATTTTACAACAAAATTCAAAATGGTCGATGCTCAAAATGGACGACATGGGAAAATTGGGTATTGTTCAACTTATATAAAGAACTTAAAGAGTCTTGTGCTTTTCAGCCTAACCATTCAGAAGTTATAATCAAAAATAGCAATTTTTCATATCTTCTGACCACTAGATAGCGCTGTGGTTTGACTAATCAGCTTGATTTTTTTATCCACATATTAGAATGATTTCTGAAGGATCATGTGACACTGAAGACTGGAGTAATGATGCTGAAAATTCAGCTTTGCATCAGAGAAATAAACTACATTCTAAAATAAATTCAATAGAAAACAGCTATTTGAAATTGCAATAATATTTGACAATTTTTTACTGTTTTACTGATCAAATAAATACAGCATTGGTGAGCATAAAAGACTTATTTTAAAAGCATTAAATAATCATAATTATTCCAAACTTTTAAAATGCACATGCAGACTTTCTTTTACCAGGAAAACCAAAAATACCCCTGTTTCGTCCTATAAAATATCGCTCCCAAGTGTTTACATGGTATTTGACTTATAGTTGACTCTGCATATGGAAAAAGTGTTTTAATGCAGAAGGATGGACAGCACAGAGCAGCAATGTTGTGTTTTGTCAGTCTGAAGAGGCCAGTCAACAGCACATGTCCTTCTGTATATGTATATTAGATGATAATTGCCTCCCTAGCGTGCATGGATAGCAATTCTTTCTTGAAAACGTCTCAGTAGGGAGCACAAAATGACATGCCGGAGACACACAATTGATTTTGCACTGTGTCAAATTCGGCTCAATAAATTGGACAGACATGTCTGTCATTCTACAAATCCCTCTGCTCTGCTGTCTAGCTCGCTCTACTGAACCTTGATCACAATTTGAAGACCATGGTTTTGTGTCAACAGTTGTAAAGCGCAGATATGGCACCGGCAAAGGCTGAAAGACAAACAGAACACTACCTGGCCATTTGCATGATGTGCACATGTTGGGTTTTTCTCATTAGGGCTACAAAACGTTTGAACGGCAGACAATAATGGCAGGACAAGACACGTAGATGTGTGGTGCACATTTGGACAGAACAGATAGGATTGTTTGTGTTGGATTTGAGTTGAGATGAAGCATGTCTCTCTGATTGAAGAGAGCGAGCTCACAGGACTCTCACGAGGGTTCACCTTCTCCTCTCAGACTGCTAATTACACAGAGAACAATCAATGCTGAATCTAACATAGTGAGCCTACATAGACAGCTACCTTTTAAGGCAGCATCCTAACAGAAATGGAACCTCAAGTGAGTGATTTGGAACACTATATAGGCAGCAACTCTGTGTGGCATACAAATAGTGCACACAAGAGACATGTATACACATACAACTAAAACGTTCTATTCAACAAAGAAACCTGAAACCCAACAAGAATCCTGAAAAGAAAATGTATCCCAGTTTCCACAAAATTATGAACCAGCACGACTTTTTTCAACACTGATAATAATAATTCTTGAGCATCAAATCAGCAAATTAGAATGATTTCTGAAGGATCATGTGACACTGAAAATTCAGCTTTGCATCACAGGGAAAAATTAAATTGTAAAATATATTACAATAGAAAACAGTTGTTTGATATTGTAATAATATTTCACAATATTACTGCTTTTACTGTATTTTTGATCAATTAAAACCCTCAATCGGTCCCTGGGGTCAATATGACCCCAATCAACTTTTACTTAGTTTAAGAAAATGGTTCCCTTCATCTCAGTGGAATAAGATTTTGTGACTTTTCAACATTTTATATCTATATTCACATAAAAAAAAACTGGGCTTGATTCGGTTGTTCTGAAGGTATGTAAAAAAAATTTTTACAAATCTGTCCCTTGGGGTCAATATGACCCCACATTGAAATGAATAGGAAATGTGAAAAAAAAAATGTATCCCAGTTTCCACAAAATTATGAACCAGCACGACTTTTTTCAACACTGATAATAATAATTCTTGAGCATCAAATCAGCAAATTAGAATGATTTCTGAAGGATCATGTGACACTGAAAATTCAGCTTTGCATCACAGGGAAAAATTAAATTGTAAAATATATTACAATAGAAAACAGTTGTTTGATATTGTAATAATATTTCACAATATTACTGCTTTTACTGTATTTTTGATCAATTAAAACCCTCAATCGGTCCCTGGGGTCAATATGACCCCAATCAACTTTTACTTAGTTTAAGAAAATGGTTCCCTTCATCTCAGTGGAATAAGATTTTGTGACTTTTCAACATTTTATATCTATATTCACATAAAAAAAACTGGGCTTGATTCAGTTGTTCTGAAGGTATGTAAACATTTTTTTTTTTACAAATCTGTCACTTGGGGTCAATATGACCCCACATTGAAATGAATGGGAAATGTGAAAAAATGTATATATATTTTTTTCATTTGTCAAAAATAAATAAATAAATCCGGCATAAATCTGAAAATTTCCACAATGTATATATTTTTCACAATTACTCTTTCAATGTTTGGGGTCATACTGACCCCCAAGGGACTTAAGTGTAAACAGGAAATGAGGGACATTTGAGGGTTAAATGAAGTCTTGGTGAGCAGAAGAGACTTCTGTCGTACTGACCCCAAACTTCTTGCATCTTGCATGGACTTTTTACTCTTTTTGTGAAGGATACAAGTGAGAATATACTGTATAGAAAATCTTGAATATTAATTATTCTTTTATATAAGTCTTCTGAAGCTGTAAAGTAGCTTTGTGTGAAAAGTTCGCTAACTCACCAGAAAGAAGTCTTTGAAAATAGTGCATCAGACATACAGACTATAATTTGATGGTGCTTTTATGCTGCTTGTTTTTGTCATTTTGCTGCTTACGGCTCCAGTCCTCATTCACTTTCAATAGCTATGAAAAGAGTGGCCAGTGTATGGTGTATTCAGTTTTTGTGTTCCACAAAGAAAAGAAAGTCATTCAGTCATGCAGTTATTTATCTGAGCATGTTGGATCCACTTGAAATAATATGCAGACACATTGACTGAAGGCCTTGTGGGTGAATGATTTAAACTGACTGATCAGCCTCATGTCTGGAGTTTGTACCTCAAATTGTTCATTCTGGTCCATTAAAAAAAAATTCAATATTGCAGTAATCATAGAAACCAAGAAGAAAATGTTATTGCTCAGAGTTTGCTCTTTCATGACTCAGATGCACCGTAATTTAGTTTTAAACTTGGTCTTTGTTTGTGTTTCTTGTAAACTTTTGAGGACAAATACACACAAAAAGTTTGGTGTATTTACTTTTTCAGTTTCAATCAATTTTCACTCAGAAATTGTCAATTTCACGAATACATACATATATACACACACACACATATATATATATATATATATTTGAGGGACGAAATACAGACACAAGTTTGACCATAGATTTATTTGATCATAGAATTCCTAGTCAAAAAAGGTAAGTAAAATATTAAACGTTTCATTTTGTATATATATATATATATATATATACATACGCACACATTTTTAAGGACATTTTTTAGTTATTCAAACAATTTCAACTCAGAAATTGCTCGAAATTTTTACATTAAAACTTACCAGGAAAAAAAAAATATTACATGTGAAATAATATTAATATAATACATGTGGTAATATTAATACTAATAATATAATACATGTGAAACTTTTTAGTAAAAAGACTAATAGTGCTTTTATGTAAAACTTACTTCAGTGGTCTTTGTTTTATTAACAACTTTGATATTTATTTACTTATGTATTTATATATTTGTTTATTTATTTGTAGAAACAATGTACCTACTTGTAGAGACAGTTGCTCTTCATACCTATTATGTTGTGAATGTTCATTTTGTGTCTTTTGGAGCTTGATATTCTTCTAGCTAACATTTTGCTGAACATCTGCTTTTGTTTTCCAAGTAAATCATATGGGTTTGGAACGACATGAGGGTGAGTAAATGATGACCGTGTATTTATTTTTGGGTGAGCGATACCTATTAGCACAGTCTCCATTTAAACTCATCGCTAGACGAAACGACTGAGATATTCCCCAGACTTTCTGCGGTTCTCCAGCTCGTCTGATGATCAGACCTGTGGATGAGCAGATGGTGAGGATCATCAGCGGCGCTGGTCAAACACAGCCGCTTGTTGCGAGTGTCGGATAGTCTATTTTTATCAGCGTAGTAAACTTGACTGTGCAGCTTGTCACCGGCCGCTGTTCATTCCAGGCTCAAGTTTCCAATTATCAATGTTAAATTGGCTCCTGGCATGAACGAGCGCTTGAGGCTGGAACATTTGGAAGTCTGAATGTCCAAATGATGAGACACGATCGCTGTGTGTGATACGTTTTTAATGCGTGTTGCATGCTTGGTGTACAGCAGCGATGCACCATAACCTGTCTGGACTGAGTTAGAAATGTCTGGGAGAGGCTGCACAGATTTCTAATGAAGTACTTGCAATGATTTTGCTTGTGATATAACATTAAGCAATATTTAATAATGATAACAAATTATTTTAATCATAGGCGGATTTTCACATTTATGTGTGTGGGGGACGAGCCACGAACACTTTTTTTATATGTTCTACAATTCATGTATTTATGTAACACATATTCTACATTACAAATACATTTAGAATGAACAATAACTGCTGTACAAAGAGTAAAAAAAACAAAACAAATAGGCTACCTAATGCAGAAAAGCCGCCTCTTTTTCCGAATTGCGTAGATGACCAGAAGAAGATCTTTCTTTCATCTCTTCTGATAAATTTTCAGTCAAATCGTTTTCTGTGTGCTAGATCAGAGCTAGAGCCCTGCATTTCAGCCCGGGCCCGACGGGCCCCGACTTTTTTACGCCCCTAGGGCCGGGCTTCGGGACTATTTTCACGTCATAGTTCAGACGCGGGCCGGGCCTCGGGCCTGTTTTAGGCTTCTCCTTATTTTTATATTAGACATCCATCAATTAGTGATGAAAACAATTGCCGCGCTGGTGGAAACAACACGAGACCGTGCTGCCGCGACTGTCAAGAGCGGCTCGACGGTGTTTAGTGTCCCGCAGCAGCATGTGTGCCGTCAGCGCAGCTGAACAGTTCTGCGTTAAAATGCACGCAATAGGCTTAAGTTTGCCGCAAAGCACCGGCAAAAGTAATAACCATAAATGTGTCAGGGGGAAATAGTAAGGAGATATTTGAATTATTGACTAATAAACTAGTGTTTTCTGAGTCGGTGTAGCAAGGATGAAGTTGCCGATCCTGACTCGCCATCTCCTCATTAGACACATCTTTAGAGAGAAGTGCATCTGTACGGATTATGATTATAATGAAAGAGTTTTTGTTTTTTATTTGTTTGTGAAGCGCTCCTGTTCAAGACCGAGACGGCAGAAAGCGCATCATGCTTCTTTTCTTTATTTTATAAAAGCACAATGTTTTGTTGCTATTGTGAGTGCACACAAATAAAAGTAGACCCTTTACAGTTACGAATGATGTATTACTCTTACCTTTATGAGCAAAATGACGGCGTATCCACTGAAAAAAATGCAAGTGATTGCGCTGGCACCTCTATGTCCTGCAAAGCGCGCTTCAGCTTCCATTCTCCGTACAAACTATTGGATATAGCGCACATTTATCTAGGTTTAACGTTTAAACATTGTTATATGCTTGAACTGTTTTATATCTATAGAATTTATTTTTGGGAAGCCGTGATGATTTGAGAAGGCTAAATTGATCAAACATATAGGCTCACTGTCTGCCGCTGGCCGCTTGGTCGTTACTTTAAAAAAACAGAAACTTATATTTAATGAACAAAAAATGCTCCAAACGTTTTTCTAAATTAACTTAATAAAAAAACGAAATGAAATATAATACTTTGCCATTACATACAAAACTTAACTATTTTAATAGCGCAAACAGTAGTATACTGTAGGCTGTTTTGGGAGAAGCTGTCGGACACGGGCCGGGCTAGGGCCTGAGCGTCTCGGGCCAGGGCCGGGCTATTTGAGGCCCGTGCAGCCGGTGCAGGGCTCTAATCAGAGCAAGTTTCTTATTCTCCTCATAACTGAGAAACTTATTTTTGATGTAGCCGAACCAATGGGCAGCGTGAGTGCAAACTGCAGTAGTCTGACAAAGTTTGGATATTTGTCCTTCCGTAGCCTACTTCATCTTTGACTCCTCATCCTCAATGAGGAGTGTAACTCCTCATTTGGGAGTCACACTCATGATCTTCGCGGTCAAAAGTGACCGGACACCTGAAATGTAACTTTTTTTTTCTTCAGTAAAATCAATCTAATATATTTTTGTTCAAAAAAATTTTATTTTTATTTTGTATTTTGAGAGAATTTTATGGTAATAATTAATATTTATGCAATAATTATCAATTTTCCCCATTGAAAATAGTAAAAAAAAAAAAAATTCTCTTAATTTTTTTTAATTATTTTTCAATCAATGCAGTATCTCTGATTAAAATAGAGACTAGGCCTTTAAAATCCTTTTTTTTTTTTTTTGAAGGCAGATTAGCACCTCCTGGTGAGAGCAAAGAAAGAAAAACATGTAATTTCATGGTGTAACCACTAGATGCCTGTATAGGAATCTATAGAGAGGCTTTTGAATTCCCTAGTTGTTTTTATACATAATTGTTTACTTTTATTAGGTTGTGGATTTAAATGTATAAAAGACTACCTTTTGTCAAGGCTTATATTTTTTGTTGTTTTAAATGTTGATTTGAAGCGTCAGTTTTTGAATTATTGTTACTACAGTCAAACCTGAATACAGAAAGCATTTTGTTATACAAAACATTAAAATTCAATAAAAATGTAACAAAAATAAACAGGAATGCTTTATCAGAGCTTAATCCTTCTGGGCCTGATCTTATTTTAACCTCTTATTTCAGTTTTCGGACTAATTTTGGCTATATGGTTATAGCCATACCAATTCATTTGAGTGTGTATAATTGTGTATGTGTCTGTGAGTGTGTGTGAGTGGATGTGTCTGTTTTGCACTCTTGATGTTTTAGAGTGTAACCCCTTCCTTGCTGTCCACGTTTTTACTAAATTGTATTATTGAATTATTGATTTTACATTTACATTTAATCATTTAGCAGATGCTTTTATCCAATTTTGATTTTATTTTATATAGTTGCTGTGTTACAGTCACACCAGTTCATAGGTGTGTGTGTGTGTACAAGTGTGTCTGCGCGTGTGTGAGTGGGTTTGTTGATTTTGCACGCTAGATGTTTTAGAGTTTCACCCCTTCATTGCTGTGCAATTTTTGGGGGGATTTGTAGATTGTACTCACAAAAAAATTCTGTATTTTCAATTTTTTTGCCATTTCCCATTCATTTCCTATAGTCAGTCATTTTTGACCGAAGACCATGAGTGTGACTATTTTTTTTATGAGCACTTAGCTTTTTGAATCATGCCCTCAATTTTTTTGTGAGTTCACATTCCAAGTGCCATAAAAGTCACCAAGTTTCGTACCATTCCGATGAAGCTACGATTTTTAAATATTCAAAATGTAAAAATCTTCGGTCAAAAGTGTCGGGAAAATAATGAAACGAGAGTCCTCTCATGTAACCTATCGCGACAAGTTAAGAATCATGATGAGTCGCGGCTCGCGAGGATGGGGCTTAAATATCATAGAAATTAATTTAGCCCAAAACTTACTTATTCAATCCACTAAAATAATAAAATAATACAAATAAAATGAGAAAATATTAATTATTTAATTTTTATATTTTATTTATAGCTCAGACAAAATCATGATTGGCTCTCGTCTGGGGGGGCAGTGCCCCTATTTAAAGCACAATATCATGATTGGCTCTCGTCTGGGGGGGCAGTGCCCCCCAAAGCCCCCCCTAAACTCCGCCTATGATTTTAATACACTTTTTCCATTCTCTCTGAAACACTTCAAAGACTTTGAAGTTCAGTCATTCATCAGTGGACCACTCCCAGCAAGGGGAACTAACATGTTTTCACAGTTACTTGGGCTGAACACATGGCTACAAAGGACCTGCAGTATAAAAGGAGTCAACTTCATCGACAAATTCAATCTTTTCTGGGGCCATAGACAACTTTTTAAACTGGCTGGCCTCAACCCAAACAAACAAGTGTGCTAAAGGAAATATCTATTTCTCCCTCTGTCATCCTTCAGTAGTATGTGCCAGTCCACTCAACCTGAATGGCACACACACACACCTGGACAAAGTATGAGTGACGACAGGACTTCATATCAGCTTCCGAGTCGTCATGTGGTTGACACATCCCACAAGGACACTGATAATGCCACGCAGCCACAACAAGCACTGCTCATGGAAACTATCCCGACTGAGCCCTGCCCACAGAGCTCATCACAGACGGACTGTGACGTATCAGAACAAATGCATTGAGTTTGCTTTCTTCTTTTCTGAGATCAATAATAACAGAAAGGCAACTGGCACATCCTGAAGTTATGCAGAGGACAGACAGATTCAACCACAATTTCAAAAAGAAGTTACTATGCCTGTTTTTGAAGCAATTGATAGCAAAATTTTGGAAGAAATAGTACAGCACCTTAAATCCTCAACCTGCTATCTTGACACACTTCCCACATCTTTTTTTCAAAAGTGTGCTTAGTTGTTTAGAAGCAGATCTCTTAGACGTGGTGAACGCCTCACTTCTTTCTGGGACTTTTCCAGACTCCCTGAAAACTGCAGTTGTTAAACCCCTTCTGAAAAAGAGAAATCTTGATAACACCATATTGAGCAACTATAGACCAATATCAAATCTTCCTTTTATAGGCAAGATTATTGAAAAGGTAGTTTTTAATCAGCTGAACAACTACTTAAACTCAAATGGATACCTGGACAATTTTCAATCTGGTTTCCGACCGCATCACAGCACAGAGACAGCGCTCATTAAGATAATAAATGATATTCGCTTAAATTCTGAATCTGGCAAAATATCAGTGCTGGTACTACTAGATCTCAGTGCTGCATTTGACACTATCGATCATAACATACATCTAGAGA
>NW_015656586.1:82995-85884 GCF_001515625.1 Sinocyclocheilus rhinocerous
GTCCGAACTGATTGCACTGTATTTTATATATAATAATTTTCTATTTTTAACTGTTTTAAATTCATTTTAAATCAATTCTTAAATCATTTTAAAAGTTTTTAAATTCCTTGTTTTATTGTTGTGATTATTTTTGTTATGACTATTTTACTTCCTTTTATGTAAAGCACTTTGAATTACCATTGTGTGTGAAATGTGCTATATAAATAAACTTGCCTTGCCTTATATTTCCTAAAGACTTCAAGTAATGGTGAGAGTTTGGGACTGGCACATACAAGCAATGTTTTTGCAGTTCCATTTTATGTCACTAAAGGCACAGAAATGAATTTTTAATTTGCAAAAATTTCATAAGAGTTGGTAAATTTGATTTAATTTTTGTGAATCAGAGCACACTGTCTGTTTAATGAATTGATTCATAACTCTTGATTTGTTTGCATAAAATAGATGCAACCGATTCCTTCATTACACAAAACATTGTACATACATAAAAATAAACATGGGGGAAAAACATGGTATTACCATGGTAAATGTCCCCAAATACAAAGTAATAGCATCCTAAGTTTTGTTAATATGTTTATTATATAAATATTTAATATTAATATTTTAATATTGAATATTACTTAATATATTTTAATGTAAATTCATATTTATTCAAAAAATATTCAGCTTTAAAAATATCCAAATGATACATAGTTTCCTGTTTTTTCTTTGTTTTTGTTTTTTTTGTTTTGTTTAGTTTTTTCCATCTTTAGGTTTTCTAGATAAACAGCATCTACAGCAGCAGCATATGGGACATTATTTGCCGGGAGCATTATTTGATCAGCTTCAGCATACTCAAAGCTCTAGGAATAGCGGTAATCATGTGGTATTTTTGACCCTTTAATGTCGTTAATAAATCATAATTACAATGCACAGCTCAGTGGGGATGCAACCCTTGATTATGATGCAATCATTCAACGTGATTTCAAAGGTGAAATAACCTTCATTCAGGCCGCAGTGACCCTCCAGTCGGTTTCTATTGTTGTTCTCATGTCTTCCACTCCAAAGGGCAAATAATGTGGCTGAGACATCCTGCAAGCCGATTGGCTGAAGGCTGGAATGATTGTTTCTCAGTCGGACTTAGAGGGGATTTTATTAAGTGGCGAAGAAAAAAAGAACAAGCCGACAAGAGCAATGGGGTTTATGTCCAGCTGAGAGAACTTGAGCCCAACTGCAGACCACAACAGCCATTACATCAAATCTGTCTGCAGCCGCACAACCGCTCAAACACGACCTCCACAATCACATCTGAGGGCCTTTTCTTTATACAGAGTGCATGTATTGTGATGCATCTTTTAAAAATGATATATACCGAAATGTCATTTTGCAGACACTTATAAATGTGTGAATGTTATTCATGAGATCTGTGAGAAGTGTCTGTATCTGCGAGTCTCAAATGCTGCAAGAGCTTTTCTCTGAACCAAAGTCACATTTCCTAAGTGTTCGTTTGAAGTACTCTTGACTTATTTTTCAATACATGTGTCACTTTGATATTTTATCACAATCAGTGGCTTTTATACTTGTTTAAGTGTCAAAAGGCGCCATACTGTTATAAAAGAATAGTTCACCCAAAAATGAACATTTGCTGACAATTTACTCACCCTCAGGCCTTCCAAGATATAGATGAGTTTGTTACTTCATCAGATTTGGAGAAATGTAGCATTCTATCACTTGCTCACCAACGGATCCTCTGCAGTGAATGGGTGCCGTCAGAATGAGAGTCCAAACAGCTGATAAAAACATCACAATAATCCACACCACTCCAGTCCATCAGTTAACGTCTTGTGAAGCAAAAAACTGCATGTTTGTAAAAAAACAAATCCATCATTAAGATGTTTTTCAACTTTAAATCATTGATTCCAGCTAAAATGCGAGTCCATAATCCACAACACTTTCTCCAGTGAAAAAGTCATCTTGTCTGAATCAGGAGAGAAATCTGCGCTGTTTATGAGTGAAAACAGCTCTAAACATATGGGTGGATTTTGATCTGAGAGACAACAGGAGATGGACTTTTTCCACTGGAGGAAGCCTTATTATGAATTATACATTTTGGCCATAAGTGTCAGTTTAAAGTAAAAACATATAAATGATGGATTTGATTCTTACAAACAAGCATCTTTTGTCTTCTCCAGATGTTAACTGATGGACTGGAGTGGTGTGGATTACTTGTGGATTATTGTGATGTTTTTATCAGCTGTTTGGACTCTCATTCTGACGGCACCCATTCACTGCAGAGCATCCATTGGTGAGCAGGTGATGTAATGCTACATTTGTCCAAATCTGTTCTGATGAAGAAACAAACTCATCTACATCTCGGAAGGCCTGAGGGTGTGCACATTTTCAGCAAAATTTCATTTTTGGGTGAACTATTTCTTCAAAACTGCTAATTTTCTTTTGGCAGCCATGGCTTCATGACACAGACTTGGAGATCAACCAGAGATTAACAGAGAAGAACGTAAAACTGACACTTGGACCAAAATCACACACACACAAACTTGCCTTGGAGTCCAAATTAGATTGAATAACACAGTCATAGGTCTACTAGGAGAAATATTTTCCAAGTGAGTGGAATTTAGAGAAAATATAGCCTATTTATTTATTTTTTGATGAGGTTTTAAATTTAAATATATTGAGCTAGCAATAAAGTACTAACCTGCAGCATTAGAACTTTTGGGGGGTCTTGGGACTCGAAAATTAACGCACTGAACTGATAATAAGTTTACTGGATATTAAACTTTTTCAAATAGTAGCCTACAAACTGTGCCTCATCAAAAAGAACCTACACTATCAAACGTCAACAGAAACAAAACATGAATCCCCTGCTTTAGAAATTAAACCACGCCTGATCTTTCC
>NW_015656586.1:86089-87452 GCF_001515625.1 Sinocyclocheilus rhinocerous
GGCGCGACTCGGCAGTATGTTTAAGATTTCCCTTTGCGACCAGCACAGATCAGCTCTAGGCATGGCGAAGCGGATATCGTCCTCTTTTGGAAGACCAAAGTAGCTTCGCTTTCACAACGAAGCACACAGCGTCTTCAGGACATGGCGGCAGCGGCAACATACTACAGTGAGAATAAAAGTTACGCCTTCTTTCTTTATGTGAACATTTGGGCGGTGTTATGCAAATCTTCCCACATAGTGAGGTAGATATGTGGGGGCGTGTTCGAACGAGCCGTTTTAGGTAGGTGTGGCTAACTCTTAACTTTTATAAAGAATATCTCTTTGGATTTGAGACTTTAGTCTTTGCAACTTTACAGATCTTCTTTATGCACCAAGAGCTTGTAACACTCTAAAGAGAAAGGAAAAAATGAAATCGCATCATATGACCCCTTTAATGAATGTTGGTTTCTCATAGTTGTTCAGTCTGAAGGGATCTTAAGTGTTGCTAAAAGTTGTTGCTTCCTGGCTGGTTGCTATAGGGCATCGATAAATTGTTGTTGTTGCTAAGATATTCTGGATTCCAGCAAACAAAAATGTTCTAAGAACGTTTGCTAATGTTCCTATTAGGTTATGAAAACATTCATGAATTTTCTCGGAATGTCTAGTTTTAAAATGTTTTTTTTTTTTTTTAATTCTTGGTTGGGGAAACAGTAAGGGAATGTTAATTTTGAATGTTCTCTGAATGTTCTGAGAAATTATGTTTAAAACACGAGACCAATGTCAAACTAAAACGTATAAGCAAACTTTTTTCTTTTTCTTTTTTTTTTGCAAACGTTCCGAGATTGTTATTAAAGACCAGACAAGTTTGTTAATGTCACTCTGGTTCCCAGTTTACAAAAAATTTTTATAGGAAATAAATTATGAAAACGTTATGTTTCCTCAAAGTTCAAAATGTCAAATTTTAAAAATGTTTTTTTCTTGGTTATGCAAACGTTAGAGAACACATTAGGGGAATTAATGTACCATTTTAATAATTGTGCAAACGAGAACGTTACTTTGGAATGTTCTCTGAATGTTCTGAAGCAAGTAGTAAGCAGTTACATTTAAAAAACATTAAATTAAACAACTAAAAATATTTGTGCCAATAATTTGAGAACCAGACAACTGTGATTTAATGTTACTCTGGCTCCTAGCTAACAAAAATATGTTCTAGGACCTTTCACTAATGTCCCAAAAAGGTATGAAAAGGTTTTCAAACGTTCAAAATAGCCAGTGTTTAAGATGTTTTAAAAACATCTTGGTTATGTGAACCTTACAAAAAAAAAATAAAAAATACTTTTGAATGTTCTAAAATGAGTAGAAAGCAATTACGTTGAAAAAAAAA
>NW_015656586.1:90483-123323 GCF_001515625.1 Sinocyclocheilus rhinocerous
GGCGCGACTCGGCAGTATGTTTAAGATTTCCCTTTGCGACCAGCACAGATCAGCTCTAGGCATGGCGAAGCGGATATCGTCCTCTTTTGGAAGACCAAAGTAGCTTCGCTTTCACAACGAAGCACACAGCGTCTTCAGGACATGGCGGCAGCGGCAACATACTACAGTGAGAATAAAAGTTACGCCTTCTTTCTTTATGTGAACATTTGGGCGGTGTTATGCAAATCTTCCCACATAGTGAGGTAGATATGTGGGGGCGTGTTCGAACGAGCCGTTTTAGGTAGGTGTGGCTAACTCTTAACTTTTATAAAGAATATCTCTTTGGATTTGAGACTTTAGTCTTTGCAACTTTACAGATCTTCTTTATGCACCAAGAGCTTGTAACACTCTAAAGAGAAAGGAAAAAATGAAATCGCATCATATGACCCCTTTAATGAATGTTGGTTTCTCATAGTTGTTCAGTCTGAAGGGATCTTAAGTGTTGCTAAAAGTTGTTGCTTCCTGGCTGGTTGCTATAGGGCATCGATAAATTGTTGTTGTTGCTAAGATATTCTGGATTCCAGCAAACAAAAATGTTCTAAGAACGTTTGCTAATGTTCCTATTAGGTTATGAAAACATTCATGAATTTTCTCGGAATGTCTAGTTTTAAAATGTTTTTTTTTTTTTTTAATTCTTGGTTGGGGAAACAGTAAGGGAATGTTAATTTTGAATGTTCTCTGAATGTTCTGAGAAATTATGTTTAAAACACGAGACCAATGTCAAACTAAAACGTATAAGCAAACTTTTTTCTTTTTCTTTTTTTTTTGCAAACGTTTCGAGATTGTTATTAAAGACCAGACAAGTTTGTTAATGTCACTCTGGTTCCCAGTTTACAAAAAAAATTTATAGGAAATAAATTATGAAAACGTTATGTTTCCTCAAAGTTCAAAATGTCAAATTTTAAAAATGTTTTTTTCTTGGTTATGCAAACGTTAGAGAACACATTAGGGGAATTAATGTACCATTTTAATAATTGTGCAAACGAGAACGTTACTTTGGAATGTTCTCTGAATGTTCTGAAGCAAGTAGTAAGCAGTTACATTTAAAAAACATTAAATTAAACAACTAAAAATATTTGTGCCAATAATTTGAGAACCAGACAACTGTGATTTAATGTTACTCTGGCTCCTAGCTAACAAAAATATGTTCTAGGACCTTTCACTAATGTCCCAAAAAGGTATGAAAAGGTTTTCAAACGTTCAAAATAGCCAGTGTTTAAGATGTTTTAAAAACATCTTGGTTATGTGAACCTTACAAAAAAAAAATAAAAAATACTTTTGAATGTTCTAAAATGAGTAGAAAGCAATTACGTTGAAAAAAAAAAGTCAATTTAACGTTAATGTTTCAGAAAAAACCTTATATGAATGATGTATAAGTAATGGTTTTGTACTAACATTTTGAGAACATTATTAAAGACCAGATAACTTTGAACAACATTCTATTAATGTTACATTAAATTACATTATTTCTGAACGTTCTCTGAATATTCAAAAAACATTTTTGGTTGTTTATGCGAATGTTAGAAAAACATTAAGGGAACGTTCTATTTTATCATTGTGCGAACATTGTGGGAACGTTACTTTTGAATGTTCTAAAAATGAGTAGTAAGCAATTATGTTTAAATAACGTTAGATGAATGTCCAACCAAAACATTTCAGAAAAAGCTATATTAATGATGTAATAATAACATTTTGAGAACTTTATTAAAGACTAGACAACCTTGAATAACCGTATTGATGATACTGGAAGAATGTTTGTTCACAAGAACATCAGTTTTTCTCCTGTTTCCTATACAGCTGGAATTGTCCAGCACTTCATCTGTATGATGTTTGATCGTCTGCTATGGGAACACCTTGGGTTTGCTTAAGATGCAGTGTTGCCAGCTTCATTATTGAATGACCCTCCCTAAACACTCAGCCCGATATGAAATGAAGAAGTGCCATAAATCGCACTGTGAAGTTTCGGCGAGGAGCAGCAGGTCTCGGTGGTGAAGCTCTGGAGAATGAGCTCAGCCTGTCATTATACTGTAGCTGCTCTGTTTCCAGGGGAAATAAGCTGAGAGAGTGGACTGTAATGACAGCACACTTGTCAGGACTGGACCTTAGATGTGTGTGTGTGTGTGTGTGTGCGTGCGTGTGTGTGTGTGTGTGTGTGTGTGTGTGTGTGTGTGTCTGTGTGTGTGTGTGTCGTATGGATGCGTTTTTGCACAAAACCTCATCATTAATCACTGCAGTGTTGCATTGCATTTTGCAGTATGCATTAAAGGGGTCATAGGATGCTACATGCACTTTTACAAGCTGTTTGAACTGAAATGTGTGTTGGCAGTGTGTGTACACAACCACCCTATAATGATAAAAATCCACCCAATGGTTTTGTTTTAATCTGGTTAAATATTTACCCCTTTCTCAAATCGAGCCGATCTCAGATGCCTGTCTGTGTGACGTCACAAAAGCAGGCCCCTCCCACGATAGTTTGATAGACAGTTAGACAAGAATGACTCCTAAGCGATTGAGGTGCTTTGTTGTTGGATGTAATAATGAACATAACAGTCGTCATTTACTCCGACATCTGAGCCGCTGAAGACGCAGTGGATTACATTTGTTTGGGGGAATGCGCCCCCGATCTACATAAATGCGTCTATGTTCGCAGCGAATCATTCATGATCCAGCCTCATCTACAGAAGAAGTGAGTATGTTTTGTAATGAATCTTTGCAAATCGACTTCATCCACAAAAGACGATATTTTGAAGAATGTTGATAACCAAACACTTGCTGGTACCCACTGACTTCCATAGTATGGAAAAAAATACTGTGGAAGTCAATGGCTTACCAACATTCTTCATAATATCTTCCTTTGTGTTCAACAGAAGAAAGAAACTCACAGGTTTGGAACAAGGGTGAAGGGTTAATTTTAATTTTTGGGTGAGCTATCCCTTTAACTCTGATACTATGAGTTTTTGAAATCTTTCATTACTGTTTTTCCACATTACACTTATGAAAACTGGAGGGGAAATGTGTTAATTGTGAGGAAAATGCATTTTAAGGCTTTGTTTTAACTGAATGTCTTATTTCTTTCTTTTGATTTTGGGGATAAATCTGACCTGGATGTTTTTTGACAGGTTTGGTGAGAGTGTGATTTTTCTCCTGGACTAGCATGTGCATCTGTCCTTGAAGCTGTCCAGCAGCAGGACATGGATTTGTTGTTGAGGTTTTGCTGCTTGCGCTTGAGCCTGACAACTTAAGATAAGGTGCTCTGTTTACACTCACAAACACACATATTCACCAAACAAGACAAGTGCAAACACACCACAGACAAATAATCATTATATAGCTGGAATAGAATGATTTTTGAATGATTACTTGTGGCTTTTTAACTGCTTGTGCAAATCAAAATTTTTTTTTTTTTTGAAGAGGCAATAAACTTATCATTTTTGATGCATTGCAGTTGATGTAATCAAATAAAAACAATGCTAAAATATGAAATTATGAACTCAGTCATTGATTATAAGTTTAAAAGCAATATATTTTAGTTCAAAAATATTATCATATACAGTATTCTGATATCCTTCTACAGAAAATTAATGGGATTTAACGACTCTAACTCAAATTTTGCACTCTAATAAATGTAAAACAGCTTGAACACAATCAATCCAGTCAAATCTAAATTTATTTTAAAAACCACAGGTTGTACCAAAGTGCTGTAGAGTTTCAAAATTGAAATAATAAAAGAAGAATTAAGAAAACAAATATTATATTAGAAAAGGAGATAAAAAGAAAAATATATATATATATATTTACAAAATAAAAATAAAACGTTAAAAAATAAAAATGTTTTTTTTAAATAAAATAGAATTACAATACAGTAGTAAGATACAATAATAGATGAAAAATAAATATCATATTAGAAAAGATAAAAAAGAATAAAATATATAAAAATGTTTAAAATATATAAACATAAAAAATGTTTTTAAATAAACTAAAAATAGAACACAGTAAAATACAATAATATAGTAAAAAACAAATCAATATCATATTAGAAAATGGGAAAATAAGAATAAAATATATATAAATATATAATAAAACATAAAAATAAAAACCTGTTTTTAAGTAAAATAAAAGAAAAATAGAAAGATACAAGAATAAAAGAAAAAAGAAAGAATGGTGATAGGATATTAAAAGTATATTTAAATTACACAAAGTATAAAAATAAAAAAAAAGTTGTAGTTTTTTTTAATAAAATAAAAATAGAAAACAGTAATAAGATACAATAATTGAAGAAAAAACAAATATATTAAAAAGGAGATTAAAAAAATTTAAAGTATAAAAATAAAAAACAATGTTTTTTCAATGAAATAAAAATAGGTAGATACAATAATAGAAACAAAATAAAAAAATATCTTAGTAGAGAATGAGATAAAAAGAATAAAGTATATGAAAATGTATTTAAAATATAGAAAGTAAAAATACAAAACATATAAAGCACATGTCAGTTTTGTATGTAGAAACTCCAGGACTGAATACCTGAATGTAGATGCTTGACTGAACATCTCAGTGTGATGATCCTCCTCTAACTGATGCTGGACTGAAACTAACACAACTCTGCAGCTCTCAGAATCCAGAGGAACTAAAACTAATGCAAGTCCAGGATGATCATATAATAATCATATACTAATAGCACCTAATATGATCTGCCATACAGACTGTTCAAATGAGGGCTAAACAGTCAGATAGCTGTGCGAAAGACAAAAGCTCTCACTGATAATACAGCAGACTTCCTCTCGCGCTGAGAACATCATCATCCAGCAGTCATACATTTGTAATGCATAATCATTATTGGCTATAATTACCAACTATCAGCCAGTTAATGGCAATCAAAATCAGCACTGCATGACAATATTTATATGGAAAGGACTTTAATATGCTCGTGGATGTGACACTTTATCAGTCCGCTTCTCCTCTTTTCTCTGGCGGAGGGCCGGTAATAATAGACTGAATACTGAATTACGGCCACATTAGGCCGAGCTAATCTCTGCAGAAGATGCTGAGAGTAAGTCATCAGACTGTGAGCTCACGGAGATCTCCACACGCTCCAGATGAGAACAGCGTGATGCTCTGAGATTCAGAGAGCGACAATATGTGAAGTCTTTAATGCTCATCAAGGTTGCATTTATGATCAAAAATACAGAAATTTTTTTTATTGCAATTTAAAATAATGTTTTTTTATTGTAATCTAAAATATAATTTATTTCTGTGATCAAAGCTGAATTCTCAGCATCCTTACTCCAGTCTTCAGTGTCACATGATGATGATTTATTATCAGTGTTGAAAACAGTTGTGCTGCTTAATATTTTTGTGGGACCTGTGAAACTTTTTTCAGGATTCTTTGATGAATAAAGAGTGAAAAAGAACAGCATTTATTTCAGAGTTTTTATATATATAGTCACTTTGTATTTGAATTACGGCAAAACATTGAAATAAGTTGCTATAATAATTCACTTCCATATGCAACCAATATGGTTTCATTAAAATTAGCATCAAATAAATACATGATACAGTACCGTTATGTACTTTTTATACAAATGTATTTTGCAATTTAAATAATAATAATATATTTGTCATAATATTAAAAGAGATCACCGTTTTTCAAACAAGAGAATCTAATGCAGAACAATATTATTTATATTATTTTAAGACCATTCTTGCATTATTTTCATGACAATTAAATACACATTAATCATTATGGCTGTAGTAAATTAATGTTATTTTTCATGTTTCTGAATTAAGACAAACTACATTAATGGCTATAATAATGTACCACTATATGCAAGCAAAAACCTAATTAAAATCAGCATCAATTAAATTCAATACATTAAATAGTACTTTTATGTACTTTTTATTCATATGTACTTTACTTTTAAAATAAAACAATTTTCATATTGCCATAATGTGAATTAGGATTTTTTTTGTATGTGTTGCATTTTAATTTTTTGCTTTTCATTCTTGACTCAAATCAACGTTTCATGTCCTTTTATGTATTTTTATAGTGCAGTGAGATTATTTACAGTGAGACGTCATTATCGCAAAAAGTTTTTTTTATTATATTTATTATTTTGAAATGATGTACTATGTAGTTTTTAAAATCCCTCCTAACATTTTTGGCTCTCTTTGCAGGGTTCAGGCCATAATTAGGGGTCAGATGGCATCCAAACCCTCGGGACATTTGCACCCTGGATCTTGTTGGGAAAAACTGCTAAGCTGGTCTGTTCTCCACTGCCCTAAAACTGACAGATCTCCCTTCCATATCCCTCTACTGTCATTCAGGGCACAAAGCACATCTGTACGAGGGGATTGGTTACGCTGTCGCTGACAGCTGCCAACAAACCAGCAAACCAGTAAATGAGATGACAAGTGTTATGAAAGCCGACAGATCAGAGTCCCAATGAATCACGTACATGATAGAAGACGTAATACTGCGCATACAGGACAGAAAATCACACAGTGCTTCATCATGTCTGTCTGGGGTTTTTAAAGGGGGGGTACAATGCTGTTTCATGCATTCAGAGTTGTTTACACTGTTAAAGAGTTGGATTCTCATGCTAAGCATGGACAAAGTTTAAAAAAACAATTTGGACGTATGACAGAGTATTTCTGTGGCAAAAATCTTACTTCCGGGTTCGCACAAGTTTCGAAGAATTTTTTTCGATCGTGGCTCTTAATGACGTAGACGAGGGTGGAACTCCTTATATGGGCATTTCTCCCGGAAGAATGCGCCCGCGCACGCATCGACCAGAACAAGAGTGAGATCGCGCCCATCAACGCGCTTCATCCGGCGGCAGCGCTGCACGGGACTTGCTCGGGAAGAATGTCTCATAAATATATTTTGTGGTAAGGATGGTTACATATTTTTACTGGAAAATACATTAAATGTGTTTTTCAGTAAAAAAAAATATGTAACCATCCTAACCACAAAATATATTTACCTGTGATTCAAATTGTATATTGAATTATTGTGATATTAAGAATTGTTTGCAAAAAGTGGATATTGGATTTTTTTTTCTCTCATTTTTCGCAAAAAACAAACATTTCTTATTAGAAAGAGATTTCATGAAATAGTTTATTGCTTTTAGAAAAGAGAGTTAGTTTTTCAAGAAAAGGAAATATTGGAAATATAGGCTCAAAAATTATTTTAATGTCCAAAGGGTTGTATCGGCAAAGATGCAAAAATATACAGCAAAAATAATAAGTTACTATTTATTTTCAATATTCTATACTTTATAAACAACAGCTACATAAGTCCTTTTTCAAGTTATTTTACTGTACAATGCAAATGCTTCAGATAAAGAAATAAATCATTTTAAATCTGTGTTTTCCAGTAAAAATACGTAACCTTTGTTAAAACAAAATACATTTATCTGGTAAGCTACTTGTATGTTTTTATTTTTATATTAAGAACTGTTTTCGGTAAATGTTTCTCTTGCTATATGCAAAAACTTATCAAGTGTGTGGTACCTCAAGGTACTTTGAAGAATACCATGGTAAAGATGCTGTTACTATGGTATTTTCTTTCTTATTGCAGACCTGTTGTTATCATTTTATCCCATGAAGACTGAATTGCAACTGTTTGCTTGTTTAGTTTGAGGATAAATCCACATCTGTGGTGGAAAGTGTCAGTTTTGTGTCTCCAGGAAGTCCAGACAGGCATGTACAACATCTCAAAACCAGTGCATGTCACAAATTATACAAGTTTTGACAGTTATCGTGTATTTTTGTGAAAAGCCTCTGTTTTTTTTTTGTATGAAAGACAGCAGTTTTCAGTCGGTCCCTGAAGTAGTATCCATCTCAGGCGGACAACACTTTGCCTGAAGCTTGAGAAAGAATAAACAGCCTCTCGCAGTCCGTGTTTAACATGCTACCCAGAATTCCTCTCGGTTCTGCCTGTGAAGGTGGTAAATGATTCAGGGTGACTGGCAGCTGTCAGGCGTGTCTGATGGCTGTTTGCCAGAGGCTTGTCGGTTGTCTGTGAAGTGTAGCACATCTTCATGAAGTCTGGAGAAACTGGATGACCAGTCACTCCACAGCTCTGTTAATAACAGCAAAACAGACGCCTGGAGAACTTTCCAAACTTTCGGAATAATTACTTGCCTTTAATAGGCCCAAAGAGAGTGTTTCATGCACATTGCATTATGCTTTAATAATGCATCCGCCTCTAACAGCAGACAAATTGGGCTTTTGCTGGCTGTAAACACAGATTCTGTTGTTTCACGGAGGATAATAATTAGCATCAGTGTGCTTTCATTTAGCAGGACCGGTTACGCTGTCCCTGGGTATCAGGAGCGCAATCATTCCCAAGCATCCTAAAGTTTTAATTTTTAATTCCCTGGCATATGAATAAAACAGGCCGGCTGACTAGTTGTGATTAGTTTGGGCATTTCTACATACATTTGCTGTTTTCCAGCTCAGTCTGATTGAATTACCCGCAGTTTGACTGCAGAAGCGCTGCGTGAATCACGCTGAGAGAAAGAGAGAGTGCTAAGAATTGCACAATGACAAAAGAGCGATTTATTGAAATTAGATTTGCATTTCCTGAAGGAAATAACCGTACTGAGGTTTTAGATTAGTTGAAGTTTTGGGTTTTGGTTCTGTGTAAATGAGTGTCATAAATCTCAGCATGCGTCTCGTTTTCTGACAGCGGCACACCAGATTCAACACAGTCACGTTCACAGGGTCCCTATGTAGATATAGATATGTGATGCCATTTAGTGTATGATGGAAAAAAAGAGAAAAAAAAATCGATATTAATCACACTAATTTCACATATAAATATGTGAACATTTATGTATTAAATATATATAAAATATATTGAATTTTAATATTTTTTTATTTATTTTAATTTCAATTTTTAATAATGATTACTATTATTATATTAATATAAATCTACGCATTCGCTATAGCATTACAAATATTTTTTTAAAAGTTATAGAAATATAAATAACAGTTTAGTACATATATACGTAGTGTACACACACGCACACACATATATTTACATATATTTTTATATGTTCATATAATATACAGTGGGTACGGAAAGTATTCAGACCCCCTTAAATTTTTCACTCTTTGTTATATTGCAGCCATTTGCTAAAATCATTTAAGTTAATTTTTTTTCCTCATTAATGTACACACAGCACCCCATATTGACAGAAAAACACAGAATTGTTGACATCTTTGCAGATTTATTAAAAAAGAAAAACTGAAAAATGCTCAGTATTTAGTAGAAGCACCCATTTGATCTAATACAGCCATGAGTCTTTTTGGGAAAAATGCAACAAGTTTTTCACACCTGGAATTGGGGATCCTCTGCCATTCCTCCTTGCAAATCCTCTCCAGTTCTGTCAGGTTGGATGGTAAACGTTGGTGGACAGCCATTTTTAGGTCTCTCCAGAGATGCTCAATTGGGTTTAAGTCAGGGATCTGGCTGGGCCATTCAAGAACAGTCACAGAGTTGTTGTGAAGCCACTCCTTCGTTATTTTAGCTGTGTGCTTAGGGTCATTGTCTTGTTGGAAGGTAAACCTTAGTTCCAGTCTGAGGTCCTGAGCACTCTGGAGAAGGTTTTCGCCCAGGATATCCCTGTACTTGGCCGCATTCATCTTTCCCTCGATTGCAACCAGTCGTCCTGTCCCTGCAGCTGAAAAACACCCCCACAGCATGATGCTGCCACCACCATGCTTCACTGTTGGGACTGTATTGGACAGGTGCCTGGTTTTCTCCACACATACCGCTTAGAATTAAGGCCAAAAAGTTCTATCTTGGTCTCATCAGACCAGAGAATCTTATTTCTCACCATCTTGGAGTCCTTCAGGTGTTTTTTTAGCAAACTCCATGCGGGCTTTCATGTGTCTTGAACTGAGGAGAGGCTTCCGTCGGGCCACTCTGCCATAAAGCCCCGACTGGTGGAGGGCTGCAGTGATGGTTGACTTTCTACAACTTTCTCCCATCTCCCGACTGCATCTCTGGAGCTCAGCCACAGTGATCTTTGGGTTCTTCTTTACCTCTCTCACCAAGGCTCTTCTCCCCCGATAGCTCAGTTTGGCCAGACGGCCAGCTCTAGGAAGGGTTCTGGTCATCCCAAACGTCTTCCATTTAAGGATTATGGAGGCCACCGTGCTCTTAGGAACCTTAAGTGCAGCAGAAAGTTTTTTGTAACCTTGGCCAGATCTGTGCCTTGCCACAATTCTGTCTCTGAGCTCTTCAGGCAATTCCTTTGACCTCATGATTCTCATTTGCTCTGACATGCACTGTGAGCTGTAAGGTCTTATATAGACAGGTGTGTGGCTTTCCTAATCAAGTCCAATCAGTATAATCAAACACAGCTGGACTCAAATGAAGGTGTAGAACCATCTCAAGGATGATCAGAACAAATGGACAGCACCTGAGTTAAATATATGAGTGTCACAGCAAAGGGTCTGAATACTTAAGACCATGTGATATTTCAGTTTTTCTTTTTTAATAAATCTGCAAAAATGTCAACAAATCTGTGTTTTTCTGTCAATATGGGGTGCTATGTGTACATTAATGAGGAAAAAAAATTAACTTAAATGATTTTAGCAAATGGCTGCAATATAACAAAAAGTGAAAAATTTAAGGGGGTCTGAATACTTTCCGTACCCACTGTAACCTCTAAATATGGTGGTTTTTTTCTGGCGGTATTTTGTGATTTATGGAGCGATTAAAAGAGAGATCCCCTCAGTAAAAGCCTTTAACTCTAATATGTAAAAAAAAAATTGGACCAGGCTTTATGCAATGTTCAGTTTATTATTCTGGAAATATATGCAAATGAGTGCATATTTAATTATCTATATAAAAAAAAATATATATATAAAATATAAAGTGTAGAGTATATACACTCAGACCCCTGTCCATTTCCTGTGAACTTTTACTGTACAATAGTAAAAGTTTGTATTATATAATAGTCAATGAGCGGTGAAAAGGCACTATAAATGGTAAACTATAAGCAAAGAAGACAAGACCAATCCCAATTCAGTATGCAAATCAGTGTAGGAAAGACTACCAGTTGTAATTCAGTATGCAAATATCATGAAGATGTCATCATTACAACTGGTTACATTTTGAATGCTGAAGATTCTAACAGTGTGAGTCACTGCGAGATTTTCAAACACTCAAGACTGAATTTTTGAGTTCACCTGGAGTCTGTATGCAATTCAGACTGAAATAACTGCATCAGTTTAATAGTTTGGTTTAGAACCAACCTTAACCAGAATGTTTGAGGAATATCAATACAGAGCAGCCTTGCAAACACTTTAATGAGGCGTTTTTGTCCACATCCTAGTGTGCACGACTCTCATGTTAAATTGTGCAGACGAAGGAGTCGAGACAGTGTCTCAGATCTTAATGAATCAATCAGTCTAGTTGCGGGTTTGGGTCAGGCAGGCGATTCCCATGATGACAGATGACTGTGACACCACTGCCTTTTTTCTGCCTCTCTCGCTCACTATTTCTTTTTTTGCTAAAGTGAAGGAGTCAAAGCAAGTATTTCCACTCGGATGATAATGAGGGAGAAAGGTGCTTGAGCTGAATAATGGAGCTGAGAATGAGCTCTGAATATTAAGTCTATAGTTTCACCTTGACAGTCTCTCAGCACAATGTACTGTAATTACTGCTGGCTTTCTCAGGATATTTATGGTCAAACACTTGGCAAAAAAGATGAGGCTTTTCACATCAGACCAAAGCAGAAGCTGCCCTCACATGATCAATAGAGTATTTTTCCCCAGATGTCCGCGCAATGTCAAGTCATAAATTATTTCTATATGATCTTTTACCATTCTCTCCCTGACACTTGACTGAAACTGGCTGGTTTTGCTATATTGTATCTACATGGGTGTTTTTTCACTTGTTATATGCAAAAATCAATCAATCAATCAATCGCCTTATGTATGCTGAGTTAACATCCACATTTTTTACTCAAATCTGTTTGTTTTGTTTTTTAATTTAAATGTCTGTCAAATAAATTAATAAATAAATAAGTACTTGTCAAAAGTTTGGAAACATTATGATTTTTAAATGTTTTTCATTTAATGTTGTTGTTTTTTTAAAACATAAAAAAATGATGTTTCCAAACTTTTGACAAGTACTTTAAATAAATAATAAAAATAAATAAACAATATTTTATTGAATAATATTTTTAAATAAAATGTTATTTAATAATAATATTTGATTTAATAAATAATATTTTCAAGCCTGATCCAAATCGGGTTTTAATCTGATTTCAAACCACATCCAGTATGAATGTGGTTTGAAATCAGATTAAAACCCGATTTCTAGGAATACATCTTAGTCTGAACAGACAGATCAAATTTTAAGCAGTTTTATTGTCTTTAACACAAGGGCGCAGAATGTAGAGACGCTATGATGCATGTCCCAAACAATATCCAGTGACTACTAAATTGTCCCTAGCAGTAAATTCGATCCAACAATTAATGTCTGTGTCTGCTGTTATGTCCCCACCAATGGCAAAATCAAACCTATACCCTTGCTAACATCGATTACTGCTTAGTCAACAATGAAAAATGTACTTTGAAACAATTTAATGCTAGTAAATTTCACAAATAATTATAAATAAATAAGTAGCATTGAATATATTACAATTAAATCCTAATCTAATCATGACAAACTATATATATATCGTTGGAAAGGTCTAAGACTCCTAAATAGATATTTTACCTATATTTTAAAAATTATGTAAGAAAAGTAATAGATAAATTTTTGACAAGAGTGCACCTCAAAAATCTCCATCATAACAGGAGTTCTGACCTTTGTCAAAAAAAGTCTTCTTTGTTGCCTTTTTCTCTATCACACTTTAGAAATCATCAGAAATTATATATCAACTGAAAACTTTAAATCTCTAAATTCATCCTTTGAAACCCATTTTAAAATCAAACATTGCATTACCATGAAAATGGTACATCAATATCATGTTACAAAATGTTTTCGTTCATGAATTATAAAAATGTAAGTTTGGATCGTGCACTTTCACGTCTATGTTCGGTGACAGTTAAGGGGTTAAAGGATGAAATAGTATTTTCTTCAATAATCTTTGTTTTATTTATATTTTTACAGTGTTTCCATTATAAAGCAAATTATGTGACATTTAGTAAAAAGTATATGAAAGCATGAATGCATTAAATGCTAAGTGCATTTTTACGCTGTAGACTATAAAAAATGATCTTAATTTTAACAGTAAAAGATTGTAAAAATGCTACAGTAAAAAACTGATATATCACCTTAAAAACTGTAATCGAACAGGACATTTCATGTAATTTTACAGTGAAATACTTCTTGGAAGTAAAAATGAACAAGGAATCTTATAATTTAAAGTGAGAAATCTGAACCCCTTGTGTGACACTTCACCTTTAACAACACAAAAAAAGGTCTGGTTGCGTAAATGATGAGAATTATCAGTTGATTTAACCGTTGCAACCTATAGATGGCAGTAGTATTGGAGATGTATAAAAAAAAGTACCTGGACCCAGTTTTTCAAAAAATTTAATCTGGATCAGAATGATCTGAATTTGAAAATCCCATGTTTTGCAATCAGGAGCTGGTAATTCATTTTATTTCTGCGCCAGTTTTTCAAAGCAACATTGGATTGCATCACCTTGATCCAGATAGAAAATTTTCAGGATTACCAAATCTGGATTTCCAGTGCAATGGCATTGCATATCACAATATGCATCTCACAACAAATAAATAAACAAGTATACATGCAAAAATACAGTTGACTACTTTTGACTGATTCACCTCTGATGATTGAGTCATTAATATACTGTACAGGGATAAAAATTTAAATATTATTTTTGACATGTTATATGGGGACAAAATCTTTTTTACACATACTTTATCACTGTAGTGGTTAAACAAATCAAGTGCAAAATATCAATGTGTACACAGGCCTGAATACCACATGATACAAACATTATTTTACAAAGCTTTATTACATTTTTCTCCTGAATCCACTCTTCTGCTGGGATCTGGATAATCATGATTTATTGGATCAAAGGAATCCCAATCCTAGAAAGATAGTTTGAACAATATAACATAAACTGAAGGTTGAGGATTATCAATATCCAGATCAAAACCAATATTGGATTACATGATCTAATTCGATTTCATAATCTTTTTTTTATTTTTTTACCATTTTCAAGATTTGATCCAATATGATGGCTGAAATTTGATTACATTTCTTGTGGGCAACTTGGTGGGCCTTGGTGACAATAACATCGATGAAGTGGCTTCATGAGTTGTAACTCATATTAAAAAAAATAATGCCAGATCAATTGTTATTTTTGCAGAATGTTCATTAAGTAATGTTACATGGATCGAACCAACAATCTTCTGGGCCAAGATGCTAGTAAAAGTATTCTGGATTTTGGCTGTCAGATTGGATCAAATCTTGAAAATGGGTTGTTCAAACAAAAAAGAAAAAAAAAAAAAGGATTTTGAAATCAAATTAGATCACATACTCAAATGGTTTTGATCTGGAATGGATCAAAACCTCAGTATCATAATTATGTACTGTATGTTTTTGGATCATTTTGGATCAAATGTTGCGTTGAAAAACTGTTAAAATGGATTACCTGATCCTGGTTAACAAAACATGAGATTAAACTCCCTGAACAACTGGGTTCAGGTTATCAACATAAACTTTGATTACTGTAGATGGCAGACAGAACAACATCTTTAAAGATTCAAGTTTCATTATATATTTTTAAAAGACATGAAAAATAAAAATAATTAAATTGGTTGGGGTTCATTTACCATCTGCAAATTTAGCATATCAGCCATTCAACAGGCATTAAATGCTAAGTGCATTTTTACGCTGTAGACTATAAAAAATGATCTTAATTTTAACAGTAAAAGATTGTAAAAATGCTACAGTAAAAAACTGATATATCACCTTAAAAACTGTAATCGAACAGGACATTTCATGTAATTTTACAGTGAAATACTTCTTGGAAGTAAAAATGAACAAGGAATCTTATAATTTAAAGTGAGAAATCTGAACCCCTTGTGTGACACTTCACCTTTGATGGTTTTTCGTTTAGGTATATTATGGTTTAATGCTACATCTCATGTTGTTAAATGAATGTGTATTGCATTATTTTAGTGTTGTGTGTTACCTGATGGTATTTTGTGTTTGTGTGTTTGACACTGTGTGCTGCTTCTATATAATAGTATTTACATTTAGTCATTTAGCAGACGCTTTTATTTACCTCGACTTGAGAAAAATAACTTAGATTCATCATGTGACTTCCTCTGTAGTTGTCAGTAAAGGCACAAAACAAATGTTACAACTTCAGCAGGTTGGTAGGCCTATGTTAACATTATATCATTACACTTTTATATGATTTTTAATGTAAGCTCAAGTTTGTTGCAAAAAAGTGTTGCAACCATGCATCACTGTAAAGTTCTTACAGTAACGTTCACACAGCTGCCTGATTTATTAACATGTTGCATATAGATCTTGACTTTACTGACCGTGCATTGAAAAGCCTCAGAGCTGCGGTGTCGTTGAGAAGATTTGTTCAGTGTGAGGTGTGGGTCAGTCGGTGGTTGTTGTAGTCTGCCGTATGCTAATGACTGTGCACCTGTGTGTGTGTGTGTGTGTGTGTGTGAATGATGGGCCGCTGGCAGCGTCTCTCAGGTTTGTTTCCTGTCTGATCAATGAGCCGCCTCTTTAAAAGACATCCACATCGTGCGTGACAGTGAAAAATAAAAAGAAACATGATAATTAGCAATTTAGCAGTCAATAAGCAATTCCATCTGTTGCTTCATTGCAGCTCAGCATATGCGTATCTGATCAGTAGCGCTCTTAATAAAGAAGTAATCTCATAATTGTTATGATTGTAATAATATATTAATAAATATAATTACTTTCTGTTTCTCTCTGTGTGTGAATACGCTCATGCCGTCTTGTTGAGCAGATTAATTTCTCGGGATTTTTCAATTCTGCTTTTAATCAACAGAAAGATGAAGGTGATCGAATGCACAACAGTGCCAATCTGACGAAGGGGAACGGGAACAGTGAAAAATATTAGAGCAGACAAAGGTGTGGTTCCCCTTCTTTTGTACTTGTTTGTTTACATTTTATTTACTGCAAATTTTTACTGTAGGAATGATAACAAAATAATTTACTCATCTTGCTCAAACCCCGAAATTCAATGAATAAATAATAAAAATTTTGGTTAGTTTGTCATACATGGCTCTGATCAGTAGCGCTCTTAATAAAGAAGTAATCTCATAATTGTTATGATTGTAATAATATATTAATAAATATAATTACTTTCTGTTTCTCTCTGTGTGTGAATACGCTCATGCCGTCTTGTTGAGCAGATTAATTTCTCCTCCTGGGTTGCTGAATTTCACTTTGAGCTCGTCGACTTTATTGGTTTAAAGTTTATTGGTTTTAATGAGCTCGGCGCAGTGGCACAATATGACTATAAGCAGATTATATCTCAAAGCTCTAAATCGCATCATCTCGCTGTAATCTCTAATCCCAATTCACTACAGTACTTCCTCCCACACAGCGCATCAAACGCAAGCACAGAGGAATTAAAAGTGTGAGAGACCTACTTGTCATGGAAATGTCTTCCTGGAGCTCAGCTGGTGAAGAAAAGAGAACACATAACAACACGCTGAAATCCACTCAGAACATCTTAACTCTAGCAATTCCCTGGCAACCACCCACAATGACCTGACCTACAGTACACTGTAAAAATAATCATAATTTTAATGGGAAAAGACTGTTAATTGGTTAAGGTTCCCTTGCTATATGGTGAAAAATTGTAATGAATCTAATGGGACATTTCATGTAATGAGGTTTTGTTAAAGTTTAGAGAAAAGACATGAACGGACATTCCCAGGATCCCCTGATTGACATTTCACATTTGATGCTTTTTTATTGACAAATTGTTTAACAAATGACGTACACTGTAAAAAATGACCGTGAATTTAATGGTAAAAGACTGTAAAAATGCTACAGTAAAAACCTGTTAAATGGTTAACGGTAAATTCCCCTACTATATACGGTGAAAAACTGTATTGGACATTACATGTATTGGACATTAATTTTACGGTAGTATACCGTTTTTGGAAGTGAAAAAGACCGTATAATTTTCATTGAATAACCGTAAATTGACATTCCCATAATTCCCTGCATTACATTTCAAATTTTATGTTTTTTTTTGTTGAAATAACTATGTTTCTTCTTAGTTTTTTTCTTATCAGTTTTGTATATTAGGGTTGTGTGTTACACCTAATGTTGTTAAATTAATGTTTATTGCATTATTTCAGTTTCATGTGTGTTACCATGATGGTGTTTGGTGTTTGTGTGAATGACACTGTGCACCTTCTATATATGTTATTATTTAAAAGCTGCTTGTGATGGGCTTTGGTTCATCATGTGACTTTCTCATCACCACCTGCATTTGGTGGTTATCAGTGTATTACAAAGGTACAAAACAGATTTTAGTACTTCAATAGGTTGGTATATTAACATTATATCAGTTAATGAAATTACGGTATTTAACTGTAAATTTAAGTTAAAACCGTAAAACCTAAAACGTGCTACCGTATTTTTTACGGTAAAATTCCGGCAACCACAGCTGCCGTTTTTTTACCGTAAATTTTACGGAATTTTTTTTACAGTGTACATTTGTTAATAGTACTATTATCCTGTATTATAATGAATGTTTTGCTGTGTGAAACAGTATTATAATCTCACTAATATACTATTATAATTTTTTGTTTATATTTTATATTAGATTTTGTTTTATTTGTGTATTTTCTGTGTTTAATTTGAGTAATTTATGTTGGGTGTTTGTCATCTTTAGGTTTTATTTATTTATTTGTTTGTATATAATGATTTTTATTTATTTAGTTTTAATTATTTCAGTACTTCAACCTTAACCAAAAATGAGAAATGCTGCCTTTTGGCAGCTAGCTGAAGTATAAATTTTTATATTTTATTCTATCACAGATAACATTTATTTTGTTTTTGTTTTTTTGTTAGTAAAATGTGTTAGTTTTAGTTAACGATACTGGTGTGAAATGAACTTCCTCTTAATGCATAGCCTATACTGTAACCTTACCTTGCAGTTTTCTAAGAAAGTTTCTTAGAAAAATGTGCTCTTATTGCATTTTTGCCCAAGGTTTTGAATTCAGTTCACATCGGCTTTGTACCTGGAGAGAAGCCTCTTCAAATTCTGTGGCGCCTGATCAGTCCTCCCTATCTCTGTTCCTCACATGGTCGTGCTGCTCCCCTCCGGCTCACGGAAAGAAAACCTTCCTGCAGCTTTCTTCATTTTCAACATTAGCAGTCAGAAAAGATGGCCTTGCTCGGAGGATTTGCTTCATATTTCGCCTCGGGACTCTTGTGTGTCATTTATCGCTCCTGATGGCCTCTCCTGGCACAAGAGCACTGCTTTTTAATGTTGACACCGGGCTGTTTAGTTACTCTCTGTAGGGCCCATCACTGGACTGTCATCTTTCTGGAAATGTTGTGATTTGTTCAGAGAAGTCTGAAACACTTTTGCCATCTGTGCTGTTTAGTTTGCGTGTCTCAAGCCGAATGAAGGACAAAATTCTGTTGGAAGACGAGATGAGTTGCTTCTATTACAGTCTTCATCATTCTTTCATTATGTTTACGCAAATGCTGACCTTGTCGAGCTCAACAGTTCAAAAAATATTTGAAAAACAACATTAACATGTAGGCCTATTGTTCATGGTACAAAGCACAAACACATTAACTGCAAATAATGTGGTTTATCAGGTGCATATGGTGTAGTGTTTCTCATTGTTCCTAAAAGTAATAAATAACTATTTATACTAGACTGTAACTGCTTGTTTAGCATTGGGACGTTCCCTCTTAAATGGATAGTTCACCCAAAAATGAAAATTCTGTCATTAATTACTCACCCTCATGTCGTTTTAAACCTGTAAGACCTTCGTTGATCTTCGGAACACAAATTAAGATATTTTAGATGAAATAGCTCCCATAGACAGCAAGGGTACCACCACAGCAAGGCACAGAAATGTAGTGAGGACACCGTTAAAATAATCCATGTGACATCAGGGGTTCAATCGTAATTTTACGAAGCTAGAGGAGAAGAAGAAGGAGAAGAATTGTTGAATGAAGTCATTATTTTTGTTTTCATTGCGCACAGAAAGTATTCTCGTAGCTTCATAAAATTATGGTTGAACACCTGATGTCACATGGATTATTTTAACAATGTCCTTACTGCGTTTCGGTGTCTTGATCGTGATTCGTGGTGGTACCCTTGCTGTCTATTGATGGTCTGAGAGCTCTCGGATTTCATCAAAACTATCTTAAATTGTGTTCCGAAGATGAAAGAAGGTCTTACAGGTTTGGAATGACATGAGCGTGAGTAATTATGAAAGAATTTTCATTTTTGGGTGAACTATCCGTTTAAAACTAGTTCACACCAAGAACGATAACTATTAGGGCAATTATAAGGTATTATAACTATATTAGCGTAAACCCAAGAATTAAAAGTGTGAGAGACCTACTTGTCATGGAAATGTCTTCCTGGAGCTCAGCTGGTGAAGAACAGAGAACACATACCGATTCACTTAAAAAAAAAAAGACATATCTAGAGACCAGAAACTCACAGAGAGATGAAGGGCAAACTCTTCTGACTGGGACCAGTGAAAGTTCCTATAATGCAGAGTGTTAATACAAAAATTGAGTTTAAAGAACGTTGCAGGAACGTTACGCTTATCTTGATGTAAACATTCCATTATCATTAAAGAAACCTGGACCTTTTTCCATTTTTAGAACATTTCAAATCACTGTTCCAACAACCAAAATTGAATGTTTGGAAAACGTTCTTAGAACATACATTTGTAAGCTGGTTATGTGGCCGCCTAGTAACCACCCAGAACACCCTAGCAACAGCATAACAACACGCTGAAATCCACTCAGAACATCTTAACTCTAGCAATTCCCTGGCAACCACCCACAATGACCTGACCTACAGTACACTGTAAAAATAATCATAATTTTAATGGGAAAAGACTGTTAATTGGTTAAGGTTCCCTTGCTATATGGTGAAAAATTGTAATGAATCTAATGGGACATTTCATGTAATGAGGTTTTGTTAAAGTTTAGAGAAAAGACATGAACGGACATTCCCAGGATCCCCTGATTGACATTTCACATTTGATGCTTTTTTATTGACAAATTGTTTAACAAATGACGTACACTGTAAAAAATGACCGTGAATTTAATGGTAAAAGACTGTAAAAATGCTACAGTAAAAACCTGTTAAATGGTTAACGGTAAATTCCCCTACTATATACGGTGAAAAACTGTATTGGACATTACATGTATTGGACATAAATTTTACGGTAGTATACCGTTTTTGGAAGTGAAAAAGACAATTCTGTCATTAATTACTCACCCTCATGTCGTTTTAAACCTGTAAGACCTTCGTTGATCTTCGGAACACAAATTAAGATATTTTAGATGAAATAGCTCCCATAGACAGCAAGGGTACCACCACAGCAAGGCACAGAAATGTAGTGAGGACACCGTTAAAATAATCCATGTGACATCAGGGGTTCAATCGTAATTTTACGAAGCTAGAGGAGAAGAAGAAGGAGAAGAATTGTTGAATGAAGTCATTATTTTTGTTTTCATTGCGCACAGAAAGTATTCTCGTAGCTTCATAAAATTATGGTTGAACACCTGATGTCACATGGATTATTTTAACAATGTCCTTACTGCGTTTCGGTGTCTTGATCGTGATTCGTGGTGGTACCCTTGCTGTCTATTGATGGTCTGAGAGCTCTCGGATTTCATCAAAACTATCTTAAATTGTGTTCCGAAGATGAAAGAAGGTCTTACAGGTTTGGAATGACATGAGCGTGAGTAATTATGAAAGAATTTTCATTTTTGGGTGAACTATCCGTTTAAAACTAGTTCACACCAAGAACGATAACTATTAGGGCAATTATAAGGTATTATAACTATATTAGCGTAAACCCAACTGCACAATAATGTTATGTTAATTATAATGCACGTCGATTGCTGCTTTACATTTACATTTTGACATTTAGCTGATGCTTTTATCCAAAGCGACTTACAAATGAGGAGAATGGAAGCAATCAAAATCAACAAAAGAGCAATGATATGCAAGTGCTATAACAAGTCTCAGTTAGCTTAATGCAGCACACGTCGCAAGTTTTTTTTTTAAAACCACATAATAAATAAAAAGAAAACAGATAGAATAGAAAAAGAATAGAGCAAGCTAGTGTTAGAGGTGCAAGTCTAAAAGGGGCAAGTTTTTTTTTTTTTTTTTTTACTTTGCTTTAAAAACTCATGCGCTTTGAAGTGGAGCGGATTCTGATTGGCTGTTGATGTTTTAGGCTATTGTTTATCGGCTGGAAAAAAAAACCGATAACGTTGTTCTGTATCGTTATTGTTAAAGCTGTGGTGTGGACTTCCCTATTCTGGTAGAATAAGAACGGTCAGGTTCTTAGAATGATTAGAATGTTTATTAAAATGAACCATCCTTTAAAGATGATAATTAGTGTCCATATCGTCCTTTAAAGATAATAATATTAGCGTCCATATCGTCCTTTAAAGAAGTGTTATTGCAAGAATGTTAGTGTCCATACCATGCATGATTTAAAGGGGTCATATGATGCTGCTAAAAAGAACATTATTTTGTGTATTTGGTGTACGCGATCTTCCATTATTATGTCACCAATTCTCGTGCTCTTTGAAGTAGAGTGGAATCTGATTGGCTGTCAATGTTTTATCGTCATCAGCTGGAAAAAAAATCTTAAAGTAACGCCAATGATATCTTTCCTCGTTATAATTGTGATGTTAACTTCTCTCTTCATATACACTTTATGCTGTTCTCCAGCTGATTTTGGTGGTTTCATTCCTGATACTTTGGGCTTGATTTGGGAACATACAATTTCCTCAGAGTTCAGAGTATGAGATTCCACAGAAAGAGATGTTTCAGACGTGATGGGCTTCTGGCTTGTTCTGGAGCTGAAAGCTGAACATCGGGTTCTTCTGTTCGATAACACATCAAACATCCTTCCAGGTGTCCGAAGACACTCAGCAGAGCATCAGATGTCACAGTCTCTGAAGTCCTCCAGGTGTTCCAGGACATGCAGCTCCACACCTCAAAGACGGAACGAAAAGAACTCCTCCTCAATTCCTCATGGAACCTGTTCCAAAGTTACAAGTGACTTTCAACAACTCATCAATCAATGAATGAAATCCGAGGATATTGTACAATCAAGACAAAAGCATGCATGTCCAAAAAACAAAACATTGTACATTATTGATACATTACAATTGTATATTGTATTGCTCTCAAGTTAGATATTGTTTCCAAATACTTTTTAATATCAGTTTTGAATTTTTCAAACATTTTTTTTTTACATCATTTGACTTCTTGAATATAATACTGATCAAATATAATAAATACATAAAAAATAAATACTAGATTTTTATCACCACCATCCAATGAAAAATATCTTAACATATCAGTTTTTATTAATAAAATTAACAGTGTTCATCTCTTTTTGTAAATATTTTTTTAGTGCTGTCAAACGATTAATCGCATCCAAAATAAAAGTTTTTTGTTTACATAATATATGTGTGTATAATGTGTATATTTATCATGTATATATAAATACAAACACATGCATGTATATATTTAAGAAAAATATGTTTATATGTTCAATATATTTATATATAATATAAGAATATAAATATATACATTTAAATACATGTAAATGTTTTCAAAATATTTACTGTATGTGTGTGTGTTTATATATACATAATAAATATACACAGTGCACACACATATATTATGTAAACAAAAAAACTTTTATTTTGGATGCGATTAGTCGCGATTAATCGTTTGGCAGCACTAATTTTTTTCAGTTCTGTCCAAAAAAATGTATACCTTATAAAGCATACTTTTTCAAAGACAGTTTCAGTTTATTTATAAAGCACAGTTAAAACAACACTGTTTACCAAAGTATGGTACAATAATAAAACATGCAGTCTAATCAAATAAAAGGGAAGAAAAACAAATGTTATTTAAAAAAAGATATAGCCTAATATAAACGATATTGTACAGCCTGTCATTCGCCTCTCGGTCGTGAGGGGCGATATTGTGTTCAAGTGACATGATGGAGCTCGGATGAATCAATAGAGGAAGAGCCTGTTTCCCACAATTCTGTGCGCCCGCACTGCAGCCATTTCGAGTTCCTCACCTGCAGTTTAATGTGCTGCAGCTCAAACTCAAGGTTTATTTCTCTGATTTCTTTTTAATTTCACGTATTTGCGACTCCAGAAGAAAATTGTACTGCGTGGGCGCGTGTGAAGACTTTAAATCGCCAACATGCCGCGGATTATGATCAAAGGAGGCGTGTGGCGCAACACTGAGGTTTGTTTAGAAAACACACACAATATTTCAGCATTAAAACGCCATTAATCACCAGTATTTTATTCATCAAAGGCATTTAAACTTCATATGAAGAATATTTATTGGAATTGTACAAATATCTGCATTGCTGTGTTTTTAATTACTGACTAACGTGACGTTGTATGTTGTGATGTGGACAGCCTTCAGCTCGGGCTGAATATTTATACATTTTTATGAATTATTATTATTTATTTATTTTTATTGAGTGAATAAAATATCAAAAACATGCATGCAGTTACAATTTACGTGCATGCCATACAATTTAGATTGTTTTAAGCAAGATTGTTAATTAGGCTGCATAAATACTGAAGTTATAAGTCTAGATTGATTCAATTTCGACATTTATGATATTTTAATAATTGTTTTTCAAATATTAATTTCATTATTAAATCAAATATTAAATTGCATGTTTATTAATTCGTAAAGCTTGTATTTTATTTTTATTCATTATATATTGCAATATTTCAGCATTAAAACGCCATTAATCACCAGTATTTTATTCATCAAAGGCATTTAAACTTCATATGAAGAATATTTATTGGAATTGTACAAATATCTGCATTGCTGTGTTTTTATTTACTGACTAACGTGACGTTGTATGTTGTAATGTGGACAGCCTTCAGCTCGGGCTGAATATTTATACATTTTTATGAATAATTATTATTTATTTATTTTTATTGAGTGAATAAAATATCAAAAACATGCATGCAGTTACAATTTACGTGCATGCCATACAATTTAGATTGTTTTAAGCAAGATTGTTAATTAGGCTGCATAAATACTGAAGTTATAAGTCTAGATTGATTCAATTTCGACATTTATGATATTTTAATAATTGTTTTTCAAATATTAATTTCATTATTAAATCAAATATTAAATTGCATGTTTATTAATTCGTAAAGCTTGTATTTTATTTTTATTCATTATATATTGGTATTAAGTATATGTATTTTTTATTTGTTAGTTTACAGCTTTTCTGGAAATGACATGCATGTAAATATAATCTGTTCACACGTGACATTTACCTTGCTTCTCACTGACACTCTTGTTTTCTTGATAAACAAGTACACTAACTTTTGAAAGAACATTATTAGGCTCATATTTGCTTATTATGGTGGAAGTTGAATACTGAAATAATTTCATCCTTATTTGAGTTTTGCATTAGAATGCTTTTCAAAGCTGATGTTAGATTAGTAAAATGATCTGTCATTTGAGTCGTCTTGTTGTTGCATCCCTGATGTGTTATTTAAGACCTATTTAATAATTATTCATGTCTTTGATTGGATTTATTAACAGGATGAGATTCTCAAAGCAGCTGTAATGAAATATGGCAAAAATCAGTGGTCTCGAATCGCATCCCTGCTGCACCGCAAATCAGCCAAACAGTGTAAAGCCAGATGGTGAGTTTATATCACTCAAGTTATCTCAAAACCTAGTGATCAGCCTACCTGGACAGCATTTTTGAGCATCATAGGTGCATTTGAATGTGCTGTGATGCCCAAATATGCAATCTCTTGATCATATATTCCAGGTCTGATGTGTTTGTCACTTATGATTGGTTTCTCACAGGTATGAGTGGCTGGACCCCAGCATCAAGAAAACAGAATGGTCACGTGAGGAAGAGGAGAAACTTCTTCACTTGGCCAAACTGATGCCCACTCAGTGGAGGACAATCGCCCCCATCATCGGACGAACGGCCGCTCAGTGTCTGGAGCATTACGAATATCTGCTGTATGTACAGTTTGATGCACAATACAAACAACCTGTAATTACTTTCACCGGTGAACTGTTTTGGTTTCCGCCACTGAATAAAAAATGTAAAAGTGATTGCTACTTTTAGGGCTGTCCAAAAAAAATTTGAATTTCGAATATTCGTCGAATTTAAAATAAAAATCCACATTCGAATGCAAAAACGTTGTTAGCCTATCCATTTGAAGCCACTAGATGCGGCGCTGCTGCGTTGTTAATTACTAATATTGCGGGAAATATTACGTCAATATACGTTAATATTACGTCAAAACTGAACGCATATTTTGTGCATTTTCTAGAGGGACATCTATCACCGTTGCATTCGCGTCTCGCGCAAAAGAGCAGCATGTTTAAAAAGCCATGTAAAATTAATGCAAGTTCAACTTTGAAAAAACATATCTCGAGACTTTATGGCGGGGGGGTTTCCCCACCCCCCGTCCCGTCCTGTTTTTAAATGAAAAATATACTCTGTGTGATTGGCTTTCGGCCCTTTGTATTAAACTATGCATGCATGCATACATACATGATGCTGTTTTGTTTATAGTTGTTTAAGCAACTTAATTATTGATAATATTTAAGTACAAAATTCTAATTTAGTTTTTCAGCCGTTTTGACAGCCATAGCTACTTTATAACTCACAGTTCAGACTTATTTCTCACAATTGTGACTTCTAAAGTCAGAATTGCGAGATACAAACTTGCAATTGTAAGAAAATGTCAGAATCGCAAGCTGACATTTTTCCTCAGAATTGGACTTTATAACTCACAAATGTGAGTTTATATCTCAAAATTGAGAAAAGTCACAATTGCGATATATAAATTCAAAATTCTGCCTGTTTTCTCACAATTGTGACTTTATTTCTCACAATTCTAACTTTGCTTCTTGCAATTGCGAGTGTTGTTTGCTGCGAGTTATTCGCAATTCTGAGGAAAAAGTCAGCTCTTAATTGTGAGGGGAAAAGGCAGAGTTCTTTTGCAATTCAGAATTGCTAATTGTGATAGATAAACTCAGAAATTGTGAAATTAAAAGTTGCAAAAAAATTTCCTTTTTTATTGTTTTAATCCTGTGGCGGTAACAGGCTTCCATACTCTTATGAACAATAAAGTGAAAAAACTATAACTCAAAGTAAATTTTTCACAATCCAGTCTAATTTTAAATGTGTTGATCATATAATTCAAGTTCAGTGCAGTCATGTTGTCTTTTTGGTTTTACATGCACCTTTTTGTAGATGAAGAATTTGTTTATTAATTTGTTCTTTGTGATCACAGAGATAAAGCCGCCCAGAGAGAGAATGAAGATGATGTGGGCGATGACCCTCGCAAGCTTAAACCAGGAGAGATCGACCCAAACCCTGAGACCAAACCAGCCAGACCTGACCCTGTGGACATGGATGAAGGTGAGTGTCTAAAAAAACAATCTGATGAAAACTGTTTTAGCACTGCGATTGAAAAGACAATGCATGACATCCGTAAACTTGCATGTGCAGATGAGCTGGAGATGCTGTCTGAAGCCAGAGCTCGACTGGCCAACACACAAGGCAAGAAGGCAAAGCGGAAAGCCAGAGAGAAGCAGCTGGAGGAAGCACGGTAAGATCTGGTGTCATAAGGACACATTTAGGTCTCCGAATAAATTTTTGTAAGACTATACTACAATACTGTTCAAAAGTTTGGGGTCAGTAAATTTTCTTTCTTTTTTTGAAAGGAAGTAATGTTTTTATCCAGCAAGGATGCGGGAAATTGATACAAAGTGATAGTAAAGACTTATATTGTTAGAAAAGATTTCTATTTTGAACAAATGCTGTTCTTTTTTAACATTTGATTCATTAAAGAATCTTGAAAAAAGGTATCACTGGTTCCAAAAAATATTAAGCAGCAAAACTCTTTTCAACACCGCTAATAAATCAGCATATTGGTAATAAATCAGAATGATGTCTGAAGGATCATGTGACACTGAAGACTGGAGTAATGGCTGATGAAAATTCAGCTTTGCATCACATGAATAAACTATTTTAAAGTATATTAAAATAGAACACAGTTATTTTAAATTGTAAGAATATTTCACAATATTACTGTTTTGTCTGTATTTTTGATCAAATTAATGCATCCTTGGAAAGCAGAAGAGACTTAAAAAAAAAAAAAACATTACAAATTGTACTGATCCCAAACTTTTGAACAACAGTGTGTATATATTCATAAATCACATTGAGTTGTTTATCAGAGGTGTTAATCACAGTGTTCTCTCCGCTGTTTTCTGCAGTCGTCTGGCAGCGCTTCAGAAGCGCAGGGAGCTGCGAGCTGCAGGCATCGACATCCAGAAGAAGCGCAAGAAGAAGAGAGGTGTCGACTATAATGCTGAGATCCCGTTTGAAAAGAAACCCGCGCAGGGCTTCTACGATACATCCATGGAGCTGTACAATCCTTTGGAACCGAACTTCAAACGACTGCGCCAGCAGCATCTCGATGGAGAACTCAGGAGGTGAGCGGGGTCGTGGCAGACCTCCTCCTGTAGAGCTGCAGGTAGTTCAGTGTCCTGGATGGGTGTGTTTTTGATCACCCCTGTGCTTTTTTGTATATAGTGAGAAGGAGGATCATGATCGAAAGAAGGACAGACAGAAGATCAAGAAGAAGAAGGAGTCCGATCTGCCCTCGGCCATCCTGCAGACCAGTGGAGTGTCAGAGTTCACAAAGAAGAGAAGCAAACTGGTGCTTCCGACACCACAGGTCAGAGTTCTCACAAACTGTACTGCCTTAACCGTGGTAAAAATCCCTGTGACTTATGCCTTAAACAGAAACACCTTTGCAACCATAGAACATCCTATGAACTGCATCGGAGCCAGTGCTGTTACTGTTAACTAAAACTATTAAAAAGCTTTTTCATTAATTGAAATAAAACTGAAATTAAATATAAATATTAGATGAAAAACTTTAGAAATTAAATGTGCAAAAAAGTGCAAAAAGTATTAAAATGACTAAAAGTGAAATAAAAATAAATCTAAGTCTAAATAGAAATAACGACTAATAAAAATGACAAAAACACATAAAATTACTAATCCTTAAAATAAAATTAAAATGACAACTGAAAATATAAAATGAAAAGCTAATTCAAAATATTAATAAATAATATAATACTAAAATAACACTGATCGCAATATGTTAACCAAATAAAATAAATAGAAATAGAATAATATTTTTTTAAAAAGCACAAAATTAGTAAATCTTTAAAAATTAAAAGCAAACCTGAAAATATGAAATTAAAAGATAATTCTAAATATAGATGAATACTATAATGGTATATAAATAGTACTAAATTAACATTGATTGCAGCATGTTAACAAAATAAATCTAAATAGAAATATAAAACAAAAATTAATAGAAGTGACAAAAGCACATATAATTACTAAAACTTCAGAATTTAAAATGAAAACTGAAAATATAAAAGTAAAAGGTAATTCAAAATATTAATAATAATATACTAGTATATAAATAATACTAAAATTACAATTATATCAACATAGTAACAAAGTAAATTAAATCTCTCTCTCTATATATATAAACTAGGGCTGTCAAAATTAATGCGTTAACTTGTTAACGCAAATTCATTTTAACAGCACTAATTTTTATTAACACGCGATTAATGCAGCGCACATTTTCTGTTTGACCCATGGAGTAGCCCGTAGTTGGAGAAATGGAGATGCACAGTGTTGCCAACTTAGTGATTTAGCGACTTTTCAGAACCCTTTATAGGGATGGCTCGATACCACTTTTTCAGAACCGATACCGATCCCATACCAAAAATTCGGAGTATCTGCCGATATCGATATCGATCCGATACCAGCGCAGTTTTTTTAAATGAGTGTAGAATTTCTATACCTCAATATGTAGGTCGATCATCACTCTTTTGTATATTACACACCCTTTAGCGACTTTTTTTTTCTTTCTTCCAAAAAAGCGCCTAGCGACAAATCTTTAGGGTTTGCCCAACCCTTATTTAGTTTCTGAGACTCGCTGGTACTGCCGCGCGAGAGCGAGGTCTCTCTTTCCCAGCGCGCACACACCTCTATCTGCGTCTGTTCAGCGAGCTGTTCTGAGAGGAGCAGTGCCTTCAGTATTAATAAGCCAATTTCCCACCCAGTAATACATTTCATTACATTTAGGCTAGATATGATTGGCCTGCTTTCGTTAATTGAAATAACACTGAAATAATATATTTTATCCAAAGCGACTTACAGGGCATTCAGGCTATACATTTTTTTTACCAGTATGTTGTGTATATATATGTAAGAATCCTGAAAAAAATGTGTCAGTAAAAATATAAAGCAGCTGTTTTCAACATTGCTAAAATAAACTGAAGTGTTAATGCAAATCAGAATATATTAGAATGATTTCTGAAAGATCATGCTGAAAATTCATCTTTGCATCACAAGAATAAATTACATTTTAAACTATATTGAATACACTTAAAGAAAACACTTATTTTAAATTGTAATAAAATGTCACAATATTACAATTTTAATGTATTTTTGATCAAATAAGTGTGGCTTTGGAGAGCATAAGAAACTTATTTAAAAACATTACCAACCCTGACCCCGAACTTTTGAATATTAATACCTCATAATATTAAAGTATATGCTAAATTTCAGGTTAATGAGCTGTGTGAATAATGACTTTATGCATATGGTTTCCCAGAACCCCCAGTCACGGAGCCGAGGGCATGACCCCTCACGGTGGGATGACTCCTAAACCCTCAGTGGGTGTGACCCCGGGCAGGACCCCGCTGCGGGACAAGCTCAACATCAACACAGAGGAGGGTGGTGTGGACTACAGCGACCCGTCATTTGCCAAACACTTGGTGCGTAACGCCCATAATAATGAGCCTGACTTTGTCTGAGATTTAAACTTTTTTTGTCCTTGAGTGCATTTACTGCGGTTGTGATGCATTTATTTAAGTGTTTTTGAGTCATGGTGAGACGTTTTCTATCTGTTCCAGCAAAAGGAGTCCCGCGAGCAGCTCCGGCTGGGCTTGATGTCTCTTCCGGTGCCCAAAAATGACTTTGAGATCGTTCTTCCCGAAAACGCTGAGAAAGAGCTGGAGGAAGCCGAGGTGGACGAGAGTTTCGTGGAGGATGCGGCCGAGATAGAGCTGCGTAAACATGTCAGTTAACCGGCGAACACCATGGCCCGTCAGCTTCTAATGCAGCTTTCTGAGATCTGTACATACACGGATGTCGCTCAGGATCCAGAGGGTGCTGTGTTTAGCTTTCATATATTTGTTTTTGTTGTTATTTATCTTGTGTGATATTTCCACAGGCCGCCAGAGAGGCCGAGAGGGAGAAGGAGCTGCGTCAGAGACACACAGCAGTTCAGAGAGATTTACCAAGACCTTCAGAGGTGAGGAAATACACACACATCCCGTCCATACTTAACTTATCTATCACAATCACTGTGCCCCAAAACTGTGCTATTTTGGTATTATTAATATACTGTTATAGTATTTATCAATTTATTTGTTTTTATTTTATTTTTTTTGCTTGTAGCTATTTTTTTTTATGTTTCTTTTTAGTGTTTATAACTTTTTCTGTTTTAGTAATGTACTTTAGTAACTTAAAGGAAATTTTGAAAATTTGCTTTGGTGACTACATAAAAAAAAAAAATTGTGTAGTATTAATGTAGTTTTTGTTTTATTTCAATTAACAAATCTTTTGAAATTATTTTTGTAAATCACTGTCCCACATGTATTCAAATATATTTTTTTCCTAAATATTCCATTTAGTATTTTTATTTATTTTTTTAGTTTTAATAATTTTTTTTTTCTGTTTAGTTGGCAATGTAACATTTCTCATTTTCTTTCGTGTTTCTTTTTTTTGTGTGTGTAGAATTTTTTACAATAATCAATAATAGTTAGTTAACAAAAACATTTAAATATAATTTGTATATATTTTAATACTTAATATATTAAAACCAAGTACAAAACACAGTGAATGACTTTTAAGAGCACTAAAATGAATTAGAATTAACTTTCTTATACAGCTAATCAATAATAAACAATACAATTATGTAATAAAAACATTTAAATAAAATATAAATAAGTCCTATAATAAATAATACTTATTTAATATATTTAAAAAATAAAAAACAGTGGATGACTTAAGAGCATTAAAATGAAATGGAATTATCTGTTTATTATACTAAGCAATAATACAAGTGATTTTACCAAAACTATTGATTTTTAGTTTATTTTTATGATAAGTTAATCTGTTGATTTATTTCTTCAAATAATCAGATCTAAAGAAGGCATATTTATTTTATTTATTATTTTTTTATTTTTTTATTGGGAAAAAATGGTGTTCCACATGTAATTGAAAATGAAATCCATTGTTAATTTGTAATAAAAAGCAGGGCTGCAACAACGAATCAATACAATTATAATGAAGATAAATCATCAATACTGTAGTGCAAAAAGGTGTCATTCTCATTACTGTATTGTCAAAATGTGACTGACAGACACTGTTACATATACTCGCCAACGCTGATTTTTACTCACATTTGGCGCTAGGCGAGTGTTAATTTTAGGCCCTGTATGTATATGTATATATAAAATTTGTATTTTATTTTTATTTACTTATTTATTCTTTAAGATTAGTTAGTTTTTTTTGTATTTGTGTTTTATTTACAGTTTTTTTCTGATTTTTATTATTTTAAATTTATTAATGTATTTTTGTTTGTTCGGTTTTGGTGTGTACTTAATTTTATAATTCAATTTTCATATGTTCAGTAATGTTCGAGTCATTGGTAAAATCACCAAATTATTTTATTTCTTTTAGTGTATTAGTCTGTTAATTCTTAAAAGTCAGTGAGATCTTTATTTATTTTTTCGAACTTTTTATTTTATTGTTATTATTTTTTATTTATTTTTTTGCATTATAGTGTTATTTATCACTCATTATAGTGTTATTTTTGCATTATTAGGTCATTTCATAATAATTTTTTATTTTATTGTTTAGATTTTATTGTTGTTTGTTTGTTTGGTTTTGGTGGGTGCTTCATTCTTTTTTTTGTGTGTGCGTTTTCAGTTTAGTATAACAGATGGATAATTCGGATCCATTCTTAGTGCTCTTAAAAGCCATTCAGTGTGTTAACCTCATAATTAACCAGCCAAGATAAACGGTAATAAATCCGTTAATTCTGTTTTAATGAGGACGGCTGTAAACTCCTGGGCATTCATGCTTGGTTTAACTCAAACTGTCTAAAAATACATTTGTATTTTTGTTTATTTTTGTGTTTACAAGTACTATTTTGCTTATAGCCATACTTTAACTTTTTTTTTAAACCGTTAATTTCAGTTAATTTGTTGTCGTTTAATTTATTTATCGATTTATTTAAATATTTAATTTTGTATATTATAAAATTGTTATATTTTCTCTTATCAACTTAAATTTAATATAGATATTAGAAAAAGTAATTGTCGTTTATAATTTTATATATATTGTAATATGTAATAAATAA
>NW_015656586.1:123416-123706 GCF_001515625.1 Sinocyclocheilus rhinocerous
AGATCGCGGCATGATGTGTTGCTCTTTAAGCATGCTTCACTTTGTCAGACAGGTTCTTTTTAAGTGATTTCTTGATTCAACAGGTCTGGCAGTAATCAGGTCTAGGTGTGGCTAGTGAAATTTAACTCAGCTTTCTAAAATAATGGAGGGGGCAATTAATTTTTCACGTAGTGCCAGCAGGTTTAGACAACTTTTTTCCCTGAATAAATGAAATCATCATTTAAAAACTGCATTTTGTATTTACTTGCATTATCTTTGCGTAATATTAAAATTGGTTTGATGATCTGAAT
>NW_015656586.1:123748-131646 GCF_001515625.1 Sinocyclocheilus rhinocerous
ATTTTTTTTATTTTTATATACAAGATATTTTATTAAAAGGAAATGTTTTTTTTTTTTTTATTCAGTGATGGATTTTTTGATATTCATACCTTCAGTTAATCAGCTGCTGTGTATTTGAAGCTGATCTGCATTGGCTGGCTAATTGGCTGACAGTCATGCGTTGGCTGCTGTTGTCTGGACGTCCTGCTCTCGCTGATCTCTCATTGTCTCGGCTCGTCTGGGATGTTTTACCCAGAGTTTGCTTTTTAAAATTGTTTTTCATATTGACCTCGTGAGTGTAAATATCGTCTGCTTTGCAGTATGGATTTTCCATGTCAAGCCATTTGTAGGTTTGTGCAGAATATGTGAAGCTCCTGTTCAAGTGTAAATTGGAATTATGACTGGCATTGTACATCATTTACAAAATAAATCATCAGCGCTGATTCAATCTGAGCTTTGAACATCTGCTCTCTCAATGAATGATTGGAAAGAAAGGTACAATCACTTCACACACAAAACCTGACAAAAAGAACTTTACAATAAGCTTTATCTACCTTAGTTAACATGAACTAACAATGATAAAAATACTTCTAATGCATATTAATCTTAGTTCTTTTCAACATTTAATACATTAAAACAATGAACAGTTGTATTTTTATTAACATGAACAAAGAGTGCTACTATATAGAATGAATATGTAATAATAATGAATAGAAAAACGTGTTTAATAATTATATTATATGCATATGCATGCTTTGTTATGGTTAATATTGCATTTTTAAGCTGAAAACTAATAAACATTTAACTAGAAATTAAATGTTTAATTTTATATTTTTATAATATACAATTTTATTATATGTGTGTGTGTGTATATATATATATATATATAAATAATAAAATGGTATATTATAAAAATTATATATATATATGTATAGCAGATGCTTTTAATCCATAGCAACTTGCAAAAGAGGAGCAAAAAATAAAAAGTGCAAACAATATTTGTCATATATAATGGCAGGTTTATTAACTAGATTAGAAAACATGCTGGAAACGCATACATTTTGCAAAGTGTTAATGGTAGCTATAAAATCTAAGAAAAACAAAAAACCCCAGCTGATTCAAACATGTTGAGACTTCAAACATGAGAAAAGTGTGAAGAGAAAAGATCCTGATGAATCACATTCACACGTTTATAAGAGTCCAGACACTTTCTGGGGTTTATATTTGATAAATATGTGCTGATGTCTCATGATCAGTTCAGGTTCTCTGCTTGTTTTCTTTAATAAGAGGCGGTTTTTGCTGAAATGAACATGAAAGAATCCCGAAATGAACTGGGACTGTGTTCTTCTGCTCTTGAGGGCCGTGAACTCCACGCACTTCATGTTCACTTCACGCAATCCAACATTTCTTCACTTTTATGTCCCATTGTTCGACAAGATTGAAAAATCTCGAGGAGCACGGAGTTGTTTTGGACGTGAACTGGTCCGAATGAAAGCGCTGTGATTGGAAACAGTTCTGTCTGGAAACGACACAACGCTATCAGATGTCTGTGAGACGCAGCGTTTGTCTGAATGCCATTGTTTTCAAACGCTTTTAATAAATGTAGTGCTGTGTGGAGGGCACAGAAACCATTGTTTTTCTGGTTCAGTGCGATATGAATATTTCCAGCCATCATTACCTCTAGAAAGAGCTTCAAAGCATCTGCTGGTATGAATGCCATTGTTTTCAAACGCTTTTAATAAATGTAGTGCTGTGCTGTGTGGAGGGCACAGAAACCATTGTTTTTCTGGTTCAGTGCGATATGAATATTTCCAGCCATCATTACCTCTAGAAAGAGCTTCAAAGCATCTGCTGGTATTTACATGTTCTGCTGTTGCTTTGAGTTTAAACTCATTAGTTGAAGCATCCTATAAGAATCCCTTTAAAAGCGTAGCTGACAATGTCTTTTTTAATAAAACAAAATTGCAAAAGAGCTTCACAGTCATGGATCAGCCTTCATTTTCATTATAAGGAAAAGAGCAGATTTCCTCATTTGTAAAAGTGTCTATAAATGACAGACAAAAAGGAAGACAAACATTTTCAAGATGATTACAGGCTAGAGCAGTGAAGGAATATCTGAATCTGAAAGTGCTCTTGACCACATGATCAGCTGAACAAATGCATTTTGACACCAGATGTTTAAATGCATGTATAATATTCAATTCCTAAATTCTTATGTATATTTTTGGACATGTGCTGCCAAGTAGACACCTTTCAAAACTCATCTTAAATACATTTTGTTTCATAATGCTATATTTCAATGAGTTTGCAACACTGATAACAAAACATAAAAAATTACAAATACATTTTTACAAATTATGTAAAAAAAAAAATTACACACACACATATATATATATAGGGGTACAACATGGTTAAATGCGGGTGTAGCTCTGAAATAAGCAGGATTTTACCCCATGTCACATTGCATATAAAAAACAGGCACTGCTAGACTGTCATGTTTCTTAGTCATATAAACCATCAAAGACCAACATTCAAAAACAAGAACAAAACAAGCATCAGAAATGCACAAATGAGGCCATAAGCGCATGTTTGCCAGAATGAGCTACTCTGAATCGGACGTTTCCTTCTCGAGCTGGAAAAGAAAGAAAGTGAACGAAGATGAACAAATACTCTCTTTTGTTTAGAAAGCTCTTTTTTATGACCAAGTCTGGCTCCAAGAGTCCAAAATCAAATCCAAAACATCTTCCATAATCACATCTATAGCTATACGAGTCTTGTGAGTCTAAACTTAAACATATTGCATATGGCAACATTGAAAGCTGATGCGTTTAAATTGCAATACCATATTTTATAGTATCACTGTACTGCATTGTTGGCGTAATTCTTCAAACATTGTATTTGGATTCTTTGACTAGAGAGACGGATCTGTTGAAAGCGTCTCAGTGAAAGTCAGGATAGCTGGTTCATCTGTACGATGGCCGTGTTTGGTTTGGACGCCGCTGAATAGCATTGTATGATGTGTAGGAAATAAAAAATGCAGGGCTGTAATTTACAGGAGAGTGAGATGGATTTAAAGGCTCGTTTTGCTGCTCTACTTCCAAACGTCCAAATATGTCACAGCTGAATGAGAACTGGGCTTTTTCAGGGCCGGCTCTGCCAGCTCCCCTCTGTGCAGAAACAGCGTTCATCACATCCAAACACCCCAGACGCCCTGCATCAGATTCTGCATGTGTACACTTACAGTCTGATTCAGTGGGTTTGATGAAAGTGAGGTGTGAAATACTTCGATGAAGATTTGCTCAATGTAATGCTCAAATACTTCAGCGCATCCTTCATGTCCAATATTGGTATTACAACATGACATACTAAGTTAATTTATGGGAAAAAAAATTAGATAAAAAGTTGATATTATGACAAATTTGTTTTGACATACAAAGTTGTAATTATGAGATAAAAAAATCATAATTATTAGGAAAAAGTCAAAATTATGACATTGGAATTATGAGAAACTAAGTCAATTATGACAAAAACATTTTTGTATCAATTTTGAATCTTTGTCAATTGACATTTACTGTCATAATTTCAACTTTTTAACTGATGATTTCAACGGACTTCAACTAATTTATCTCATAATTATGACTTGGCTATCTCATAATTTTTACTTAATGTGTCATAATTAGAATTTTTATGTGGTGGAAATGGGTTTCCATAAACAAACAAACAATAATAATATATTATCTTATGAATTTTATATATTTATATATTATGTTTTGGTAAATCATAATTATTAGTCAAAGTCAAAATTATGGCAAAAAAAATAAGCCATAAAATATATAAAAAGACATTATTATGGCTTAAACCATCATACATATGACAAAAAAATCAAAATTGTTACAAAAATAATTATGAGATACAAAGTCATAATTATAAGATAAAAAGTCAAAATTTTGAGTTGAAATCGTGACAAAAACAACTATAAGATTCAAAGATGAAATTATGAGGTAAAAAGTCATTATAAGACAGAAGTCAAAATTATAAGTCATATTTGACAAAACGTAGAAATTATGATAATAATTATGAGATACAAAGATGAAATTATGAGATAAAAAGGCAATTATGAGACAGACAAGTCAAAATGATAATCATACTTGACATAAGTCAAAATTCTAACATAAAATGTTATGACGTAATTTGTCATGAGATAAAAAGTCAATTATGAGATAAAATTCAACAATTATGATAAAAAGTCAAAATTACAGCAAAATGTCAAAATTATGAGATATATGGCAAAATGAGGTACTATATCAATATTACAATTATGACCTAAAAAGTAATAATTATGACATTCAACTTTTCATTTCATGATTTCAACTTTATATGTAATAATTATGAAGCATGTCAGTTCTGATAAATAAAATAATTTTATTTCATAATTATGACTTAGGAAATGGGCTTCCATAAATAAACAAATCATCAAACAAATCTTATATATATATATATATATATATATGTATATATAAGTGCTGTCAAATGATTAATCGTGATTAATCGCATCCAAAATAAAAGTTTTTGTTTACATTATATATATGTGTGTACTGTATATATTTATTATGTATATATAAAGACACACATACAGCATATATTTAGAAAATATTTACATGTATATATTTATATTCATATTAATTATATCACATATAAATATATTTCATATATAAACGTAACATATTTTTCTTAAATATATACGTGCATGTGTGTGTATTTATGTATACATAATAAATATACACAGTACACACATATTATGTAAACAAAAACGTATTATGGATGCGATTAATCGCGATTAATCGTTTGACAGCACTAATATACATATAAACTTATGCATATCAAATGGATACTATGTCAAATATCTGGATGTGTCAGCTCATGTCACTCTCAGCAGCAGGCCGTGGGTTTTATTCATGTTCTGAACACATTCATCCCCCCACAGGCCACTCACACACAGTCATCTAACGACCAGCACGTGGCTGTGAAGTGTGTGTCTGTGAAATGAACTCCGAAAACCCCGGTGTGCTGCTCTGCAGAGGCAGACTGACCTGTCTGTGGCGTATCTGTGACAGCGAGGGTCAGCGTCTCTCATTTGTAGTCTCTGTGGTCTGAGGAACCAGTCCAGAATGATGGGTTCAGTTACGGCCAGACCTCTCCTGACCGCTAGAATGAGAGCCGACTGTTATCATCAGCAGAGACTGAAACCTACAGTCACTCAATAGTTAAACTAGGTTTTTTTTTTTGCATTTTGCCTAAGTAACATTTTCTAAGTTTGAACACATGGAAAACTAATATTACATCTCCTATTACTTTGAGGAATCATGCACAAACAGAAAAGTATAAAAACTAAAAATTATGAACTATATGCATCAATATATCACCATGCACTCATAAAGCAGCATGAAGTTGAGCTCAGCAGATTGTCCAGTAGGTGGCGCTCTTGTCCTGGTCATGACATCTGGACGCTGTCCTTCATTGCATGCGGTAACTGGGTTCAGCCAAGCTCTTAAACTTTATCTGTGTGTAAAATATCTCATGAAAATATTATTTCACAGTGTCAGCAATGTATTACGTGAATTCTGAACAAAAGAAGACCGATGGGCAGCGCTTCAACAGGCACACAGTGTTTTATGAGTATTAATTAAACTTTCAACAAGCAGTTTAGCTGCTCTCGAAGACAAAGTCTGAAGGTTTTCCAAGTCAACTGTGCTGCTGGGTTGATTTTGTTCTCATAAACACAAATGAAAGTGACTGCACTACTAGACGGTTATCACTCAAATAAGAAGTCAAACAAATGACCGCTGCTGTCTTTTAGGTGACTTAAAGATCAGTTAACTGCTTGAGCATGATTTAATGTTTAAGGTATCATTTAATCATACAGTATTCCTTGAACAACACTTTCATAATAAACCGGCAGTCCAGTAAAATGTTTTAATTTACATCTGGAACCTGTATAGACAGTCATCTTAATTTTATACAAATAAAAAAATAAATAATATATTTAAAAAATAATAATACATAATGAATAACGGTCCAGATGTACACTAATACAATACTTTTAATCTTAATCTTTTATACTTAAATCACTTTGGAGTGGATAAGAACATTTTAGAAATTGTATATATAACGTGTGAGTATTATTATTATTGTTGTTTATATATGAATTTACCAATTATTAATGCAACCATTATTAGATATAGAAATATAAATTATTGTATTTATAATTTTTTTATATTTTAATTAATAATAGCTTTATTATTATACTAAAATATAAAACAGAAAAATATTATTATAACATAAGATAATGTAATAATAAAATAATATTTTTAATACATATAATCCTAATTTATTATACTTAAATCACTTTGAAGTGGATAAGAACATTTTAGAAATGTAATTTCTGGGTGTGTGTGTGCATTGAAATAATATTTAAAATAATAAATATTAGATATAAATATATATTATTGTAATCATAATTTCTTTTTATATTTTTTATTAAGTGAATAATTTATGAATTACATATATTTTCCGTAATTTTTGTAATGCATGCATTGTTTTTATTGCTTTATTGTTTTTTTTTCCCATACCTGTATTTCTGTGTGTCATTTATAAGACATATTCACTGCAGTGAAGCCAAATACAATTGTCTACATTGTGGACAACAGTTCCTAGATTAAATAAACACAACTATAGGCACTACATGAATTTTGAAGGAATACAAAGTCAGTCAAAGTTAAAAATCAGCACATTCAGAAACGCTGGACTGGTTAACTGACCCGGAGGACCACCAGAGCATACAAACAAGCAGTAATCAGCATTCTGATACAAGCAGCCGCAAGCCAGCACCGGCAGTGAAAGCACAGTCCAAGCCTCAACACAGCTGTAAAATAAACTTAATACTACTTAATGGAAGTGTTAGCCTCAAAATGACATTCCCCATTTCGGGAATAACATAGTCGGTGCGGAGGAAGGCCGTTGATCTGTGTGGTCTCCTTACAGGGCAACGTTTGGGTTAGTCGAGAGGGTCTGAGGCGAATGCTGGTGGTCACACACACACACACAGTTTTCCTTGAGCTGTGCTTCCAGGAGCGGAAAAGCGTCTGCATAGAGACGCACAGATTTGCGTCTGTCTGTACGGCGTCCTCCTCTGCCAGCACTGGCAGATTTACCAGGTTTAATGGTGCAAATCACCTCCATCACACTCCCCTGATTTGAATATCTGAAAATAATGTCTGCGTTGTAATGGATCTTCAATATGTTCACACTATTTTATGGCGGCGTTTGGAAGGCGTGTGTGTTTTTTTGCGAGAAGTGTCTTGATGTATAGGTAGATGAAATGTATACAACTCATTCACGGGACATGTGGACTCCGAGATGTAAAAAGCACGCTGGCTTCGAATGTAAACATGTGAAAACATATATTTGTTCTGATATGAAATATGCTGAGTCTACATGGCTTGAACTCTCATTGTGGGTATTTAAGAAAACAGCGTCTTAAAAGACTCTCTCTGTGTTTCTGCTGAAGTCATCAGCGCTGGGAAAGCACGAGTTTCTCTTGCCATTAATAATTACTGAGATGTAGATCTAATAGAGTTTATCTGCAATCACTATAACTGCATTAAACAGGAAAAATGTCAAAGGCCAAAGCGTGTCCCTAACACATGAGCTTTTCACACTTGATATGGCCTTTTAGCTTTAAGCTCATCTGTATGATAGCATAATCATTGACAAATCTCACTTTTTGCTGATATTCACATTTAAAATGAATAAAATCTTTCTGATCCGGGAATACAAACTTAACAGACATTGTTGGTTGGTTGAAGAATACCAATAATATTGAATAGGCTATTCATATTCCAAGTCTATACATATATAAA
>NW_015656586.1:131996-132926 GCF_001515625.1 Sinocyclocheilus rhinocerous
TGTAATATAATTAATTAATTACCAATTTAATATAATTTACATTTTAATAAGTTTTATTATTATTCTAAAATATAATATAATTATTAGATAATTAAGATATAGATATAAATATATTATTGCATTTGTAATGTATTATATTTTGTAATATTTCCATATTAATTAGGCCTAAATAATTATTAGATAATTCAATGTATTTGATAAATATAATTTACATTTTAATAATAGTTTTATCATTATAAGCTATTTAATTTATTAATTTATTCAATATTTGTAATTACTTAAACAATTTTTAATAAAATAATTAGATCTAGATACAATATTTGTATTGATGTTATGATGTTTATTGAATTATCCAGCAAATGTTAATATATAGGATATAAATTATTATATTAATTGATATTAAAGCACAAACTGTGCAAATTGAATGAATATTGAATTTGCTTTGCTTCATAGATTTTTTTTTTACAGTCTTATCAACAACCATCAGCTAATAGATAAAAACATGACATTTAAAATGATTACAAATTGCTCGAGCTCTTATTCTTCTACACAAAATCTTTCTTGAAGTGCATGAGCTCAAACCTCCGTCACGTATGTGATGATGAGAGGTTCTGATGTTAATGGGTGGAGGGAGAGTGAGTTTGGCTTTATCCATCGGATCTCCAGAGCCCTGAAGAGTCTGAGTTTAGCCAGAGCAAACAGCGCCTGTCCTTACAGCAGCGACATGAGAATGCACTACATTACATTTACAGAGACACTTTACGAAAAGATTTGTTGTAGAGATGCTTTATAGCTGAATCGAATCATTTCATAACAGAAACACGACTTGAGAGTCCAACAGCATTCACTGTGTAATGAAGCCTATTAGAATTCAGTTAGAATGCCCATATAATTCAAGTTATGAAAGCAAAAAAAAAAAAAAAAAAAAAA
>NW_015656586.1:132978-134494 GCF_001515625.1 Sinocyclocheilus rhinocerous
AAAAAAAAAAAAAAAATCTTGCATGCTTTTTTGTTTTTTTATGTTTATAGTAGAGTAATAGCACACAAGCAAGAGTACTGTTTTCCCCAATATTATTAGCACGTGAACGCGATCGCAAATGTGATACGCCTATTGATTTTGACTACAACAGTTGAACAAATTACAAGTTAGTAATAATTAATGAGTTACATTTTAGACACAATATTGTCAGTTTTTTTTTGGTTTTGCCAAACAGAAATAGTTCCAAACAAAGCCATTTGTGCGTCTCAACAGCAACTGAATGAATCTGTTTTGGAACAAATCATTTGAGTCAACGATTCAATGATACATGCATCCAGTCACTGGCTTCGTTTCTAAATGAATCAGAAGTTTTGAATGAAACATTTGAATGAACGATTCATCACATTTAGACAGGGACTTGGCGCCACCTACTGGCAGTTTTAGTCAAATTTATTTTTCACGTCAGGCCTAAACCAGCCTAAGTACCAGCACAATAACACACTTAGCAAAATATCTTTTAATTACCGTTATTGAAAAACTCACAAAAATATTGAGATATCATTTTTGCCAATATCGCACACCCCAAGTTTTTCTTGGACACAAATCACTCACATTATCCTCAAACAATCTCATTAACAACTGCTGTTTTAAAACTAGAATGATGCTGAAGATGCTTTTGCACATTTTTTTGTTCCATCGTGAGTAACAGTGTTGAATCACGCTGTGTCACAAACAGATGCAACTTTAATCGCTGAAGAACAAGAGCAGTTCATCACATCTTCTGCTGCTTCAGAGGAGGTCAGTAAACCAGGAGAAAACTCCCGAATGATTCATGTCACTTACTCTGATTCATCTTACAGTTCATTTTAAACATCTACAGCTGAGTAATTCCATTTTCATACCACTGTTTAATGAGGAACATTTCAGCATTATAATTAATGCAGTGTGTTGTTTGTTCCTTTGATGTTCAGACTAGAGGAATTATCACACATGCTTCAGAAGAATCATGTTAATAAATGCTCTTCTGTGAAAAAACAACATGAAAAATCTATTAATATCTATTTCAGATGTGGTTGGAATAAAATACAAATAAACATCCTCATAAACTGACAAACATGTAAATACATAAACTGTTAAATAACAAATTAGAGTTATGCAATTCTAATTCACAAACTGTAACTTGTAAAGTTGGAACATTTTAGTTCATCATGACCTCATCTGTTTGCACACACACACACACACACACACAGTTCAAATAACAAATACATTTTATATATATATCAATTTAATATATACATACACTACCAGTCAAAAGTATTTGAACAGTAAGATTTTTGATTTTGAAGTCTCTTCTGCTCACCAAGCCTGCATTTATTTGATCCAAAGTACAGCAAAAACAGTAAAAAATTTTAAATATTTTTACTATTTAAAATAATTAAAAATAATAAAATAAATGGTTTTCTATTTGAATATATTTTAAAATGTAATTTATTCCTGTGATTTTAAAGCTGAATTT
>NW_015656586.1:135539-152333 GCF_001515625.1 Sinocyclocheilus rhinocerous
GGTTTTCTATTTGAATATATTTTAAAATGTAATTTATTCCTGTGATTTTAAAGCTGAATTTTTAGCATCATTTAATTTTTATAGATTTTTTAAATTAAACTTATTTAATAATTAAAATATTTTAATTATTTAATTGAATTTATATATTTTATTTAAAACTAAAAATATTTTTTAAATATTTTAATTATTTTAATTGATTTATTTAAAAAATTGTAATACAATAATTAATATAAATAATATAATAATAGTATAATAATTAAAACATTTTATATATTTTTAATTTTACATAATATATGTATCCAATGTATATATTTAGTTGTATTTAATATTTAGACTTACATTTTTCAAATAATAAATGAAAAATAAACATTACATATATTGCTTTATAAAGTGAACACGTGTAAAATGCAAAAAGCGTTAGGCGTTTTGCTATGCAAACTCGAGCTGCACGTTACGCTCCTCGCAGACTAGTTAATCTACTGAAGGAGTTCTCAACATCACTTTAAACACGGCCTGCCCCGGGACCACCTGTTTAAAGGAACAGAGGGTTGCTGAAGGTTTTTTTAGGCTGTGGGCTGTTTCTTGTCAAGCATCAAGACACCCAGGTGCTCAGTGCTGTATTTGTGCTCTGGGCTTTTGGACGCGGCTACGGTTCAGTTTGGCAAACGACTTTGCGGAGGTGTCAAATATCGAGAAGTCGTTTCAAATGCCAAGCTAAGCAAAAATCTTCCTTCTTTCTGAAGAAAAGGTATGCTGTTCCATCTTGGCTGTTATTTTCGTATAATTAGTCAGGCTGCGGATGAACAAACATATTCTTTGCCCCACATGCTTTGATAGTACTGGCTAGCTCGCGGCTGCGTTCATTAGCGTGAGAACGACACGCTATTATTATACGCGTCACTTCTTTGTTCATTTAGCAATTAGCCGTGTCCACACGTATTTTTACAAACCACTGATCCTTAAAACGAAATCAGTACTAAAGCCATTTCTTTGTTAGTTTCCAAAAGCTTTATAAAGTACAGTTAACCAGGATAAGCTTTCTAGCTTTTAAATACTCCGGTTATAATAATATAATAAACACCTTTCAAGCTACTTCAGAGTCACGTGAAGCTGAGTTATTACAGCGTTTCTGTGCTGCTAAAAACTACGAACGCGATGCTAGCTTAGCTAAGTGGTTGCTAGCTAGGCTATGTCTCTTAACCTTAAATACAAGCACTAATTAAGCTTGCTCGACTTCGCAAACACAATCAAATTACACTCATCCAGGTTTAACATGTTAAATAACTGGCAGCTTATTGCATGATAATGTTATGGAAACATTATATCAATATGAAGACTTCCCGAGAATTCGCTGGAATTCAATTATGTGGTAATGGTAAGTTAGATCAAATCATACAAGTAAGTTATATTTGGATACCTATGCGGACTCTGATTACAATCAGAATATTAAATATTAAATTACTCCCATGGATAATCAAAATAAAGCTTTTCCAAAGACATCAGTCTGGATGTTAATTAAAAATGCCATCAGTATAGGCTATGGGCTATATATATTGGTCATCGGAAATTTGACGCTGATATGGACAAGCATCCCATAATGCACCGGGCTCTTCGTCCTGGTCAGACTGTTCTCTGTGTTCATATCCACAGAGTCTGTTCTGCTCTGAGATCCTTATCAATCAGAGCTCAGTGAAAGACGGCTTTATTCAATAACTTCTGTGTAAATCTCTCCACTATCTATTGGCCACATCACTCCAAAACAGAGAGAAGGTATTTTAAAAGCCTGTTCTCATCCGTGACCCATTGAGAGCGCTGGACATGTTTATTAGACAGGTCACGTGACCCTCCGTCCCACTGCGTTTGGCTCTAAATGAAGAATCCTCCGTAGGGACTCTGTCCTGTCTTAGACGAGAAACATGCAGTATGCAAATGTAGAATGCTTTATGCACATGCTGTACATAATTAACATGCATTGCATTTTTGCAGTAGGCCTACTTATGAATGCAACAACGCATTAAATCAAACTAGTGCAGCTAAAAGCTCTGCTCAGGTTTGATACGTGACAGCGAGACCCGGTGCGCCTGGAACCCGCGGATCATGAACTCTGTTGGGACGCGACACGCCGGACCTGTGAAAATCCAGACACCTGCTCAGGAAGCCTCTCCTTCTGCCAGTTGATTTAGCCACTGAGGTGTGAAGCTCCAGTCGTCTGCAGTCGCTGCGTTCCTCTACATGAGTCACTTATGGGAAACTCGCACAAACATTGGGAAGAAGCGGTCGGGGGAAAGCGATTGTGCTGAATGAGAAAAGCCGACCCTTTTCAAGAAGTTACACATTTTACGAGCCCTTCGCAGCTTTCCCAAGCGGCTTTCTGCCCCCCTTCGAGACTCCACATTAGTCAATAACTTTCCTGATGATTTATGAGGCTGTTGCAAGAATCTGCTTTGTGTTTCAGACATTTAAAGACACTAGTCATAATCATGACCACAACAACATCAAATGGAAATGTTCGAGAAATTACATTGCTCACTTCGTTTTGAGAAAGAGCACTAACGCTGGATCTAGACGGCCAGATGATTGCGATGGCTTCATGGCATCGTGACGCTCCCGATTCAAGGGGCCAGACGCAACCGGAGCCGACGTTCATCATCATTTCTTCCCCGTGTGCAGTCGGACAGAAGTGCATAGGATGTCTTAATACAACAACTGATTTGTAATCAGAATGAAAACTGACCTGCGCATAACGAGCGGTTATTATCTGGCAGGCTGTGCGAATCGGTGATGTCCAAGGCTAACGGGAGCCACGGAGTCTGCTGAACATGGAAACAGATGAAGCTCATGGTGAGACTTGGTGCACTTGAGCGCAGCCTAATAAAAGTCTGGTGCAGGAAGCGCTGCGTTCATTACTCAAAGCCTTTATTGGGTCCCTGATGGAGCGCATCCAGATCTGGGATTTCAGCTCGTCTCTGCAGTCCAAACACTCTGAACTGACAGCCCTGAAAAAGTACAGAAAAAAATGAAACGCACAACCATTAGGAGCTATTTTGGCGGAGATGGTCTTTCTCCAACCATCTAAACAGCCAAGTTAATTTCCCTTGGTTTGAACAAACGCTGACCCTAAAGTGTTAAAGTTTGGCACGCAACATGTCTGTATCTCAAACTGTGCGACTTTTTGAGGAATTAATTTAATGCCTGACAGAGAAATGTATATGTAATATACATTTGGGGCAGATTTTTAATACTGTTATTCAGCAAAGATGCATTAAATGAATCAAAAGTGACAGTAAAGACGTTTATGATGTTGCAAAAGATTTCAATTTCAAATAATTGCTGTTCTTTTGAACTTTCAATTCATCAAAGAATCCTGAAAAAAAAAAGTATCCCAGTTTCCACAAAAACATGAAGCAGCACAACTGTTTTCAACACTGATAATAATCAGAAATGCTTCTTGAGCAGCAAATCATGTGACACTGAAGACTGGGAGTAATGATTCTGAAAATTCAGTTTTGCATCGCAGGAATAAATTACATTTTAACATATATTTAAATAGAAAACAGTTATCTGAAATTGTAATAATATTTCACAATTTTACTGTTTTTACTGTATTTTTTGATCAGTAAAAACAAAGACAGAAAATAAAAATCTTACATCTGTAGTGAAAATTCAAATTATACTTCATTCTTAGTAATTGCAAACATCTGAAAACCATTACTTGGGTGGATTTTAGAGTTTTGGGAGGGATGGCTGGATAAAAATGTTTCTAAAAATGAATAAAAGATGTAGAGAGCAGAAGAGAGATGCTTTCTGCATTCTTCCCCGTTTCAAAACAACAATTACACTGTCTCTACTGGAGTCTCCAGTTAAAGATTTTTATGTGAAATACAGTCTGTTTGCTGCAGGACACAGGAAACATTCCTCATTTCACATAGTGTCTAATAAATCAAACGGCCAATCGTTGCGATCACGACCTCTTCCTGCTCAGAAAGACAGACACTGAGCTTTTGATGAGCGTCAGTCCTCCCAAAAAATGACTGTCTCCAATTTTATAGCCGCCGCCGTCTGTATGACAACACGGTCCCGATCAGAGACACTGAGCGCTTATGACAGACCCCCGTTTGAATAGAGCAGATATTTGTGGAACGAGAAAAATGCTATTAAAATAGCTGAATGTAATTACGATACAGCAGCCAATCAGTGTGTGTTTAATGTCTTGTATTCTGGCGACGACAAAACGCAAAGATCCTTCCAGATGAAATGAATCTGATCAGTAACTCAAGACTGCATTCAATTATCACAACATCATCAAGAGCCGAGGAATAAAACTCTAACAGGACCTTTAATAACGTGCAGAGGAAATTGCACATTATCTGATACACTGCTGGGATGTTTTCAGACATGTGCTGGCATGTTCTATGATTATTGTTTGTATTCAGTTACAGATATACTGACTAGAAAGATGATCACTGGAAACATGCATTAAGATAAAATCCATCATGCACTTTGACGACAAAGCGTTTGCGAATCACATCTGATATTCCATCTATACTAACAAATAAAAGCAGTTCGTTAAAGAAGATCAGCTGTAGGTAATTGAAAGCGTTAGAGGAATCGTGTCACATTTACTCACCATCATGTCATTTCTAACTCGTACAGCTTTCCATTTTCTGTGCAACTCAGAAGATGTTCGGAAGATGTTGCTCTTTTCCCTACAATGTAAATGGAGATTTCAGAGCTGTGACAGAAGATTTTCATGCAATATTGAATTCGATTTCATTCACACAAAGCACATGGCTTTAGCAGACCTGGAATATAGTGCATTTGATTAGACCGCTGTTGTATAATGTTTCTATGATGCTTGATAACCTCAGATTCTTTAATATGCTTTTATAGGAGTTTTAATATATATAAAAACGAATGCATAATATATAAAAATTAAAGCATGTTGAATGCAAAAATATATGCATATATTGATGCATATAAAAATGGGTTTGCTGAGGAAAGGGGATTCAAGTTGAGCAGTGTTTAATCTACAAGGAACAAGAATACATTCTTTAAAGGAGAAGACCGTTCTAAATATAAAAAAATTACTAATGTAAAGTAAGGGGTGTTTGATGTGTTTTTCTTTAACACACATTTAGCAGATGGACACATTTTGAGTGTTGGAGAAGATTTAAACACATTTCAAACATGCTTACACTGCAAAAAATACAATACTTATTCAGTAGTTTTGCCTCATTTTCCAGTACAAATATCTGTACATTCTTAAATCAAGATCCATTTACTTGAGAAGCAAAATGACTTATCATATTGAATCTTGTTTTCTGAAAAAACTTAATTTAAATCTAAGTGCGTTTATGCTTGAAACAAGAAATTGGGGTCTGAAAAATAAACTTAATTCAAAGGGAAAACAAGATTATTTTTTCTTACTCCATTGACAATTTTTGATTTTGATCATTTTATTTATTTATTTTTCAGAAAACAAGACTTAATATCTGAAGCTATTTTCTTTCTCAAGTTAATGTATGTTTATGCAAAAATATATGCATATATTGATGCATATAAAAATGGGTTTGCTGAGGAAAGGGGATTCAAGTTGAGCAGTGTTTAATCTACAAGAACAAGAATACATTCTTTAAAGGAGAAGACCGTTCTAAATATAAAAAAATTACTAATGTAAAGTAAGGGGTGTTTGATGTGTTTTTCTTTAACACACATTTAGCAGATGGACACATTTTGAGTGTTGGAGAAGATTTAAACACATTTCAAACATGCTTACACTGCAAAAAATGCAATACTTATTCAGTAGTTTTGCCTCATTTTCCAGTACAAGTATCTGTACATTCTTAAATCAAGATCCATTTACTTGAGAAGCAAAATGACTTATCATATTGAGTCTTGTTTTCTGAAAAAAACTTAATTTAAATCTAAGTGCGTTTATGCTTGAAACAAGAAATTGGGGTCTGAAAAATAAACTTAATTCAAAGGGAAAACAAGATTATTTTTTCTTACTCCATTGACAATTTTTGATTTTGATCATTTTATTTATTTATTTTTCAGAAAACAAGACTTAATATCTGAAGCTATTTTCTTTCTCAAGTTAATGTATGTTTAAGAATTTTTAAATATTTGTCATTTTTTATACTGGGAAACAAGGCAAAAATACATTTATTTTTGCATTGTAAAAAAACGAATGTGTAAAATTGAGAAATTATCCATATATTCCCAAAAAACTCCACATTTAGTGATGCATATCAAACAGATCCCCAGGTTTCAGTCTTTGGTCAGGAACATAATGGGATTAAAGGTGATTAAATGTACCTGAGTCAGAAAGCAGGTGCTCAGAGCTTGGGTTTCTCATGTGCAGCGGTTTATTTTCACAGCTCTGCTGTGACATTTTCTTTCTGTCACGTCTGTCAGCTCTCATTAGAGCGCGGCCGCTGCCACTGTGCAGGCGTCTGCGAGTGGCCCACTGTAAACCGATCACGCTCACGGCCTGAAACGAACAAAGATCCAGTGATGCATGTCTTTTATCACTCTGGGCTGCTCAATGCTTCAATTATGTGAGCACATGCATGCAGCGAGACTCCGAGCACTCAGATTGCACAGTTTACATAACACTCATGTTCCCCTTCACACGGCACACAGCTCACACGTGACAAACTGCACAGCGCATGCAGGCTGGCCATGTTAATGGATGATAACGTACATTCTGGTTAACACTTTCTAAGCGGCCTGCAGCTTTTTGTAAATGATTATATGCACACTTACGATACTCATGGGCATCAACAAGAAATTAAAGTACAAAACTCCAGATCTTACTGTGCAGGAAAAACTTAAGAAACAACTGTTTGTGAATGTTTGAAGACAAAAATGACAATTTGCTGAAATTGTACTGTTACCCTCAAGCCATCCCAAATGTAGATGAGTTTGTTTCTTCTTCAGATTTGGAGACATTTAGCATTCCATCACTTGCTCACCAATGGATCCTCTGTAGTGAATGGGTGCCGTCACTCCTGGCCAAAATATGAGTTCATAATCCATAATAACGCTTCCTCCACTAAAAACAAATCCATCTCCTATGGTCCTCTCACATCAAAATCCAACCACATATTTGTTTAGAGCTGTTTTGGCTTGTAAATGGTTCTTGATCTGTGCAGATTTCTCTCCTTATTCGACCTTTTCACTGGAGAAAACAATATTATAGATAGAGGACCTGATTTTAGATGGAAACAATGGTTTGAAATTAAAAACATCTTGATGATGGATTTGTTTCAGCTTTTCTCTTCACAAGACATTAACTGGTGGACTGGAGTGGTGTGGATTACTTGTGGATTATTGTGATGTTTTTATCAAGTTACCCTCAAGCCATCCCAAATGTAGATGAGTTTGTTTCTTCTTCAGATTTGGAGACATTTAGCATTCCATCACTTGCTCAACAATGGATGCTCTGTAGTGAATGGGTGCCGTCACTCCTGGCCAAAATATGAGTTCATAATCCATAATAACGCTTCCTCCACTAAAAACAAATCCATCTCCTATGGTCCTCTCACATCAAAATCCAACCACATATTTGTTTAGAGCTGTTTTGGCTTGTAAATGGTTCTTGATCTGTGCAGATTTCTCGTTTGCTGCACTGTTGTTCTAGTTATTCGCGTCTAATGAATCGGAAGCCTCTCACTTTCACAGAAAATAGCACGGACTTCCGCGTTGCAAAGCAAGGTTGATACTTGAATTAATACTGCTGAATATATATATTTTTTTCGTATTTACAAAGCCAAATCAAATAAACGCTTGAAATGTAAACCAAACATTCACGCCAACATTATTCCGAATATGTGCAAAGATCCGACTGCCTCTGGAGCTCAAACGCACCGCTGTATCGCTTCCACCGCGATCTGGAATGGGAATCAGACTTTCACAGATAAGCAGATCCTCGACAGCGAGCTATAACTCAAAGCAGCGATGGCCTGACAAGCCCCGTATCCCTCCCGTGAAAGGCTGCACCTGTGGGACTCCGCTCGTAACGGCGGGGCGCGGGGGGGAGTGACGCCGGTGAACCGCAGCCCGTTTCACATGCGCGAGTCTGTTTGGCTCATCTGAAACTGATGGAGAGACCGCCAAGAGTCCAGGTCACCACCAGCGCACAGACTGCTGGGAACAGATAGCTACTTTAATGCCTCAAACGGACGACTGAGGCAAATGCTTACAGCAGCTTTAATAAAGCCCTGTGTTACAGTGATTTTACCACAAATAAAGGGTGTTTTTGTGCCTTTAAGAACAATTTAGCTGCAGTAAGAAGAACACCGTTACATGCGGCCTGTAACTTACAAAAATTATAATAACATATGTGACCCTGGAGCACAAAAGCAGTCTTAAGTCGCTGGGGTATGTTTGCAGCAATAGCCAACAATACATTAGTAACATATAATACAATAGCCTATATAATAATATATAATTGCATAATAATAAGCATTTTGTGGTTGTTGCCACATTATAAAAGCAATAAGTCTGAGGTATTATTATTATAAACAACAAGAATAATAATAATTATTATTATCTATTAAACATTGGTGTCGGTTTATTATTATCGCTAACAACACCAACAACGACATGTTCATTATGATTCTAAACTATTCAATTATTATTATAAACTATTGAGCATAACTACCGAATAGGCTAACTATTAATTATTATACAGTGGTGGCCAAAATTATTAGAACACCTGACAGATCTGAAAATATTGACCTTTTTGCCTCCAAAACATGATTTCATTTCATAATGTTCACGAAACATGCAGATGGTTGCTCTGAGCACAACAAATATCAGATGAAGCGAGTTGTACGATTTTTATCCATGACTTGGTATGTTTGCAGCAATGACAGCAGCACATCTCTCTGGCATAGTGTCAATATACTTCCTCAGAACTTTAACACTAATGTTATCCCATGCCTTCTGCAGCTCAAGCCAAAGGCTTTCCTTTGAATATACAATAGATCTGTCCAGTTTATTTTCCAACTCGCCCCAAATTTGCTTGATGGGGTGGAGGTCCGGACAGATCATTTTCAATGTTCCAGCAGATTCCTTCCATCGCAGGAGGTTCCGGCAATAGTTCATTTTATGGGTATTGTAATGGCCAATTCAACAAAAACAACTGAAACCTCTTAAATATGCCTTGGCCAACACTGTACATTATTATTATTATTATTATAACATAACTATTGAATAATAATAATCATATTAATAATTATTGTTAGTTATTATTATAAACAAACAATTGCACATTGGTGTTTTACAGCATATTGCAGCTGTTGTCACTGTATAAAGCAACATTAAGATAGAATTAGAATTATATATAGAATAGTATTTATAATCTATTGAACATTGTGAATATTTTGAACATTATAACCATTATACAAAAGCAAGTATCATAATAATAATAATATAATAATAATCATAATTATTATAATCTATTGAACATTGGTGTATATATTGAACATCCTATATATTGAACAATTATTATTATTAACTATTGAATATTGGTGTCTATAGGTGCCTTACTATTGAACAAAACTATCGAATGTAATTACTAAATAATAATAATAATAATAATAATAATTACAGGAACAGGAAATGTTATGTGCATTAAGCCTAAAATCAGCTCAGCTGTAATGTGTCAAATGTGCTAATCACGAGGCAGAGCTCGGACTCATATTAATGTAATAGTCAAATGATAGGCACACTGTGTGAATGAAAGCATGTGCTGTTAAAAACAGAGCTCTATTCTAAGACTGTCCCCCTTAAACCTTCAGTGAAGAGTTAGACAGCACATGTACTGTAAGTTAACACACGCAGCGCTGCAGTGAGGACGCTTAACGCAGTCAGCAGACCTGAGCTGTGCGTGAATAATAAAAGGAAATAAAACGCAGGCTGTCAGATCGCTTCAGCTCCATAAATCTCTGTCCATCTCCTGCGAGAAAAGCTCTGGGATTTCACATGGGCGAATTTACGAGGATCTACACATCAATACATCGAGCTTACGCCGAACACCTTGAACTATCATACAGGGTTTTACTGTGGGACGTTTATAAGGTGCTGACAGAAAAATGTGAACACATTAAAGGCATTTGGGACGGGACATCGGTATTATCTGTTTAAATGCAACAGGTCACTACAAGAAGACATCAGACTGGATTAAACTAAAGCAGAGCCGATGACAGACGAGTGAACAGGCCTGAATGGAAATGAAACCTCACCCGCAGCTTTCCTCAGCTCTCCTCATGATGAGTCAGGACAGAATCTGATGTTCACAATGCAACACCAGCATGCTGCCTACTTAAAGATAATGAATAAAAAAAATAATTCATTAAAATGAATCAAAATTAAAATAAATAGATTCACAGTGAATAGATTCAATGACCATCATTTCCGTTCATAAGCAATTTTGTTAAATTAATACGGAGTCTTCTAATAAGTCATTTAAAAACATTCTATAGGAAAGGGGAAATTAGCTCATTTAAATATTTAAATATGCAAAATGTAAAAGTTAATTTAAGAAATATAGTAAGATAGCCTTTTAAACCGAGTTGTGACTAAAAAATGATTAATTACCTAAAAGTTATATAAATAAGACAATACAGTCGCATTGCTAGGACTTTAAGAAAGGGAAAAAGAATTTGCTAAATATTTACATTTGTAAAAATGTAAATATAGTAAGAAAAATGTCACATCACATTGCATGTATAATGAAGTGAGTGTCGTTATCATCATCTTGGTTTGCACAAATTCTGGGTCATTTGTCACATTGAAAATGGAAAGTCAAGTAGAGCATTGCATGTCACACAGCGCTCTATGTTATTATTTAACAAGCCCAGATGTTATACTGATAATACAGAATCCAGTGCATACTACAGGTGCATCTCAATAAATTAGAATGTCATGGAAAAGTTCATTTATTTCAGTAATTCAACTCAAATTGTGAAACTCGTGTATTAAATAAATTCAATGCACACAGACTGAAGTAGTTTAAGTCTTTGGTTCTTTTAATTGTGATGATTTTGGCTCACATTTAACAAAAACCCACCAATTCACTATCTCAACAAATTAGAATACTTCATAAGACCAATAAAAAAAAAAATTTTTAATGAATTGTTGGCCTTCTGGAAAGTATGCTCATTTACTGTACATGTACTCAATACATGGTAGGGGCTCCTTTTGCTTTAATTACTGCCACAATTCGGCGTGGCATGGAGGTGATCAGTTTGTGGCACTACTGAGGTGGTATGGAAGCCCAGGTTTCTTTGACAGTGGCCTTCAGCTCATCTGCATTTTTTGGTCTCTTGTTTCTCATTTTCCTCTTGACAATACCCCATAGATTCTCTATGGGGTTCAGGTCTGGTGAGTTTGCTGGCCAGTAAAGCACACCAACACCATGGTCATTTAACCAACTTTTGGTGCATTTGGCAGTGTGGGCAGGTGCCAAATCCTGCTAGAAAATGAAATCAGCATCTTCAAAAAGCTGATCAGCAGAAGGAAGCATGAAGTGCTCCAAAATTTATTGGTAAACGGGTGCAGTGACGTTGGTTTTCAAAAAACACAATGGACCAACACCAGCAGATGACATTGCACCCCAAATCATCACAGACTGTGGAAACTTAACACTGGACTTCAAGCAACTTGGGCTTAGAACACCTGACAGATCTGAAAATATTGACCTTTTTGCCTCCAAAACATGATTTCATTTCATAATGTTCACGAAACATGCAGATGGTTGCTCTGAGCACAACAAATATCAGATGAAGCGAGTTGTACGATTTTTATCCATGACTTGGTATGTTTGCAGCAATGACAGCAGCACATCTCTCTGGCATAGTGTCAATATACTTCCTCAGAACTTTAACACTAATGTTATCCCATGCCTTCTGCAGCTCAAGCCAAAGGCTTTCCTTTGAATATACAATAGATCTGTCCAGTTTATTTTCCAACTCGCCCCAAATTTGCTTGATGGGGTGGAGGTCCGGACAGATCATTTTCAATGTTCCAGCAGATTCCTTCCATCGCAGGAGGTTCCGGCAATAGTTCATTTTATGGGTATTGTAATGGCCAATTCAACAAAAACAACTGAAACCTCTTAAATATGCCTTGGCCAACACTGTACATTATTATTATTATTATTATAACATAACTATTGAATAATAATAATCATATTAATAATTATTGTTAGTTATTATTATAAACAAACAATTGCACATTGGTGTTTTACAGCATATTGCAGCTGTTGTCACTGTATAAAGCAACATTAAGATAGAATTAGAATTATATATAGAATAGTATTTATAATCTATTGAACATTGTGAATATTTTGAACATTATAACCATTATACAAAAGCAAGTATCATAATAATAATAATATAATAATAATCATAATTATTATAATCTATTGAACATTGGTGTATATATTGAACATCCTATATATTGAACAATTATTATTATTAACTATTGAATATTGGTGTCTATAGGTGCCTTACTATTGAACAAAACTATCGAATGTAATTACTAAATAATAATAATAATAATAATAATAATTACAGGAACAGGAAATGTTATGTGCATTAAGCCTAAAATCAGCTCAGCTGTAATGTGTCAAATGTGCTAATCACGAGGCAGAGCTCGGACTCATATTAATGTAATAGTCAAATGATAGGCACACTGTGTGAATGAAAGCATGTGCTGTTAAAAACAGAGCTCTATTCTAAGACTGTCCCCCTTAAACCTTCAGTGAAGAGTTAGACAGCACATGTACTGTAAGTTAACACACGCAGCGCTGCAGTGAGGACGCTTAACGCAGTCAGCAGACCTGAGCTGTGCGTGAATAATAAAAGGAAATAAAACGCAGGCTGTCAGATCGCTTCAGCTCCATAAATCTCTGTCCATCTCCTGCGAGAAAAGCTCTGGGATTTCACATGGGCGAATTTACGAGGATCTACACATCAATACATCGAGCTTACGCCGAACACCTTGAACTATCATACAGGGTTTTACTGTGGGACGTTTATAAGGTGCTGACAGAAAAATGTGAACACATTAAAGGCATTTGGGACGGGACATCGGTATTATCTGTTTAAATGCAACAGGTCACTACAAGAAGACATCAGACTGGATTAAACTAAAGCAGAGCCGATGACAGACGAGTGAACAGGCCTGAATGGAAATGAAACCTCACCCGCAGCTTTCCTCAGCTCTCCTCATGATGAGTCAGGACAGAATCTGATGTTCACAATGCAACACCAGCATGCTGCCTACTTAAAGATAATGAATAAAAAAAATAATTCATTAAAATGAATCAAAATTAAAATAAATAGATTCACAGTGAATAGATTCAATGACCATCATTTCCGTTCATAAGCAATTTTGTTAAATTAATACGGAGTCTTCTAATAAGTCATTTAAAAACATTCTATAGGAAAGGGGAAATTAGCTCATTTAAATATTTAAATATGCAAAATGTAAAAGTTAATTTAAGAAATATAGTAAGATAGCCTTTTAAACCGAGTTGTGACTAAAAAATGATTAATTACCTAAAAGTTATATAAATAAGACAATACAGTCGCATTGCTAGGACTTTAAGAAAGGGAAAAAGAATTTGCTAAATATTTACATTTGTAAAAATGTAAATATAGTAAGAAAAATGTCACATCACATTGCATGTATAATGAAGTGAGTGTCGTTATCATCATCTTGGTTTGCACAAATTCTGGGTCATTTGTCACATTGAAAATGGAAAGTCAAGTAGAGCATTGCATGTCACACAGCGCTCTATGTTATTATTTAACAAGCCCAGATGTTATACTGATAATACAGAATCCAGTGCATACTACAGGTGCATCTCAATAAATTAGAATGTCATGGAAAAGTTCATTTATTTCAGTAATTCAACTCAAATTGTGAAACTCGTGTATTAAATAAATTCAATGCACACAGACTGAAGTAGTTTAAGTCTTTGGTTCTTTTAATTGTGATGATTTTGGCTCACATTTAACAAAAACCCACCAATTCACAATCTCAACAAATTAGAATACTTCATAAGAACATAAAATAGAATACTTCCATTCTAATTTATTGAGATGCACCTGTAGTTTCTTTCAAAAACACTGCAATTGTGCACAGAATCAGTCTGTGCAGTGCGGCAGCACAAATCAAGGTTAAGAGAAGCTGACGCTCCCCAGATAGGCAAAGCGTTTCCAATTGGCCGTGTGATTGGAGCAGTTTCTCAGACGAGAGCGTAACAGCTGTGATCCCCCAGAGAGCATTACCATCTAACACAACACAACACCCGCGCTGACCCTCAGGCCCCGCTAAACACCCGACAGTCCGCTGCAGTCCGCTCGTTCAGAACTGCCAGCATGAGCACACGTGTGTTTCTGAAACTACATCACTGCTGCTGATCTGATAGCTGTGCTTGATAAAGCTCAACATCAGTGCGTCTCACTCGAGGAACCGCTGGAGAATGAGCTCGTGAGCTTTATTTACATTGTGCTCTTCTGAGAATCTACAGCTCGACAAGTGACACTTTCTTACTAACAAAAAGGAACTAAAAGAATCATATTACCATATTTTGGACATGTACTATGACAATACCATGCAGGGCTTCCACACCTTCTGATCTAATCATTTTCATGACCTTTCTGTGACACACACACACAGACAGACAGACAGACAGACAGACACGCACGCATGCACGCACGCACACACACAGACACACAGAGAGACACACAGAGAGACACAAAGACAGACAGACACACACACAGAGAGACAGAGACACACACACACACACACAGACAGACAGACAGACAGACACAAAGACAGACACACACACACACACACACACACACACACACAGACACACTGACAGACAGACACAAAGACAGACACACAGAGAGAGAGACACACACACACACACACACACACGCGCACACACACAGACAGACAGACAGACACAGACAGATATTCAGTAATGATTTTTCCATACCTGAAAAAAATTGATTATATAGATAGATAGATAGATAGATAGACAGACAGACAGACACACAGACATTCATTCCAAGCTTATCAATATACAACCAAAAGCTAAAGGATAAAAAATTACAGAAAATAGTTAAGGGTTTTTAGTTTCTTGTTCACTAAAATAAATAAATAAAATAAAAATAAACAAGTAAATAAAACATGGTATTCACGTATACCATGACTTCTTTATTAAAAATCTTTAAATAAATAAATAAACAAATAATTGAATTTAAAATATTTTTCTTCTAAAAAAAAAATGAAATGAAATCCTCTAAATCCAAACAGAAATGGTATAAAAGTACAAAAGCCAGATATTACAACTGAAGAAATAAAGTATTACAGCATCAAAAAGAAGATGGGTTTTCATTACCCAACTTTTACCCCCCAAAAAATTAAGCATCAGAAACTAGTTCAACACATCATCAAAAAAGATGAAATTATTAAGTACTTCTTGTAACCGACTAAAAATACGAAATGAAACCGGTTTACAAAAGAGGAAACGCGTACTACTAGAGTTTAAATGAACACCAACTAAACAAAAAGCGTCGAATCCAGATTTGTGGCAGTCCACAGCACTTCCTGTCCAAACAAACCTGTAAACAGACGCAGACAGAGACTCCTCCGGCTCCTCCAGACCTCCTCTCGCTCACCTCAGCAGGCCAGGAAAGTCATCCCGTTCCTGCGGTAGGCACTCTGTCGGGGAACACAAGAGAAAAGCAAATCTGTTATGAATTAGTGCTCCAGCTCCACAGCGGCAGAAGGCCGGCTCTTGTTTTCCGGTTTCACAGACGACAAGGCCTGGAATGTGCTTTTTTTCCTCTTTAATGTTTAATCCAAGTATTTCTGGTTCTGCGGGTTACGAAACACCATCCTCATCTATTAGAAGCGCAGATACAAAACAAATGTGGTTAACAAGTGGTTTATGAATCTATTTGTGGAAAGGCATTCTGATTTGTTGAAGGCTCGACTTTAAAAATGTCACAGGGGTGTAATTGTGAGGGTCCACACGACTGCAAAGTAGTTGTTATATGGTTCACATATTTTATTTCTGAACCGTATAACAACTAGGTTGCAAATATGTTTTATGATTCAAATATTTTTGCCTGAATAATGTTTAAAATACACCGAAAATACATATAATCATACAGAAATTATAAACACTACCATTCAGAAGTTTGGGATTTTTAATGTCTTTGAAAGGTCTCTTCTGCTCACCAAGGCTGTATTTATTTAATCAGAAATGCAGTAAAAACAGAAAAATTTTGAAATATTACAATTTTGTCTATTCTTCTATGTGACTATAGAGTAAAATGTAATCTGTTTCTGTGATCAAAGCTGAATTTTCAGCATCATTACTCCAGTCTTCAGTGTCACATGCTCTTCAGAAATCATTCTAATATGCTGATTTGCTGCAGGAGAAACATTTCTGATTATTATCCGTGTTGAAGACAGTTGTGTGCTTCATATTGTTGTGGGAACTGTGATGCATTTTATTTTTTAGGATCCTTTGATGAATATAAAGTTCAAAAGAACAGCATTTATTTGAAATAGAAATCTTTTGCAACATTATTAATGTCTTCACTGTCACTTTCACTTAGATTAATGCATTCTCCTTGCTAAATAAAAGTATTAATTAAACTTTTTAACAGCAGGGTATTTTTCTGAAAATTGGTTGGCAGCATGGCTTTCATTTATTTTGTGTTGATTTATTTTATTATAACTATTCCTTTATTA
>NW_015656586.1:153393-155848 GCF_001515625.1 Sinocyclocheilus rhinocerous
TAAAAAAAAAAAAAGTAAAATATTTTACAATGTAAAAAGTTTGATATCTTGAGATGTGCATGCTTACAATTTTTTTTTACACATTTAGAAATTGCTAGTATATTTCACAAATAATTACAAAAAAATGGCAGGTAACACGATGAACGTGAAATTTTGAAGCAGAAAGACCAAAATCTTGTAAAACGTACTCCAATAATCATATAAACAACTTCAAATATATCATTTTTTTTTACAGTGTATTCAATGTGTAAATGAAGCATTAATTTGACTTGGTTAACCACTGGACGTTTTTAGAGCCATTCAATCAAAACTTTTGTTAAAAAACTGTATAAACATTCATCAAAAATGTACGAAACCAACATGAATCCTCTTCATGTTCATCCATTTGTCATTGACATACTCTGAATGTGATGTTCTCAGTCCACTTCATACTGTATGAGGCGTTCAACATCATCTGTCATCTGAGCTCCCATAAGCACTTGGTTGGACAGTAATAAGCGGTCACACACAAACTTCATTGTAATTACTTAAGAACATGACTCTGGATCCTGCGTTGCTGCCAACAGAGATCTGTATTTCGTGAAGGAAACCATCAGGTCACCACAATCCCGGAGTGGAAGGCGGATCCAGTCACGGGCAACATATACAAATAACAAGTGTCTTTATGAACAGAACCCTGCAAACGCCACAGACAGCACCATTAATTATCATTATTCAACCACAGGGAGGAAAACAAGAGAAAGCATTGCAGCGACTGCAGCAAGACAATACGTACAGCTGCATTGTGGGTAAAAAGGAAGGAGTCGACGAAATCCAAAGCCACTCGGGGTGGTAGATCGTTATATATGTCATTTAATTTCCTTTTTATAAAAGAAACGGAGAATTGAAAGCAGATGTGCGCCGTTTGGCCGTGTCCTCCATGCGATACAATTTGCTTTTGATGCGTGTTTTTTTGCATTCTTATTATGGCGAACTCTCTTCATTTGTCTGCCGTTTTAACGGGACACAAAAGTGAAATGGAGACAGGTCCCAGACGGGACGGAGCTGGATTCAGGAAAACAGACGACTCAAACTAGATACAGGCCCAGAAACATGAACTGACTGGAAAAAAAACCCACAGAATAAGGCAAGAAAGAAAGGATATTGTGAAAGCTCTGACAAGCTGGAACTTATAAAGCCAAACTCGCGTATCAAAGCTCAAAGGTCGAGGCTTGATTTGCTGGCGACTTCTGTTTCTTTGGGTCATTATCTCCGAGTCCAATTATAGGATCAGCACACTGGAGAGCAGATTTCTAATCAGGACCAACGAGGAACAGGAGAACATGTGATGTTGAAACGCTTTTACGTTTGCACCTGTATCTGTTACACTGGATGTGGAAAAACTCAACTTCTGTTCATCATCTCACACTGAATGCATGCAAATTTAGCTTTATACATGCACAATGCCCTAACAAGCATTTATACACCCTAGCAACCATATACCGTAAACCCTCTAGATAACACATAGCAATCACTCATAGCACCCTAGCAAGTAGAGATTGACCAATTGATCAGTTTTGCTGATTAATCGTCACTGATAATTGATTGCTGGAACAATTGATTATTGGCGAAAATCCATACCAAAAGTTTTTCCGGGTTTCATCCGTTGTTGTAATTATTCAGTGCGAGAGTGAAAGCGACCTCTAGAGGCGGAATCACTGATGCATCCAGGGTTGCCAAGTCTGTGGTTTCCCCCCCGGAATTGAGCAACCAAAAGAAGGTTTTAATTTATAAAGCTCTAAAAATGTAACTGAGCGGTGTTTTAGTGCATTTCCTGCTAATATGTAAAAAATGAAGGGTCTCTGTTAAATATGTGAAGTGTTCCATGGTTAACATACGTTACTAACCTTTTGTTTTGGAGCTTTGATGCAACCATCATCCTCTCATGGTGCAAACAGGAAGTAAACTGCTCTGGTCATGCAACAACTTGCATTAACAAAGATATGACAAATATTTTTGGTACACATAATCCTTAAGATGTCTAGTATTAATATATGTATTTACCAAGCGCCAACCTCCAGCTCTCTCTCGTGAAGCCAACAAGGAAGTGACTTAAACTGTAATTCGTCAACTGGCCGCTAGAGGCTGGCTGCAAAAGGTAGTCAATCCCATAGACTCCCCATGTTAAAATGCCCAACTTTACAGCAGAAACAAACATGTTTACAGCCTGGTTCAAAAAATGATTTTGGTCTATATAGCTAATTTTGCCCTTCATGACAACTGAGGGGGGTGAATTTTTTTATAACTCACCCGTTTAAATTATATTAAGACTTAAAGTTCTGCATAATTAAGGGCGTGGCCACTTGAGTGGCAGGTGGATTGCCGCTGCTGTTACCACCGTCGAGCTAGGTGGGCATGGTTTCAGCACCCGGCTCCCGCCTCTTTGCCCATTTTCGATTATCCAGGAGTGACGCGC
>NW_015656586.1:157081-160405 GCF_001515625.1 Sinocyclocheilus rhinocerous
GAATTTTTTTATAACTCATCCGTTTAAATTATATTAAGCCTTAATGTTCTGCATAATTAAGGGCGTGGCCACTTGAGTGGCAGGGGGATTGCCGCTGCTGTTACCACCGTCGAGCTAGGTGGGCATGGTTTCAGCAACCGGCTCCCGCCTCTTTGCCCATTTTCGATTATCCAGGAGTGACGCGCTGCCAAGATGGCGACGGCCCGCTCCGCCCACTTTGAGCTTCAAAAACGCTCTGTAGAAACCTACGGGTGACGTCACGGACACTACGTCCATGTTTTTTTTACAGTCTATGGTATTTACAATTATTCAATTTTGTTGAGTGTGGTCATAGAATGAGTAAACATGTTGATGGCAACAATGGACTGCCGGGATAATACCTTTTTTGTCTTTTATCTCATTATACCTATCAGTGTTGTATTAGGGTTTTTAACCACTATTAATATAATTAATATAAACCACTATTTTTCCACACACATTTCCATAAATATTGCTTATATTTTAAGAACTAAAAATCATTTCACTGAAATGCTTGTACTAAAATATTTTAGATTCTACCATAAAACTGTGGTAGATGTTATGTTTTGTGAAGGAGGGCCACTGGTGAGGTTTATGATCACTACGATATAGTGGTTTTCAATATGCATAACACTGACTGTAAAATATATACTTTAGGTATGCAGGGCTCCAAACTCATTCTTCCCACTGGTCGCTCTTTTGCGACTAACTTTCTCAGTTGGTCGCACGAGCACATGATTTGGTCGCAATATTTCTTTATTTTTTGCGCTACAACATATGATTAATCAATGCATGCTGATTAACTTTTATCATAGTTTATAGTTATATGGAAACGAAAGTGGTTAACATTCAACCCGTTCATTTTCATCAGTAGTATTATTTGTGATTTGAATTTTGTGAACGGGAGTTCCTTCTTTGCTGTGTTATAAGCCGGGCTTCGGATGCTTTCACTTTTGAATTCGCGATCTTGTTGTCAAGTTTTACAAGAAAAGATAATTGTCTCTTTTGCTTACATCTACACACATTTCACTTTTTAAAACTAAAACAAAAAATGGATTCATTGTTATTTTTAATTAAAAAACACAACAACAAAAAAACAGTAAGATACAATGACAAACTTGCTTACAAAACGTTTATTAACAAAAACGAACATGCTGGATTTTTCCATCACAGCAGATTCTCAGTTTCATTCGGCCTCACACAACATCACAGGCTTATTTTCCAACATATAAATACACATCCTGGAGGAGGCTGACCAAGAGGGGTTCCCTAAAGATCCTGAAAAATAAATCCAGCCTGATATATGTATATAATGTGCACGTTCAATGGAAAGCAATGGAGATATATCTCAGGGAAGAGTTTCTTCCTGTATGGAATACATTTTCAATCATGAGAGCTGTCGCAGCGTCTCAAGCCTCGTCCTCCCCTCTGCTAATTATTTATACTTTGCAAACAGAAAAGAAGGGAAAACAGCACAGATTCTACTTCTCATACAGTGAGGAACAGTGTCTTAAAACTTTTTAAATAAAATAAACTTAATAAACTTTTTTAGTAACATTTCATGCCACATTCATTTGTTATATATTTTAACAGAATTAAAAATAATTAAATTATATAATTATAATTCATAATAATTATATAATTGAATTATATTGAATTATTATTTTAATTATTTCATTTAATTATGGCTGTTAGCAGTAAAATACAGTCCATATCAAAATATTAAATTATCTGTAAAGATGCATAAGATTTCATAACATACAGACCAGATAAATAAATAAATTAGTTATTTTTAAAGTATTATATTTTAGTATATTTTAAGTATTATATTTAAAATAATTTGTAAATCTGTATACATATAAAAATATATATTATAAAAAGTTAAATAAATTTCAAAAGCAATAATTGCATAATTGGCCTGTTCCCATGCTTGATTAAACCACTCAATACTGTCACAGTTTTTTAAATTTTTTTGTTTTACATTTTTTTTTACATTTAACATTTCATGTCACATTCATCAAATATTTCAACTGAATTAAAACAAATACAATTATCAAATTATATAATTATAACTAAAATGAACAATTATAATAATTGTATAAATCAATTACATTTAATTATTATTTAAATTAAAGTCTTAAGTCACAGTAGATTTGGATGTAATCTGTTTTCTTTCTTTTTTTTTCTTTTCTTTTTTTTACTTGTTTTAGTGTTTTCAAGACTGATTTTATGTTATTTTCTCATCCAAAATCTCATTATATTAGCATTACTTAAGAACACTCAAACTGAAACGGCAAATAGAAATATCAGACAGCTACTGGTCAATTTTGGTGACTTTTTTTTTTACTTGAGGCCTGGTTAATTTCTGACCCTGGTGAGGAAGATACCTGACACTAGCCGGGTTTCCATCCAAAGTTGCGAATTTAACTTATGCGCAAAACTGGAATATCGCATAAAACATTTGCGAACAAGCATCGTTTCCATCCAACAAGTCAAAGAGAACAAAATCGTCACTTCCTGATAAACTGGCACTATAAATCACTAAGAAAAGGAGAATATAATAATTTTCATATATAATAAATTACTTGCGCCTCAGTTACGGGATTTTTATTCGAAATTGGGCGGTTCCATCACTCGTTTCTTTCGATACTTCAAAATGCGCATTAAAATACGGTGATGGAAACATAGCTACTGTCTACCCACCTAAAACGTCACAAAACCGAGGAGTGAATTCACTTAACAATTCTGCATTTCAACACAAACACCTGCAACTTCCTCAAGGAAATTATGCAACGAGAAAGTTCAATGATTTAGAAAGCCTGAAATAAAAACGACAGTGTCAAATATAAACGGATGGTGACGAAGAGCATTTTTCTGATCTCATTCCATCCTCTTTAAACGACACTAACAGCACCGAAAGAGAATATAACTTCAGTGCAAACACAAATGCGGATGAAACATTCTGCCTTCGTGCTTTAGCAAACTGGGCTCGGCCATTCACAAATCTCCATTTTTGCAGTTGAATAGTGCTAAGACAGACCTCGCTCCCCCCTTATGGAAACACTCGGCGGAGGTCTCCAGGTTCAGACGCGGCTCATTCAGGTCGGCCTCTGGCCTTGGCAGTGGGCGGCAAGACGTGAAACCAAGCCGAAGGGGTCCAAGAAAAACTCCAGGAAAAAATATCTGCAACATGGGCAGAGGAAGTATCTGTGCAGAGAGAGGTTTTCTGATGAAATATCGCCTGCTGACAGTACAAGAAGGAAGAGGCCGTGCGGTTTGAGAGGCCACGTACAGAAGCGCCGCTGT
>NW_015656586.1:161521-167592 GCF_001515625.1 Sinocyclocheilus rhinocerous
CACAAAATTGAGGAGTGAATTCACTAAACAAGTTCATTTCAACACAAACACCTGCAACTTACTCAAGGGAATTATGCAAAGAGCAAGTTTAATGATTCTGAAAGCCTGAAATAAAAACTACAGTCAAACGTAAAAGGACAGTGATGAAGAACACTTCTCTGATTCTAACAGCACCGTCAGAGAATATAAATTCAGGGCAAACTCGAATGCGGGTGAAGCATTCTGTCTTCTTAATTTTGCAAACTGGGCTTTGCGACGCCTCCGCTCGGCCATTCATAAATCTCCATTTTTGCAGTTCAATAGTGCTAAGTAAGACCTCCACTCCCCCCTTATGGAAACACTCGGCGGAGGTCTCCAGGTTCAGACGCGGCTCATTCAGGTCGGCCTCTGGCCTTGGCAGTGGGTGGCAAGACGTGAAACCAAGCCGAAGGGGTCCAAGAAAAACTCCAGGAAAAAATATCTGCAACATGGGCAGAGGAAGTATCTGTGCAGAGAGAGGTTTTCTGATGAAATATCGCCTGCTGACAGTACAAGAAGGAAGAGGCCGTGCGGTTTGAGAGGCCGTGTACAGAAGCGCCGCTGTACAAACGCATTCCAGTAGCGCAGCAACTGACCCTCGCTGATTTTATTGCCCGTATATATTACGGACTGTGCTGAAATCCTCAGTGTACGGATCAGAAATCTGGGATCGGTGGATACGGACGGCTGGCAGGGGTCTGGAAGGCTTTATTGGACGCACGCTCGTGTCCGTCACTCCTGTGAATGCTCACCATATGTTGGCGGTTATTTGTGCAAGCTGCTGAATTTGCATTGGTTCCATGATGTGAATTAATGATTTTCTCTAGCCGTGTGAGTCTGAGAGTCAAAAAAGAAAAAAAAAGAAAAGTTGAGTTTTATATTCACGTGCAAGAGTATTTGCTCTTGGACTGCAGTTGTTTACACAAAGGGTCACGTGAACATTACGCATTAATTGATTAATTTATTTACAAGGGATCATTATGGTCAGCCCAGCGTCATAAGAGTTAAAAGAAAAGTCCACCCCAACAATTAAAAATATCATGATTTCATACAAATACAAATCATACAGGTTTATCCATGACCAATACCAATATCTAGACAGCAAGGTGATCAATTTTTAAATAAATTATATTCCAAAGATATATGCTTATCAAGACTGCATTTATAAATCAAAAATTACAGAAAAAAACTGTAATATTGTGAAATATTATTACAATTTAAAATAATGTTTTTCTATTTCAATATACTTTCAAATATAATTTATTTCTGTGATGCGAATCTGAATTTTCAGCATCATTACTCCAGTCTTCAGTGACCCTTCAGAAATCATTCTAATATGCTGATTTATTATCAGTGTTGGAAATTGTTGTACTGTTTACTATTTTTGTGAAAACTGTGACACATTTTTCACGATTCTTCGATGAATAAGAAGTTAAAAAGAAGAGCATTTATTCAAAATAGAAATCTTTTGAAACAATAGAAGTCTTTACTATCACTTTTTTTTATCAATCTAAAATGTCTATGCTGAATAGCTAAGTATTAATTTCTTTCAAAAAAGAAAAAAAAAGTACTGACCCCAAACCTTTGAAAAGTTACATTGTTACAAAATTCAATTTCTATTTTGAATAAAAGCTGTTCTTTTTAACTTTTTGTTAAAAAAAAAGTGAGCAGCAGAACTATTAATGTTTTTCTATTTCAATATACTTTCAAATATAATTTATTTCTGTGATGCGAATCTGAATTTTCAGCATCATTACTCCAGTCTTCAGTGACCCTTCAGAAATCATTCTAATATGCTGATTTATTATCAGTGTTGGAAATTGTTGTACTGTTTACTATTTTTGTGAAAACTGTGACACATTTTTCACGATTCTTCGATGAATAAGAAGTTAAAAAGAAGAGCATTTATTCAAAATAGAAATCTTTTGATACAATAGAAGTCTTTACTATCACTTTTTTTTATCAATCTAAAATGTCTATGCTGAATAGCTAAGTATTAATTTCTTTCAAAAAAGAAAAAAAAAGTACTGACCCCAAACCTTTGAAAAGTTACATTGTTACAAAATTCAATTTCTATTTTGAATAAAAGCTGTTCTTTTTAACTTTTTGTTAAAAAAAAAGTGAGCAGCAGAACTATTTCTAACATTAATAATAAATCAGCATATTAGAATTTCTGAAGGATCATGTGACACATGTGATCATGTGACACTGAAGACTGGAGTAATGATGCTGAAAATTCGGTTTTGCATCTCAGGAATGAATTACATTTTAAAATATAAGCAAATGGAAAGCAGTTATTCGAAATTATAATATTTCACAATTTTTACTGTATTTTTGATTCAAAATGCAGCCTTTGTGAGTACAAGTTCTTTAAAAAAACATTAAGAATCTGATCCCAAACTTTTGAATGGTAGTGTATTTATACACCAGACAGACACCTATTTGTTAAACCTATTAGGGAAACTAGGCAATCTATTCTCTATGATATTTTTGGTAATGAGAGGTGAATGGCTCTAATATTAAACTCCGCGTGATCTGATCACCATTACAGGGAGAGAACAGCTTGTCTCTCCAGTGCTCCGGACGTTTGGCAGGCAAAACCCGAGCCAAGATGAAAGAAAAGCTTCTTTGGTCGTCTTGTTTGCGTGAGGAAGGAAACTGTTTGCACTTCTCTTTTCTAGCCTGTTAAGCTGCATCACCGCCAGGATCGCGAGGAAAAAAGATGAACGACCCCTGGCGAGAGGAGGTTTATCTTTGATCAGCGCCGCTGTGTCCCCTCGCTGGCCGGCCGCGTAAATGTGAGAGACAAACTGTCTCCTCTCCGCCGAGAGATGACACTCCAATTATCAGTCCAGTGCTGAGGGGAACAGATGCAACTCATTAGCTACAATATCATTCTGTCTTCCTCTTATTTTTATGCCCAATAAAAAAAATGGCGGCCATCAGGCATTGTTTATCGCGTGTCATAAACAATAAGCCGCGGGTCTCGTGTGTGACCGTTCAAACAGTCATTGTTTTACGCTGGCCGGCCGGTTTGATGAACACAGGAACATTGTTAGTGTCAATAAACAAAAGCGAGTCCTTCGCACGCTCCATAAAACTGAGTGGTGTGCATATTTCAGCCTGAACACCTCCAACAGTTCGCTCTTGTCATTTTTACGCAAAGTCCGCAGGCCAAGATACACATTAGACAAAAGGGTCAGGAATACATTTAAACACTTCGGTACAAAAAGAACATAAATACCAGCGAAGAAAAACAAAGATCTGTCACAGACTGAGCCTGGGCAGGAACTGGACGAGAAAAAGAAAGGATAGTTCATCCAAAAAATGAAAGCTCTGTCATTATTTACTCGCACTCATGTCCTTTCAGACCGTACGGGTTTCTTTCTTCTTTCACAAAAGGAGGTGTTTAGCAGAATGTCCCAGATGCTCTAAATCATTCAATGAAAGTTGAGCTTCAAAAAGTGTAAAAGCGTTATAATAGTGTGATTAAAGTACACTGTAAAACTGATTATTGGAGTACATTTGACAAAAAAAAAACATTTTAGTCTTTCTACTTCAAAATGTCATGTTTAAATTCATGTGAACTGCTATTTCTCTGTAATTATTTGTGAAATATTATAACAATTTTATCATATAAAATCATATATATATATATATACACACACACAATAAAAATATAATAATAATAATAAATTCAACTTTAACTGAAATAAATTAAAATATAAAAATTATTTTATTTTATTTTACTATTTCTCATTTTCATTCAGTTTAACTTCATGTACTAAAATGACAAACTAACAGTGAAATTAATAAAATTCATAATTAATAAAATTACACAGACATATAAAAAAACACAAAACCCAAAAAATGACAAAAACAACAAAATTGTTTTTGTTGTTAAACTACTACTACTACTAATAATAATAATTAATAAAAATTCATTTAACTAACTTAAATGAATTAAAATATAAAAATAATCTTATTTTATTTTACTATTTCTCATTTTCATTCAGTTTAACTTCATGTACTAAAACGACAAACTAACAGTGAAATTAATCAAATTAATAAAACTATACAGGCATATAAAAAAAAAAAAAACACTAAACCAAAAAAAAAGACAAAAACAGCAAAATTACTAAAAATAACTAAACTAAAAATACAATAAACCAGAAGAAAGATAAACAAAAACGAATGAAAAATATGCATATAACAATAATAGTATAACAATGATAGTAAAATAACTGCCATACAACTTTACATCTTCTGAAATCATACGATAGCTTTCAATGAGGAATTTTCAGCTGTTATTCGTTGAAAATCTTCCTCCTCCTTAGCTCTTAAATCTTATTCACACTTTTGTATTTTCAAACTGACACAAATGGGATTTGAGAGCTGCAGCAAAAGCAATTTTCAGCAAATAATGACTTTTCTAATGACTATTCAGATAATGTCTTTTCCTAACACAAAGCTATAGTTGGCTCTGCTGTACAGCTGCAGATGCATAGCACACCTTGCAACAACATGAGGGCGAGTAAATGATGATAAATGACAGGACTTTGATTTTTGGGTGGACTAACCTCTAACGTGTGAGTGAAAGGTCTCAAGACAAGATAGCAGAGAGCTGCATGCGTGTGCATTTCACTGACCGTAATGAGACGCTGCCAGAAGTGTAACTCCTGCTCGTGCATATTCATGAGCAGCACGAGACAGATGTGGGAACGTGTGTGTGCGCTGGCGCCCGGCGGGACGGTCCTGTCTGCGTGGAGCCGGCTGAATTGGATCAAGGCTGCGGCGCATACGAGATGCCGTAAGACTGGGACTTCCCCGCCGTCAGACTGCCAGCGCTCCGGTTCAACTGTATCGATGTACAGTCGTCCCGGGTCAGAACCTCCTTCAAACGCCTTCGATCTGAAATCCAGAGGGCTTAGGAAAATAGACATGGCTAAGTGTGGGTTTTAATGCAATAACGAATTTCAGACCGTCTCTCAGGCGTATCTGTGTCTGTAAAATCACGGGGTGAGAGTTTGATGGGTAGAACGAGCAGTGTTGAGCGGTGCAGTGGATACGATCACTAATGCAGCTCTAAATGATCACTCATGTCAATATGTTTTTTTTTTTTTTGATAATATTGCATTGATATGTTACATAGATACTTTACATAATTATATCAATAAACATAATTCTAATACAAATTATCAATAATAATTTAATTCAGCTTATATAATTAAATTGCATATAATATACATGTAAACATGTAAAAATATACATTTACACACAGTCATACGTAAATTATATATATATATATACACACACACACACACACACACACACATACTACCGGTCAAAAGTTTGGGAAACTGTAATCTTGCAAAATGTTATTACAATATAAAATAATGGTTTCTATTTTAATATCCTTTCAAATATAATTTATTTCTATGATGCAAATCTGTATTTCCATCAGCCATTACTCCAGTGTAAAGTGTCACATGATCCTTCAGAAATCATTCTAATATGCTGATTTATTATTAGAATTATCAATGTTGGCAACAGTTACGCTGCCAAATATTTTTTTTGGAAACTGCAATACTTTTTTCAGGATTCTTTGATGAATAAAAAGTTAAAAAGAACAGCATTTATTCAAAATATAAATATTTTCTAACAATATAAATCTTTGCTATCACTTCTTAACAATTTAACACATCCTTGCTGAATAAAAGTTTTAATTCCTTTAAAAAAAAGAAAGAATAAAAATTTACTGACCCCAAATTTTTTATTTTAAATAAACGCTCTTCTTTTCAAATTTTTATTCATCAAAGAATCCTGAAAAAAAGTATCACAGGTTCCAAAAAATATTTAGCAGCAAACAGTCTCCAGCACTGATAATAAAGCAGCATATTATTATGATTTCTGAAGATCATGTGACACTGAAGACTGGAGTAATGATGCTGAAAATTCAGAATAGAAAAACGTTATTTTACATCATAATAATATTTCACAATATTACATTTTTTCCTGTATTTTTGATCAAATAAATGCAGCCTTGATGAGCA
>NW_015656586.1:168275-179440 GCF_001515625.1 Sinocyclocheilus rhinocerous
AGCCCAGCACTGTCTCACTCATCTAACACACCCGAGCTCATTAATAGAGACTTTAAGACCTGAAGTGGGTCAGAAAAGGTAAAAAGAGTTGAGAGAAAATATGATGCGTGTCAGATCCACGCCACGGTCAACAGCGGCAGTTCTTAAAGAAATAACAGCCAAAATAACCTAATAACCAGCTGCTGTGATGTCTATTAATCAAAGGACAAAGAAAAAAAGAGGAAAAAATAACTTTTATAGCTTTAAGGATCATCTATAATTAATTTAGAATTTTGTGTTCGATAATTCAATTACAATTTCTGTATATTTCTGCTGAAGGGCACAGGTAAATATGACATTTATTATAATGGGTTCATGTGAAGATTGTTTTAAGTTCACTTAAATTAGCAGTTATTTTTTAAAGTCTAATAAATGTTACAATTGATAGCTCTCAATTATACTGTAATGTTGAATGGCTATAGTCAAAGGTTAAATATTAGGAGGGGGGGCAATTTTATAGAGAAATCAGTATTGGTATCATTGATACTGGCCTCCAGTCATAAATAATATCTTTATGTTGTTTGTACATTAATTTGAAGATTGAATGTGAAATTATTGCAATATAAAAGTATATTTAAAAACTTTAATGTTAGGTATGATTAATCGCGTTTAATTTCAGAAAAATGTGCGATTAATTAGTTAATTTTTTTTTATCGATTGACAGCACTAATACATATATATATATATATTGTAGCCTTTGCAAATAGATATGAGACAAAAAAAATGAAAATTAAGGTCAATAATTTCTCTAAATTATTTGATATTATTGAATACATAATTTCAATAATTTCTCTAAATTATTTGATACATTTGAATTATTTCAAAGTCAAAGTTTATTTATAAAGCACTTTTTAAAAAACAGCAAGTGCTTTTTAAAGTGCTGTAAGAATAAAAATATCAATGATACAAACAGTCAACAACACAAAAGAAGACAATAAGACATCATAAAGACAATAAAACAAAGCAGCTCTCATGTAGCGTCAAATGCCAGAATACAGAAGTAAGTTTTTAGGCTAGATTTAAAAACAGCAAGTGTTTGAGCCTGTCCAATGTAGCATACTAAGTACCGTATTTGATTTGATTTTATTATTATTATAAATTGTAGTATTGCAAATAGTTATGAGGCTGAACCTAGATCACAAAAACGTTTCAATGAAAGTCAAGGTCTCTGTTGGTTAAGCTTAGTTTGGAAAAAAGTTTGGGAATCCCTGATCCAAGTCATGCCACAGTCAGTAAATAAAAGGCATGGCATCCTAAAACCCAACTGATCTTGATATTGCTTAATTTCTCTGGAAATGCCTAACGATGCTTTGCTGTAAACAACGGTATTATAATCAGAATCTGAGCTCTATCCTCGAGCCTGAACTGAAGAGATGCTAAAATCGGCGGGATTTAGAGTAAAGCGGCACCTTCGAGAGTTCTGGCTAAAGGATTAGAGTTGTTATTGTGCTGCGGAACCCCGTTATTTGGGGAGTCGAAACGCAGCCAGATCCAGCGCACTCCAGCGGGGAAGTGCATCCCCAGAACTCCGACTTAATGGGCCGTACTGTACACCACCTCGCTGTGAAGTGGGATTTGGGGGTCAGCATGTGGAAAAACCCACCGTAAATCAATAGCATCTGAAACAGCCAGGAGCGCTCTCGAAGCCTGAAGATGAGACTTTATTCAAAAATAATAGCCAGTCTGTTTACTGCGCCACGAGATGGATTACATGGCACTGAAATAAATACTTCCAGATGCGGCTCAACAGAAATTACACTGAAGAAGAGGGGGGAGAAAAAAACGACTCCATAAATCTAGAGAGAGAAACGGCAAAGCGTTTTCTGGCACCGAACGCTCATGCTTCTAATGGCATAGTATTTTCATATCGATGCTTCAGCAAACAAGAAAAGATAGGCTGCCGTTGCCAACACTTTGGCGTGAAATAAAAACAAATCCAGCTCTTTGTGCTCAAAATCCAGGAAGTTGCTGTTCTTTCTCCGATAAACTTATTTCAAAGACAAATATTACGCTTTGCTTCAAATGGCGCCAGTACTCGGCCTGTATTTCTGCACTGGGAGGTTTGAATATCATTTCGATAAAATATTGCCTCTTTGGAAGACTACCGTATGTCGTTTTCCCGTTCCAACTGACCCACTTCTGTACACCGCTGCCAGTCCGACCGTTCACTTGACATCCAAGAAGCAATTTCATGGAGTAATAACAAGCTATTCAAACCACGGGGAAGAATGTCTCTACTTGTAAATGTGTAATTGTTAGGGAAGGTTTCGCAGGAACTGGCGTCCGATGCCAACGCGAGGGATGCGACTGGAATTCGGGGATGTAAAACCTGCTCCAATGGGCCGTTTATAGTGCAGTGTTTATGAGGCATTGAAAAGGGCACAGAAACAGCAAGTTCTGTGGATGTCAGCGGCCCGGGACGAGACGTCCGTCCTCAGATACGGAGATGATGGAGCAATAAACGAGAGAGAGGAGACGCATCACTCTATCGTTTGTTGTCTTTGGCCCAAAGTCTTGCGTAAAGTGAGAGCAGGGAAAACTGCAAGTAAGGTACAAAATATTGCTGTCGCAGCAACTTCTAAACATGCGTAAGGGCCAATGAAAGACACACTTTCGTGATTGTCTAAGGTGTGTTTAGGCAAGATTTACTATTTATATTGCTAACAACCTAAAACAACACAGCAACAAGTTAAACCACTAAGTAACCATCCAGAACCCCCTAGCAACTGCATAGCAACACCCTAACAATGCACTGGAATTAAATTACCTTAGCAACACCCTAACAACCACCCAGAACACACTAGTAACCACTCAGAACCTCCCAACAAACCGCATAGCAACACCCTAGCAACCACAAAGCAATGTGCTAAATAAAAACATTTAAAACACCACAGCTTTGTGCGTAACAACCCCCTAACAACCACTGAGAACACCCTAGAAACTGCATAGTTACGTACTGAAAGCCACCCAGAGCTCTGTAACAACTGCCAAGATTCCACAGTAACTGCATAGCAACACCATAGCAACACATTGAAAAAGAAAACTTAAAACAACTTAGCAATGGCATATCACACCCAAACAACCAGTTAGAACACCATAGCAGTCACATACCAATTTACTAGAAACCACCAAGAACACCCACAAGAGAAACCACCTAACGACGACCCAGAAACCCTTAGTAACTGCATAGCAACGCCCTAACAACCACATAGTGTAACTCCTCTGGTTATACTTGCCATTCTCTGAGTGGGATTCGAACTGGTGTTTCCAGCATTGGAGACAATGAAGCTAAAGATCATAGCCTCTAGCGTCAGTCACTAGTGCGCCTCTTGAGATCAGGGGCACAACTCTTACTAGCTGGCCTCCGTTACAATAGCAGCATGCTAAAAACTACTATAGCAATAGTAGTGGCACTCATCATGGCAGTGAGTTTCATGTAGTTTCTCACAATTTCTAAAGAAAAAATCAGTTATAATTATTATAATTCAGTTAGTTATGCTTATGTTTTTATAATTCACCACACTGTATAATAAGTCTTTCACTTCAAACTCTCAATATTTGTAGATAGACGGGTGAATTTCAGATATCTGTGCACTAAAAATAAACCTGGATGTTACATTTACACCGCATGTACTTAAGCCACTAGAAAGCACTAGAAAGTTCTTCTCGCATTAGCAGGTCAAATTAAGCGTCAGAGAAGGATGTTTTCGCCAGGCATTTACAAAAACTGGCAGAAACAAACACAAAAGGAAAAACAATTCCATCTGATGAGCCGCTTTTCCACAACAGCAGACTCTGGAATCAAATAAAAGTATACTTCTTCTTGGCCGGTGACTTGCTGTCCTTGTGGATGGGGGAGGTAATTGCGTTGCCCTGTGCGTGAGTGTAATCGAATGATCTCTGAATGATTGTAGGTCTTGCGTTACCCTCTTAATTTAATTTCAAAGTTAATAATCTCACAATGACTTGATTTTGGTAATTTGAGGCCGATAAAGCCTCCAACAACAGTCACTGGGGCAGACGTTTAAATTACATAATGCTATACATCCACAATGGTGAAACTTGAGTGAAAGCGAACCGTTTCCAGATTGGCGATTTCTCTTCGTTTCAATCTGGGGGAGTGTTGAGAATCTCAGATGCATTTGAAGGTAATACGTCGACTTAACTGCTGCAACGTCGAAAGTCTGGAAGGCGACCACGCCAATAGATAACTGTCCACGTTAATGAGAAAGCGCCTTGTGTCTGTCAGCAACCCCACGTACACTCGACCTTCCAAACAAGGGCTTAATTCTACCTTTTGAGCTTTTTAAAAGACCAGAGTGAAAAGTGCTTATTGGTGCAATTAATCGTGGGCTTAAACTGGCTCCAGTCGCAATAAAACCCAGTTAATTACATGATAACTTGGTTCTGACGGCACTCACTCAGTCACATGCATCCCCTCCCCCCCCGTATAATTATTCCTGTGCCATTCCCAGTAAGGAGCCGAGATTTACTCAAAGGCGAATGCGAGTGGCACTCGAGAACATCTGGAAGTCTTCACTCAGCATCATACCCTGGAAAACCATATAAGACCTGTTTTATATATTAAACAATACACCGCGTCCCCGCGCAACTCCCAGTTTCCTACATGCTGGGCTCATGTTTAAGCCATGGAAATCCAGTCACATTTGTCCTGCGTTGCTTGGCGACATTGAAATTGTAGGGCTTTTAGAGATGTAATAAGAACATGCTTCCATCATGCTTTGGTTTTCCTTTGCAGTTCTTACTGAATATTTGGCACAAACATGTAAGAGATGGGACTGAAATATCTCAGGATGCTGTGCATTACCATGGAGGTTCTTTAGCAAAACACAAGATGAATCTGGTGTAAAATGAATTAAAACTGTGATTTAGTGCTTTGCCAGATTACATCACAATGAAAAGTAACAAATATCTGTACTTAAAACAAAAACAGCTATGAAAAATAGATATTGGCAATTGCTTATTACAGCAATGGCTTAAAGGGTTAGTTCACCCAAAAATTCAAATTCTGTCATTAATTACTCACCCTCGTGTTGTTCGAAACCCGCAAGACCTTCGTTCATCTTCGGAACACAATTTAAGATATTTTTGATGAAATATGAGGGCTCTCTGACCCTCCCATAGACAGCAAGGTAACTACCACGTTCAAGGTCCAGAAAAGTACCAAGATTATCGAAAAAGTAGTCCGTGTGACATCAGTGGTTCAACTGTAAAGTTACCAAGCTACGAGAATACATTTTTGCGCAAAGAAAACAAAAATAACGACTTTATTCCACATTTTCGTCTCTACTGCGTCACTTGTGGACGTGCGTTCATGACAGTACCATGACGCGAGCGTGTGGCGGCACTGACCCGAGGGTAACACGAGGGTGAGTAATTATTGACAGAATTTTTATTTTTGGGTGAACTAACCCTTTAACAACCAGTTCGCACACCCTAGCATAGCAACATAATAAAAACATCAATATCACCTTAGCAACCACCTAGTGACCACCCAGAACCCCTTAGCAACTGCATAGCAACATCTTAGAAACTACACAGAACCTCTTAGGAAAAAAAAGAGGGAAAAAAAACCTCAAACCTCCTTAGGGTAACAATGCCATAACAACCAGTCAGAACTCTGAAGCAACTGCATAAAAAACATACAGAACAGATTAGCAACTGCATAGCAACACCCTAGCAATCACATAGTAACCCCGTAGAAACAAAAAAAAAAACCAGGGTAACTCAGGGAAACAACCCCGTAACAATTGGACAGAACTCCAAAGAAACTGCATTAAAAAATATGCAGAACACCCTAGCAACCACATAGTAATGTGCCAAAAACGACTCAAAACACTTTAGCAACAGCATAGCAACACCGATGTATCATGGCAGTGAGTTTCACGCAAATTTCTCAGTTTCTTAAGAAAATGCTAACGCTTACCATGTTTTATATTTCACCAGACTATATAAGAAGTCTTCCCGTGAGTCTAGAAGTAATCTAGTGCTTTGTAAGTTGATAATTGAAGTACATCACAATGAAAAGCAACAAATATCAGTATTTAAAACAAAAGCAGCCACAGAAAACCAACACTGGCAGGTTTTCTGGCAGCCATTGGCTCGGGAAGCATCAAGTGGGCCGTCATTGGTAAATTGCTCATTACCTGTGAATTGCAGATTGACCACAGCAGCAAAAGCCTCCAAATTGGCTGTGAGAAAGCCTCCAAGAGCCATTTCTCAAACGCAGCCTAGCACTTAAGACACCCACACTTCTGCGCCTGATGGAAAATTATAACTCGCTGCACAGTCGCATACGTAAGCGGCATTTCTTCAGCCGTAAACAGAACTTACGGAAAACAAAACAAAATTAAATCTCCTTTGTATTTCCAAATAGGATCGAAATTCCGCTTATTTAATTCTCCAGTAGAATTATGTGACTTTTATGAGGAAAATTACACTAACCGCAAATTGCGCTAAACAATTCCAATACTTTAGGGCTTGACCACTTTAAAATGGGGCTGCGCCGCGATTATAAATATAACTCTTTTACGGCTCTGTTATTACGCACTGAGAAGGGGGAGAGCGGGCCAATCTTGTGGCTGTAGCGCCTGATGGCCTCTCTGATGTGGGCTGGTTGGATGGCACTGCTCTGAGCCTCCGCGCCACAGGCCGCCGCGCTCTGCAACGGAGAAGACAGAGAAAATACAGCTCGTATTATTGCTAATTCAAAAACACAGTGGGAGTCCTGCAGTTTAGTGCACAAACACAAATGCCGCACACTTTTGGGAATCCAAATCGGCCGGCGCTTCACCTTTGGAGAGATATAAATGCTACGTGTCATTTGATGCTTTATGAACTCGCAGCGCAGGCTGATTCTGATATATAGAGGCCTGACAGCAAACGTTAGTGCTGCATGTGATTGGCTGTAATTGCAGTGTCTCTGAAGTCATTGGAGGGAAGGGAACGATTTCGACTCGGTATCTCTTAGCAGACGAGGGAAAAACAACTTCCCTATTTGGATGTTTGCAATAAACATCAGAGAAACTGGAGTCAGTAAAACAGGACGGGTAGGAAAATACTGAGACTTGTTTCTTGCTAATGTTTCCACTGCATATTAAGGGGCTGGAATCTATGATAAGTATTAAAATAACCTCTGGGTATTACTTCTAGCGTTAGGTTGGTTGTTTGGTTTTGAGTGGCCCATCGGTGTAAGCTGTTTGTCTGGCAGATGGGAGATTTTGAAAAAGAAATAAAAGATTAGACTGCCTTAAAACGTTATATAACTTTAGTGAAGAAATTGGCACCACTAGTCATTCAACTTGGGACTTGTATGATAAAATGTATGGTTTTTGATGGATGTTTTGTAAATGATGTAAAATGTTTTTAATGTATATTTTAGCTGAGAATGATAAATAATATAGAATAATAATGACAATGATTATATTATTATTATTATATTTGAAAATAATTCATAATTATTTATTAAAATGTATTATTATTAGGGCACTGTTTGAGAATTTAATCATTATATATACATACATACAAACATACTATAATAAACATAGTATAATAAGAAGATGAAGAAGAATTTAAATGAACAATATGATTAATCACTTATATTTATGCATTTAGCAAACGCTTTTATCCAAAGCAACTTCAAAGGAGGAACAAAAGCAATTAATCAGAGCCAATAATATCTGTAATATACAATGCCATAACATTTATAAAATAAATTATTTATTTTATAAATAATAATAATAGATTACTGTTATTATTGTTGTTGTTGTTGTTATTACTAATATTATTATTATATTATGATGATTAAATTCTTAAGCAGTGTATTATTAATAAAACATTTAAAGAAAAATATTTTAAATTATTTATATATTCATATATTCATAATAATATCACCATCGTCATTATTTTTCTTTATTATATATAATTCTCAGCTCAAATATACATTAAAAATATATTATTTTATATAATTTACAAAACCTTTAAGGAAATCAAACATTTTACTGTATGTTAAATGTGAACAAATGACTAGGGATGCCAAAATGACACACTTCATCTTGTGTTATATAACAGAAATATTTCTGGTTCAACACTACTTAAAGCATTTTATTTTATAAAGAAACAGGTAGCCCCGCCCCCAACTCCCCCATTGGTTGAGCCTGCTGTTATGACCGGCCCAGTTGGGTTTCTCAAATAAACAGACTGCAGTTCCTTTAAACAGACACTAGTGGTGCAGTGATCACACACTCATCTATAACTGGAGGCTAGCTATATAATCTCAACATAATATAGATGATCTGTCAATATTTGTGTACCTTCTTCCTCTTCCTCTGTTTGATCTTATTGCTGCCATCTTGGTTCGGCCCACCGTTGCCCTGGGCCATGGAGGGCATCTGTCCCTGGTGTCCCGTCAGAGGGCCGCTGGGAGTGGACGGCGGCGTGTTTTCCGGAGAGTCCGTCTCCTTTTTGGTGCTTGTAGCCTAAAGATCACATATGTGAGCACAAATTCCTCATTATTTTTCCAAGAGTGACGTTAGACGACTGCTACACATACACAATCACAATGTGCCTGACCTTCTCATACACAAGACTTGTTTTTAGGAAACTCATGACGCAAAAAGGTCACGGCTACAAAACACGACCCTGAAAACATCACCTGCAGTCTTACGACACGTCTCGGTCCTATCGCTCAAACCACAGGGTCATTCTGTCACTCTCGCCACATGGGAATGCGGCCGACCCCCAAGGATCAGGAGAAAAACAATACTGGAATTCAGGCTAAAAAATACCATGTGCGCTTCCAGACCCAGAGTGGCCTTGACCGAGTCCGAAAAGAGGGAGAGAGAGAGAGAGACAGATGAGGTTTCGTGGTTTCAGTGACACAGAAGTCCATCCATGGAATGGATCCCGCAGCTCAAAACCACCTTGGACAAACTTGGCGAAAGAGGTCAAAACCGCGGAGCAGGACGCTCTTGTTTGGTTTTCTTCTCCAATGGACAAGCGCTCGGAGAAAGCTGCTGACATGACTGTTATCACCAGAAAAACCATTTGAACTATTCTATAGCATCACCAAACAGCAACTAACATCATAAAACATCATAATAGTGGATTAGAGCATAAGAATGGATAATGTAGATGCTTCTCAGTAAAGAATATCATTCACATGCAGCTTAAACCAAACAAACAACACATTAGTGACCAAATAACTGACTTTCTTTCTAGAAAGTCTAGAAGACAATGATTGACTGAATGATTGAAAGGAATAGTTTATCAAAAAAAATGAAAATCCTGTCATCATTTACTCACCCAAAATCATTTTCTGTTGAAAACAAAAAAAAAAATGTTCATGCTGGTCTTTACTTTTATTGCACTTTTATGTTGCAATTTTAGGAGCTTGCTTGCATTTGTCACAATTCACTTCCATTGTATTCTGCTAAACATCTCCTTGTCCTGAAGGTGAATTAATAAAGGTGAATAAATGACAGGATTTTTATTTTTGAGGGAACTTTCACTTTGACCATATTTTAGAATTAAAATAAATATTACATTATTATAGTATTATAATTATGTGTAATTACACAACGATTATGTATACTGTATATATACACACATACACACACACACACACACACACAAACATAAAATTTTGGGGGGATCCATACCTTTAAAAACTATTTATAATTTCCAAATAAACATCCAAAGTGTTATTTTAGTGTTATTTATATACTATTATATTAATTTTATATTTTAAAATTTTATTTAAATTTTTTGTTTAATTTTTAGTAATTTTGTTATGTACTTTTGTCATTTTTATTTTTTTTATTTTCTATTTTTATTAAAATTTTAGTTTTAGTTTATTTTAGGAAATCAACTTAAACTTATTTTATTTCACTTAGTTGGCAATGAAACATTTCTAATTTTCATTGAAACTTATCTAATGCTATTTAAACTTTATTTCAATTAATAAAAATGATTTATAATAGTTTTTAATAGTTGTTTAGTTAACAATAACAACACTGATTACCAAAAAGTAAACTGAAAAGTGTTTTGTTTACCTCAGCCGAGGAGTTGCAGTACTGGATGAAAGTTGCTGATATGGCGTGTTGAAACGGATCGCCTGTTTTGGGAGTCATATCTTGTTTAACCAACAGGGCAAGGTCAACAACCTAAAATATAAAACCATATCAGCTTATGAGTAATGGCACTTGATATGAAGAGCAAGATGATAATATTTTTCCCAGGAAACATCATACTGAACGAAGAAAGCACTGGAACGCTTCAAAAGAGCTTATTTTCAGGGTTTTATTGCACTGGAAACAAGAGACCGAGCGGAAGTAAAGTGGCAATTTAGCAAATGTCAGAGTGATTTCCTGAAATGAAACAGTTTGTCGTTTTTGTGAATCTGAAACACAATGTGATTTCGTGCTCAGTCTGACAGCAGCTCACCCTGGCCACCGTCTCGTAGGCCAGATAAGACAGGATCTCCATGGACATGGCGCTGGGCTTCACATCCAGACTGCTGCAGTCCAGCCACTCGCGGAATTTCGAGGCCTTCTTAGCTAAATAGAGCACACAGTTTGAGTGAGAATATGATGTGCTGATGCACACTATAAAAATGATCGTAACGTTAATGGTAAAAGACTCTAAAGATGCTACAGTAAAAACATGTTAATTGGTTCTCTTACTATATATGGTGAAAAACCCTAACAGGACATAAAATACTGTTACACTTGCATTATATTACCATCAGTTAATAAAATGTAGTTTTTACTGTAAATTTAAAGGGGTCATATGATGCGATTTCAATTTTTCCTTTCTCTTTGGAGTGTTACAAGCTCTTGGTGCATAAAGAAGATCTGTAAAGTTGCAAAGACTAAAGTCTCAAATCCAAAGAGATATTCTTTATAAAAGTTAAGAGTCAACCACGCCTACCTAAAACGGCTCGTTCTAACACACCCCACATGTCTACGTCACGATGTGAGAAGATTTGCATAACGCCGCCCAAACGTTCACGCAAAGAAAGAAGGCGTAACTTAAAAATATTTGGCTGCACAACTGTTGATAATTCTAATAATAAATCAGCATATTAGAATGATTTCTGAAGATCA
>NW_015656586.1:179751-183297 GCF_001515625.1 Sinocyclocheilus rhinocerous
CACACCTCGCTTTTCAGACTGATGAGGTTTGTAAAAATCGACGTGTTTCAGAAATGCGGGGCATAGAGGAGAAACAATAATGTACAGTATGTGGAAAATAATGTGTTTTTTTAAGCTTAAACCGCATAAACAAATTTCATTACACCAAATACACAAAATAATGTTCTTTTTAGCAACATCATATGACCCCTATAACCACAAACGCTCAATTTCCGGCCCTGTGACGTGTTTTCGGTCAGATTTAGTGTGTACTCAGCATCAGTGTTGTGCAACAGGGTTATTCAGGCACATTTACTGTGCTGTTGTCCCGACCTGCAGCTCGATGCCAGTAAGACATCACAGTTACTGGAGCGGCACAAAGCCAGTGAACATGTTATTAGTGCTGAAATGTGGCCTTCAGAAGCCAGCAGTGGTGTGTTCACAATCCCACAGCTGCGTTCTTACAAGCCCTCGGGCGCAGAACTGCCAACCGAACAACTCATCAGAGACGATATCTGACGCGCTGCAACTGACATGAGGAGTGCTGCGCTCTACACTGACACTGCAAACCATACCTGGCATGCTCACAGAGCAACAAAACGGATGCATTCATCAGTGCATATGCAGTGAATCCTAAAGCATTCCTGTAGCTCAAACAGCAGAATTATGGCAAAAGCCAAGGTCATGGGTTCGATTCCCAAGGAATGTATGAACTGATAAAATGCAGACCTTTAATGCAATATCAAAGTATTAATATGCAATAGTAAAATATAAAAGTCACTTCGAATAAAAGTGTCTGACAAATGCATAAATGAAACAAAATCATGTTTGTAAATGAATACTTACAGAAACTCAGCTGTCGACTTTCACAGAAATCACTGTACTGACTGGAATCCATGTTTCTGGTCATCCTCTCAATTCTCTGTATAAAAAAATGAAAAGTAACTATTATACTTAATATCATGCGTCAACATCATAAAACACATCTCAAGAAAATTATGAACAATGCAAGCCCACTATTGTTTTTGAAATGTCTCTTCTGCTCACCAAGGCTGCATATAAATGATAAAAAAAATCAGTAATATTGTGAAATATTATTACAATTTAAAACAGCTCTTTTCCATTTTAATATATTTTAAAATGTAATTTATTCCTGTGATGCAAAGCTGAATTTTCAGCATCATTACTCCAGTCTTCAGTGTCACATGATCCTTCAGAAATCATTCTAATATGCTGATTTGCTGCTCAAGAAACATTTCTGATTATTATCAATGTAGAAAACAGTTGGGCTGCTTCATATTTTTGTGCAAACTGCCATCATTTTTATTTTTCAGGATTCTTTGATGAATAAAAAGTTGAAAGGAACGGCAATTATTTGAAATAGAAACCTTTTGCAACATTATAAATGTCTTTACTTTCACCTTTGAGCAATTTAATGCATCCTTGCTGAACAAAAGTAATTTCTTTCAAAAAAATTTGGTAATAGTTATATTTTTTGAATCCCATAATAATGCCTTCAGTGAATATACTGCTATATCTACGGAGCTCCTGTGTGACGAAACGGTTTAAACCGCAGTTTTATCAGCTACTCTGAGGATTCAACAAGACGACGGAAGTCATTATTTCCTCGTTTTACGCCCTACGATGAAATGGCATAACATAACAAGAGAAGGACCATCTGTGTAAACTTTAAGAGAGCCGTGCGCAGTAATGAACCCTCTTAATAGCAACCCAACAGGTCTGACTCGGATTTACAGCAGAGCGTGTTAAGTTGCAGGTCAGAACCTATAATTAGACGTTTCCTCATCCTGGACCAATTTCATACCTTCACATAACAGTCAATTTGAGCTCTCCACCAGGCTGTGTGTCATAAAACATAAAGGCTCAAGGTTTACGACTGCTTTTTTTCCTCCTCGTGCCGCAGAGGATCTGTTTTACGGTCTACAGAGAGCCGCGTCTCCGAGAAGCACCGGGTTCGAGGTTGAGGACAGTCTGATGTGACGCTCGCCTGGATCGCTTACAGGCCACCCAAACCAACCGGAGTCTTTTTATTTAGTTAGCTGGCAGTCATAGGAAATTCCATCTTTGAAAATACATATTAATGATGCCGAGCGCCTGATCGTTACACGGCGCTGGAACTGCGATTTCTATTAGCGTCGTTAAGAGCCGAACGGAGGTCTCGTTTTGCACTCGGAGGGGGAATTCGCAGCAGTCTCGGTGTCTGGGTCCCGCTCCAAATTGGGCCGCGAGCGATACGAGACTGGAGCCGCTGCACTTTTAAATAACTCTTGTCAAGCGGCTGGCCTGAGACAGGAGAAATGTTTTGACTGTGGCTTATTGACTGAAAAGAGCAGCGGGGGGATTCGATGTTTGAATACTATGTTTAGCCGCTGATTAAATCAAAACGTTGACCCACCTGCTAATAGCCAAATTATACCCACAACTGACGCGGCGGCTGTATAGGAGGACGTTGGCAAATATTTGATTTGGCCGCTGGCGGCTTTCATTTCGTGCCAGTGTGGTCTGGATAAAGGGAATCTCAATTTGTACCACTGCAAGCGATGAGATTTCCATAGGCCGAGGCCCAAGATATATTTTGGATATCTAGTGTAGTGCTGTGTATTTCAATGCGTGTCACTCGGTGATTAACAGCCCGAGGCAGGCTAGAATTAAATTTGTGGGGCATTTCATTCAGACGCAAGGCTAAGTTTAGACGATCAAACGCGGATGGGTTTAAAGCGCCTCTGTTTTTGTGTGAAAGAGAGTCAGTGTTGTAGATACGAGGCTTTGGGAGAGATTTAAATGAGCCGTAACATCACTCTCATGTTGAAGAGACTCCTGATGATACTCACATTTTGAATTTCAGTCATCACTGAAAGAGCAAATGAGAAAACAAATCCACTAGCAACTTCCTGAACCTATTAAGGGTCACAATCATTGTGATAAAACTAGTGCTGTCAAACGATTAATCGCGATTAATCGCATCCAAAATAAAAGTTTTTGTTTACATAATATATGTGTGTATACTGTGTATATTTATTATGTAGATATAAATACAAACACATGCATGTATTTATTTAGGAAAAATAAGTTATGTTTATACATTATATTTATATATAATATAAAATATACGAATATAAATATATAAATGTATATACAAGTAAATATTTTTATATTATAATATATACAGTATGTGTGTGTATATATATATACATAATAAATATACACAGTATACACACATATATTATGTAAACAAAAACTTTTATTTTGGATGCGATTAATCGTTTGACAGCACTAGATAAAACATATGTAGTTCATGTTCTGCACAAAAATTTTAAAATGCCAAAAACTTTTTACAAAATTACAAAAATGGCATACTCGGTCTGAGAACAGTTTACATTAACTTTGTCTTAAATGTGAACACTGAACAAACCATTTCAGGTCAGGCAGTGCTTCAGGTTCACTTTCACTTCACATGCATGCAATTTCCAATATTTTTGAGCATTACATGCTACCATATATTAATTATAATGGTAACATGCAAAGATGCTGAAGACTTATTTAATT
>NW_015656586.1:185688-188188 GCF_001515625.1 Sinocyclocheilus rhinocerous
TACACAAAGAAACGCAACGTTTTTTTTTTTACCAGACCAAAGTGGAAATACTATATTATTATTATATAACAAATTTCCTATTTTCAATTTAAGAACTGTAATTAAAAATATATATATGGTTAAAGCATTATTATGGCATTGTATATGGTAAAAATAATATGATGCAGAATGTCAATAGTGGCCTTGATTTAAATAAATAAATACTCTTAATGGAAACTGGATCAAATTACACATTAAACTAAATTAAAATGAAATAAATAAATTATTTTTAAAAAATCAATATAACAAACTCAATTTCATTTAGAGTCAAAGTAATTGATTGATAATATTAATGTACAATAAATTTTCATTTTAAGAATTATATTACAATTAAAATAATATGGTAAAAGTATTATTATGGCATTGTTTATGGTAAAAAGAGGTCTTGGACGGATGGATCAATATATGAAAAAAAGACACTTTGCAGGGACAGTAGCTAAGTTTCGAGAAGCTAATCTTTTCAAAGTCAAAAACCACCTCAAGTTAGCGTAAAAAAAAAGGGATTTTTTTTTCTAAATTAGGCATTTTCATCACTCATTTCTGATGCAATACTTTAAAATGTGCATAAAACAGGGTGATGGAAACAGCTAATGTGAATTCATGCACAAAAAAAAAACAACAAAAAAAACCTCAATTTCACTCAAGTCCACACAAAGACATCTGAGTTTGATTCTTTAAAGAGAAAACACTCTCAGAGAGATTTTTATCATGTCATTCAGACTCAAAAACTTCCAGTAAATTAACTAGTTTACAGTTCACATTACTGCTCTTTCAAGGAAAATCTGAAAGTGGGAAAAAAAAAAAACCAAAACTGTCCAAAGTTTGGTGAAAACCCAAGCAAGTAAAAGTGCAAGAGTTTACATTGCCGTTTTCGGCATTTACGATTTCCTAGGGGATTTGCAAAGTACAGATCACCAGTGTTTCAGAATAGCATCCTGCTATCATCATGGCATCAAGGCAAAACAATGCGGATCCCACACATCATGACAAAAACACTTTTAAACATTCCCATCTGAACGCGGCCGGGAAAATAACAGATTGTCAAGAGATCTTAGAGGGTCCTTGGGAAGATGGATGATCTGCCAGAGGAAATACAATCCACACACCGCTGACAAAAGAGAGGCCATCGCCGGCTGATCAAGTGTAGCAGCGCGCGGGTGAATTATACCCTCGTCCGAGCCGATCGCGGCCATCCTGGACTGGACATCTGACAGATGCTTGACCCGTAACCTTGTGGCTTTGGAAATCCTATGAAATAATGGCCTGAGTATTTACACAAGTGCTGTAGTTTATTCACAGCAGTGAGAAAATCTGGAGAGTAAATAGATGATGCAAATGAGGGCTTTGAAATGGTCTCATTTACGGTAATAAAAGTGCTACTAGTAGTAAGAGACTGATACAATAGCTATAATCAGAACATATTTGGCTGTTTTGGCAAATGGACTTCTGTAAATATCTCATGGTTTTTAAACACTCTAATATTTGATTAATGACAGAAATTTCACAATCTTAAATATTTCTTCATCTTTTGTAAAATATTTATATATAGAACAATTAAAATTTAATAAACAATGAAATAATACATAATTTATATAATAGAATATATAATAATATGCAGACATACATATAAGATAATTATTTATATAATACAGAAAAAAACGATATATATATATATAATATTATTATAAATTATTTATACTTTTTATTATTTTGTAATTTATATTATTTTATACACCCCCATGTTGTGGTAAAAAATAAATAAACAAATAAATAAACTTCTGGGGAAAGACAAAAAAGGTACCTTATTCTGAATTCTGACAACTACATGATCACCCATAACATGTACTGTATGCAGCAGGTAAGGCGAGCAGATGGAGGAGCGCAAGGGGAACCAGACATGTGCTGTTAGCCACCAGAAGAGCTAGTTAAGGAAGACGAGGGGGCGGCGGCGGGTGAATGGGGCACTAGATAAAGCAGCACAGTGCTGTGTGGTTAAACCATAAAGCTCCTCTCTCCAGGACTTCATGAGTGGGGCAAAGTGGGAGGCCCAGAAGGATATGGTTCCTTATTCCCAAAAGGTTGTCCTGATAGCTAAAACATACCCATTAAAACACTCAGTAGGAACAAAGTTTTGGGGGAAACCGCAGGCTTTCTTGGCCACATCCAGAACTGTTTTAATTGAGACGGGACGTATAACGTCTCATGGTAATACACCCTTGTCCCCGGTTCTTGCTTCAGACCTTTAATTACGTCTTTCAGCTGTGGCCATTTATTTCACTCGGCACAGTGAGAACAAAAAGACAGAGTTCATGCTCATATCGCAAAGATTCAGAGCATTTAATCACATATCGATGTCTGATAAAGATACACATCCCCTCATCGCTTTCCCAGATTGGACTGAAAACACTCCAGTTGTCATTTGACAGGTCAATTCCTGCTCTCTAGTTTCACTCGTGGTGTA
>NW_015656586.1:191491-200281 GCF_001515625.1 Sinocyclocheilus rhinocerous
CTTGCATTTGCGTTTGTAATTTGTTATTTTGTTTTCAGAATTGTGATTTGCTTTTCACTTCTCGGCCACCGTATGTAATAGATTTGAACAAAGAAATCAAGTGCTACGCACATGTATTGGCCATGACTTGATTGCAAATACAAATACAAAAATTAGACGAGTAAAGAAAACGTGGTACTTATTAAAAGAATCACCCCTTTATTTAAATATATGACGACAGGAAACCGCTGTTAACAGGTTAATGTAACATTTCCCATTCCACGACTTGTAAAATAATGGTAACTCACCATCTGTATAATATTGAACATTGTTCTTCTCGGAGTAGCGCGGTCGTGCGCTGCGTCTTCTTCTTGTTTGACAGGTGTCAGCGTTAAGGCGTAATACTGCCACCTGGGAGGTCAACCAGGTACTGACGCTGGAGTAGGCTATTTGCGTGACGTGCTATCATAAGTGTCTGGTTCATTTTAAATATTGTGGTTATCGTCAATGGCGATGATATATCGTCACACCCTAAATTAACACGATGTCGATATTTCATAATTTGAGTATCACGGTTATCGTCAATACCGGTATATCGCGACACCCCTAGTGTGTGTGTATATATATATATATATATATATATATATAATGACAAAATAATAAATGTTTTTACATGCACAGACTGATTATGTTTAATAATCTGACAGTGTGTGAGGTAAATGCCTTTAACAAATATTTCTGACTTGACAGGAGGAAATATAATATGACTCCTGACACATCTCCTGTCGATTAAGCATGTGAATGTTTAGGTTTTGACGCTAATATCAGAGGAAATCGGATCTTTTCAAATTCTTGTGGTTTCTTGCATTGCCAGTTTATGGATTGAATGTAAAGCTTGTAAATAGATTTGTATAATAAACTGATTTTTGATAGTTCATTTGTTGTTGTGCCTGTAAACACACTCAAAATCTTAATTTAACTGTGCAGGACATAGTGGTTTTGGTGAGTTTTGGTGAATTTGGCTGATCTTTATCATGAAAGAATGAAGCGCTCCTTCTCTTTCTGCGACCGCAGGACAATCCCCTCAAATTTCTCCCACAATCCCAGCCTGTGCTGTCCACCCTCGCCGAAGCGTGCACATTTCAGCTCTCACCTCCAGCCGCTCCTGCTTGACTTCATCCACCTCCTCTTCCTCCACTAGCGACAGGAATTCCCCGGTCTGGTCGATGGAGCTCATGAAGTCCTGCAGCAGGCGCTGTCTCTTGTTGACGCTGCTGCTGCTGCTGTATTTGTCTGTGAGAGGACAGAAACAGTCAGAGCACATCTGCAGGCCAGCTGAGATCCAGCGGCCCACTCGAGTCATGCAGACCTCTGACACACGCTTACATCTCACACAAATACAGGCCAAAACTCCTTTCAAATCTGCTATAGAACAAGATTATACACTGCTTGAATGACAAAAATGCTCATAATAATAGAGAGACCTACGGGATGCGGTTTAGTCTCTTAAAAACGTTCAAATCAATGGATTTGAATGATCTGTTAAGTATTTTATTAGAGAAGGAAAATGTTCTTTAAGAGAATTTGAAATGGTTTAATCTTTGCCATAATCCATTACAATGACAGATGAGCTGAATCTTAAAACTAGTGGAAAATATTGTCCAGTATTGACTGATAAATAACCACTATCAAGAAATGACAACTGATACTGGTCCAGTATATTGTGCATCCTCAGTTAAATGCCTGAAATGACTTTTGTAGGCAAATATAAATTATTCATTTATAATAATTAAATTTTTTTATTTTTTTTTTTTTACAAAATTTTAATGAGTAAATATGCATATCAGTAAATGGATGTAAATATAACACTTGATGATGCTTTTCCTTCACTATTATATATACTGTATATATATATATTATTATATTTCATGTGTTAAGAATAAGTAATAATAATGTTATACTATTATTATCATCTTAAAATTACTACTAATTACAATAATAAATTCTTATAATTTACATTAAATACATTCTATAATTATACAGTGGGTACGGAAAGTATTCAGACCCCCTTAAATTTTTCACTCTTTGTTATATTGCAGCCATTTGCTAAAATCATTTAAGTTAAATTTTTTTCCTCATTAATGTACACACAGCACCCCATATTGACAGAAAAACACAGAATTGTTGACATTTTTGCAAATTTATTAAAAAAGAAAAACTGAAAAATGCTCAGTATTTAGTAGAAGCACCCATTTGATCTAATACAGCCATGAGTCTTTTTGGGAAAGATGCAACAAGTTTTTCACACATGGATTTGGGGATCCTCTGCCATTCCCTCTTGCAGATCCACTCCAGTTCTGTCAGGTTGGATGGTAAACGTTGGTGGAAAGCCATTTTTAGGTCTCTCCAGAGATGCTCAATTGGGTTTAAGTCAGGGATCTGGCTGGGCCATTCAAGAACAGTAACAGAGTTGTTGTGAAGCCACTCCTTCGTTATTTTAGCTGTGTGCTTAGGGTCATTGTCTTGTTGGAAGGTAAACCTTAGTTCCAGTCTGAGGTCCTGAGCACTCTGGAGAAGGTTTTCGTCCAGGATATCCCTGTACTTGGCCGCATTCATCTTTCCCTCGATTGCAACCAGTCGTCCTGTCCCTGCAGCTGAAAAACACCCCCACAGCATGATGCTGCCACCACCATGCTTCACTGTTGGGACTGTATTGGACAGGTGCCTGGTTTTCTCCACACATACCGCTTAGAATTAAGGCCAAAAAGTTCTATCTTGGTCTCATCAGACCAGAGAATCTTATTTCTCACCATCTTGGAGTCCTTCAGGTGTTTTTTTAGCAAACTCCATGCGGGCTTTCATGTGTCTTGAACTGAGGAGAGGCTTCCGTCGGGCCACTCTGCCATAAAGCCCCGACTGGTGGAGGGCTGCAGTGATGGTTGACTTTCTACAACTTTCTCCCATCTCCCGACTGCATCTCTGGAGCTCAGCCACAGTGATCTTTGGGTTCTTCTTTACCTCTCTCACCAAGGCTCTTCTCCCCCGATAGCTCAGTTTGGCCGGACAGCCAGCTCTAGGAAGGGTTCTGGTCATCCCAAACGTCTTCCATTTAAGGATTATGGAGGCCACTGTGCTCTTAGGAACCTTAAGTGCAACAGAAATTTTTTTGTAACCTTGGCCAGATCTGTGCCTTGCCACAATTCTGTCTCTGAGCTCTTCAGGCAATTCCTTTGACCTCATGATTCTCATTTGCTCTGACATGCACTGTGAGCTGTAAGGTCTTATATAGACAGGTGTGTGGCTTTCCTAATCAAGTTTACTATAATAAATTCTTATAATTTATATTAAATACATTCTATAATTATATATAAACATTTTAATGACCATTATAAACATTTATTAATGTTAACATTTCATTAGCATAATAACTAAATAATAAATAAAATCTTTTTTTTTTTAAGAATAATAATACAGTATATTACTTGGAGTGTAAAAGCACAAATAATCATTATAATCAGGGTTTGAAATTAACACCAGCCAACCCGCCAAATGCGGGTAAAAATCAGCTGTGGCGGGGAACGCTGTCAAATCACTAGCCAATTTGGCGGGGTACTTTTTGTAAAAATCAATGCTTATACTGTCAAGTGCATTTCTATGTGACAAAAATGCAGTAGGCTATTAGTTTGTTGCATTTGCTGTGAATTCAGTAATATATCATTATTTGTTTTTGTCTTCATTTATTTATTTATTTACTTACTCCCATTGAAGGCCCTATAACACAGCGAAACATTCACAGGGGACCTTGAGGGCTGGATTTGTCCAGGGACGAATTTTAACTCCAGTCCAGCCCTGTACCCGTCACTACGCAACAAATAATGGTGTGACGGGCGCACTGGTTTCCTTTGCATTGAAGCAATAACGAAAAGTCAAAAAATGCCTGAAGACTCGCACAGTGTGTACACCAGATGTGACAAAATACTATAGAACCCATTATAATCTGTGATGCGGCCTACACTGGATGTGGCGCAGCACAGCACGACAAATCCCCGACAGTAAACTGATGCCTCGTTCTATTTATGACGTAGGCCTACTGTTTGACAAAGTACAAATGATTTGCAATGGTCACTTTGTCGCATTCAGTGTGGACAGCCTCAAGCTGTTGGCTTACCTCTGGCCTTTTTTTCATAATTTATTTGTTTAATTTTTTTGGCTAGTAGAAATTATGAATGGCCGGTAACTTAAAAATTTAGTAGCCAAATTGGCTGGTGAGTGAAAAAGTTAATTTCAAACCCTGATTATAATATAATATATTGTATGTTTAATGTAAATTTAAAATGTATAAATGTTAATAATGTACATTTAATGTATAATTATATATAAAATAGTTTTAAAATGTATAATTATTACAATATATATTTTAATGTACATTATTAACATTTATTAATGTTAACATTACATTAACATAATAACTAACTAAATAAATATTATTTTTAATTAAAAATAATATATTAGTTGGAGAGGAAGCCTCATCAAATAATCATTATTATTATTAACATATTATTATAATACATATTTATTCATTTATTAATAATTTTAATCTATGTTTAAAATAGATAAATGTTAATCCGCACATTTAAAACAATTACATATAATATAATTTTAAAATGTATAACTATTACAATATATTTTAATGTACATTATTAACATTTATTAATGTTAACATTACATTAACATAATAAATAAATAAATAAATGCAATCTTATTTTTAAAGAATAATAATAGAATAGTTGGGGTGGAAAAGCATCATCAAGTGTCCATCAAACGTATTCCTTCTTCAGCACAGTGTATAAAACATCCCATGATGCTCCTCATGAAGTTGGTTAATGAATGTCCAGAGTGAGCAGAGCTGGAATCCAGACTAATAAGCAGCTGAAATATGAGAGATTTTTCATCTGTGTCACGTTTTGTTCACTACGTACATAATTCCCACAGCAGCATAAAATCACGCTCTACCACAGCAAACTCCTTTCACTTTTTCCAGCATGTTCATGCGGTTCAGCGTCAGCGGGCATTACGGGCCTAAAGCTCCAGGGTGGGAAAATGAAAAAAAGAAGGAAAATGTTAATTAAATGAAAGGAAATACACTGATTAAACACACTTCTGTGAAGTAACGTCTGGTTGTGAATTACAGAAATAGCCCCAGAAAATGTTTAATCAAGGTTACTGAATTTATGACACCTAAATAACGGCTCGTTTTATGGGCTTCAGGTTCGTTGGGACTGGCACGGCACAGCCTTGAACAGACTGTAATTGTGGACTTCCTCTGTAAACGCTGCAATTCAATCAAACGGTAAAAACGTCAGTTTGTATAAACTCACTTTTAAATGATAGATGATTCTATTTAGATTCTATTTTCTATTCACTTTTAGATGATTCTGGCTTTAAAGAATCCTTAATTTGACATCTGATACAAAATTTTGATGAATCAAAGGCCTTGGAAAATCTTGGTTTTGGATGAATAGTTAATCTAATAATGATGAAATGGTGCATTAAAATCTAACTATATAAACACTAGTAAAACATCTTTGATCTGATGAACTTGTCCTTCAAAATTAAAAAGTACAAGTAAAAAATAGCATTTTAAATGTGCCTGTAACAGAAGTGCTTTGAATACAGCAGATTAAAATGTAAAACTGCATAAAAATACATTCAAGTTTGCATATAATGCATTTTATTTCTAGACTTAATTTAATTGAGCATATGTTTATAGAGCAATATGTCTAAATTCATAAACAAGATCAACCATCAGTGCTTGCGACCCAATTTATGTCCGCAATTACTTGTATTTCCAAGATAAACAAGATATTTACTGTAAAAAAAAAAAAGTGAGACCTGATCTTATACACTGAGAATTGAACACACTGTGAAAAGTGTTCAACTGGACGAAGAGTAGTAATGAAATGGTGCATTAAAACCTAACTAAATAAACACTAGTAAAAACATCTCTGATCTAATGAATTCATGCTTCAAAATTAAGAAGTACAAGTAAAAAAAAAAATCACATTTTAAATATGTCTAAGCTAAATGTAACAGGATGTTTAGAAGTGCTTTGAACAGCAAATAAAAACATAAAACTGCATGAAAAAAAAAAAAACGTATTGATCTAGTGAATTCATCCTACAACTACAAGTATTTTTTTTAATTCACCTGTAACAGGGTGATCAGAAGTGCTTTAAACACAGCAGATCATGCATTTTTTCTAGACTTAGCTACCGTAATTTAACAGAGTGTATGTTTACAGAACAATATGTCTAAATGTCTAACACGACCAACAGCATTTGCAACCCAAATTGTTTCTGTAACTACTTTCTATTCAATTAAATATAAAAGTTCTCCTATCATGTTTTTTTTTTACAATTACCTACTGTAATTTAACTAAGCTTTTATAGAACAATAGCCTATGTCTAAACGCCAAAACACTGATTAATGTTTGCAACCCAATTTATTTGTGTAACTACTTGTACTTCTGAGTGAAACACAATATTCAGTTTTATCTCCCAATTCTGATTTTTATATCATAATTCTGAGTTTATCTCACAATTCTGACTTTATAATACGCAACTGCCAGTTTATATCACACAATTCTAAAAAAGTCTTTGAAAAATAATTGCGATTGTCAGAAAATCTCCCAAATCTGACTTCACTTCTCAAAATTCGGACTTTATAAATCGCAATTGCGCGTTTATATCACAATTCTGAGAAGAAAAAGTCAGAATTGCGAGTTTGTATTACACAGTCCTGAGAAAAAAGTCAATATTGTGAGATAAAAACTCGCAATTACCTTTTATTTTTAATTCAGTGGCGGAAACAGGCTTCCACACTAATCGAACTGGCATCAAGATATTAAGATATTATTAACATTAACATTATGATTTTCTGTAAATTTGACACGACTAAATGGGATTGATGTCACACAAAAAGGAGAGTAGGCTTGATGAATTGCTCGCAATACAACACATAGTAAGAAAATAAACAGCACAATCTCCTGCTCTACAGTATCTGAGCCCAGATCTGCTGAGCAACCTAAAAAAAGACAATAGCAGTTGAACAGAAGTTCCTCATTTGCAGTTTAGTTTTGTTTTAGGGGTCACTGCACGAACACTGCATGGAAAGAAATCAAAACCTATGTTCTCGCTCTACGTTGCCCTCCGAACGCACCACACCAGAGCAAAACAATTCCCTCACAGATTTTATATTGCATGCAAAAATGCAGATAATAGTCAGAGAAGAATAATCCCCCGGTTTGAAGCGCTTCTTTGGGGTCAGAAACTTTCAGAAGAGCAACACATTGCAGACAGCGAGCCATGGAAAAGCATCTGCGTTGAGACAGGGAGACTGCATTTCACTGTTCTTCCATCTCTCAAGTTACACTCTAGATGAGGAGCAAGAGTCCTAATGACACTCCGCATGACATTACGCTGCTCGTGCGGATGGTTTTCCTCACTCACGCTCATTTTTCGGTGATATTGATGAGAGAGTGCTGTTCAAAGCAGACTCATGCCAAAGCTTCTGTCTGCATTTTGGTTAATGACTCTCGCTGATTGACTGTGGCGTACGAAATTACCCCTCAACTCCGCTCGTTATGCGCCACTTCGTCATTTAAGGCAACGGCTAAATGGTAAAATGCTGTTGATGGGGGAAAACGTTTTGAATATCTTACGAACAAAATCATTCATATGGAAAACATGCTAAGCGGTAAAATATATGAAAGTACAATACACCAACTAGGGTTGGGAATTGAGAACAGATTCTCCTTCAGCAGTACCATTTTTTAAATTAATGGTTCTAAAGGATTTGAATTTTTGAATTTGAATTCTAACAAAGAATGGTTTGTTGTCATGGCGATCAACATGCATCTTATTTTCTGTCAGCAATGCATGCGATTCAACACTTGATTCATTGACTCAGTGGCAGACCATAAAACGGATGAAAATATTGGAAAATACTACACATATCGTACCTGAATCCAGCAGATCTTCATCTTCTATGGTTTTGAGGACTCTGGATTTGTAGTCTCTGAAGTGCATGTACCCGATGAGCCGCCGTAATTTTTTCTGATCTAAAAAAAACAAAACAGGTTTAGCGTTCAAACTAAAACATTCTCCATCCATCCCACAAAATGATCTTTTAGTTTCAATTTAGTTGTAAATAATGAAATATTGCAAAAATAAATATTGTCTCTAATTTAACAGGCTGAAATCTTTATCTTACAAAATAATATTTTAAAATGATCTTCACAACATTCAAGAAAATTCAATTCTTTCTAGAGCTGGGTGATGTGTTCTCAATTTTGCTGCTGATAGCAGCAGCTGTCTCTGATTTAAACAAAAATAGCAGGGAAAAAAAATAACCGAAGAAAAAAAACTTCATTTCTGTGAATCACGTGTCCATTTCAATGAATCGATTCAAAACTCTTGAACAATTTGTTTGCATCATCACTCAACATGTCATCTTCAAGACCTAAAATGTTTTTGTAAAGAAAATTTAGGGAAAAAATGTGTGGAAAACCTTGATTTTATTCATTGATTTTATTTCTAAAAGTTTATCTTACTGTAATCATAGAAATATCTAATTTAAGCTCAATGATTAAACTAAAACAATCTCCATCCATCTTTGCATTTTACAAAATTAACTATTAGTGTGGGTTTCCTCACTACATTCAATAAAATAAAATTGCTGGCGATACTGAATTAAGCAGCATTATAAATATTGCAATATTGCAAAATGATATATATATATATATATATATAT
>NW_015656586.1:202350-206318 GCF_001515625.1 Sinocyclocheilus rhinocerous
GATGCGATTAATCGCGATTAATCGTTTGACAGCACTTATATATATATATATATATAGAGAGAGAGAGAGAGAGAGTTACAGGTGGTAAGTATGATTCATCAGTTGAATCAGTTGTCCATTTCAATGAACTGATTCAAAATAATTCGGGAAAAATGTGTGAAAAACCTGTTTTATTGATTGATTATTTTTATAGAAGTTTATTGTGTTTCAATTCTTGCATTAAACAGATTTAATCTACTTACCCTCTTCACTGAAATCACATAAATATCATGTAAAATCATCAAAAAGCTCAAAAGAATGTTTAATTACATCACCTAGCCCCTGCTTCTTGCTTTTAACCGGTGAGCGAAAAGCAAAAGCAATAAAACTACTCAATAACCCAAGTGCTAGTCCATAAATATGAAGGCTAATGATTTATGTTGCAGTAATGTCTCATATTGGTGTGCTTTTACCTTGTCTTTCCTCATTAGAAAGATGATATACTCTGGTGAAATGGCCCTGGCCCCTCTCAGGAGGGCCACCTCAGCGGCCTGATGGAGCTGCAGGAGCAAAGAAAGAAAGAATTGAAGGCAATTCAATCAGCAAAGAAAGCGGGAGTATGTAACAATCAGCGCTTGGTAACATCAACCCAGAGATGTTTTTAAAATCAGCGCTTTGTAAGTCACTGATGCAGCATGAAGACCTTGAGAAAACCGATAAGGGGGTTCATTTTTAAAGCAGGACTTGAGTCACTTTGGTGTGACGTGAGCTTCAAGTCTTGTGCAAGAATGTCTAACTTTACCATTCCTGCTCAAAATTGTCCTTGAGTGCAATGCAAACAGAGAGAAATGCATCAAAACAACAGATAAAAATGAACCAGGCACAGCAAAATACCACGTGGTGCTGCTCTGGGTATGAAAACAAGACAAACAGCCCAACTTATATGTTTTATGTGTCCTGGTTTAATGTAAAGACATAACGGACCTTTTTATCAGCCGGTGCATGAGAGGTTTACAGAGGAATGTCTAAATCACATGCAAAGAAATCTTTAAGCTTGAGAAGGACAAAAAAGCTGCAATGAAAAATGTCTGGTGAAGTGCTATAATTTCACTTTGTTGCCAAAAGAGGAAAAACAGCTCATCCATCATGGTGCAAATGATAGCTGTTCTTATGTAAATCAACATATCCCATGAACGCTCTAGAATTATGGCAAATCTCATGGAGGGACTGTAGTGTTAACTTACTGATATTTTTAAACCCGTCCTTACAAAAGGATAAAAAAGGAGGATCGAGTTCAACAAAACTATTCTTTGTCAAACTGCTTTGGACGTGAATGTGAAAAGTGCTATATAAATATACTGCACTGAACTGAAGCAAACCGCAGCTAATGATCTGTGACGTATATAATAACAAGCACACAAAAAGAGCAAGGTTTGATTCCTTGTAGAGCTGGTTTTCTTAGTTAAAAGATGATTTCACGTTGAGGACACATGAGAACAAAATACAGTCTGAAAAATGCAAAGCAAATACTTTCATGTAATAATCAAAATAAAAGATGACATTGGGAATACAAACATATCTGAAAAACAAGAAGCATATTTAAAAGACCATTAAGACCTTTTGCATTAAAAATCAAATTATGATTGATAATTTGTGATTTTATATGCTTTGATTTATATAAATATATTACAGTTACTCATTTTTTACTGTAATATAATAAACTTGAGATTAATCTGAATCACAAAAAAAACTTTACATTTTTTATATATTTTACTAAAAATAAAAATATTTATTTCAGTTAACATTTATTTTGTTTCATGTAATGAAAATGTGTTTATTGTTTTGGATTGGGTTAACAATAATAACTCTGGTAAATAGAACTAATAAACAGTCCTAAAAAGGTTTTATTTACTCAAAATATAATTTCTTATTTCTTTCTTTTAATTTGAATAAGTTAAAAATGGTAAGTTTAATTAATATATGTGAATCAGTTAAGACAAATATTTTTCAAATCCATTTAAAAAAAAAAAAGTATTTTATTTCAGTTAAAATTTATTTTGCTTCAAGTAATGCAATCTTTAATGGTTTTAGTTTTAGTTATTGATAGCCCAAATAAATAGCCTTTAAAAAGGCATATTTCAATTTACTCAAAATAATAATTTTCTTTATTATTTCTTTCTTCTAATTTGAATGAATGAATGAATGAATAAATAAGGTATTTAAATGAATCAATTCAAAACTCTTGACTGCTTTAAATCATCATTTAAGCAGGTCTAACTTAATAAACGTTTTCATTAAAGGTATTCAGGGTAAGATGTGTGTAAAGCCTTTATCTGTCTTGCTTCATAATGAGAAATGAGATGAAAAAACATTTGTCAAAGAAAAACATTGCATTATACAGCAATAATTTTGCTTAATTGTCATGAAAATAAATGAACAATGAAAAAAATAGTCCTAAAATATCAACTCATATGCACCTTAACTTTTTTTTTTTTTTTTTGATGTTTGCATTATAAATTTAAACTGAAAATGCACTGGAAAAAAAATAGAAACCTATCGGCATGTGATCCTCAATAAAGAGCTCTTGTTGGTAAAACCACTGAAGGCCCTTGAAATATCCTCAACTCTGGAGTGCGTGGCCAATTAAACTCACAGAAGCGACTAAACAACTCGTCCAAAAAAGAAAAAGATGATATTCTTCATGAAGAGGCACAAACTTAATCCACCTTGAGTCCTGGAATACACACAAGCAATTCTCGGCATCTGTAAACATTTGCTGGTCATAAATATATTTGCTCAGGAACATTCACATGTGAGTGTGCGAGCCGGACGGACCCCACACATGCACACACAGGGGGAGCATTTACCGCCGCGCCACAAGACTTTAATATAGATCTCTCTGGCCTGGCATCACACCAAGGTCGACATACCGGCTGCCATGTCTGCCCCACCGTTTCACAGAGGAACGGTTTTTAATAGACAAAAATGGCTGTAAGTATGCAGAATCTCATCCCTCACTTTCCGCACAAATCCCAGCCAAAATTCCCATCATCCTCGGAAACCAGAACCACTTTCCTGAGGAATTATATATAGTATTCTGATATACAATGATACCTTAACAATTTTATGACTTAATCGACTTGATCTGCACTAGAAAACCAAGAGTATGCTACATTTAAAATCAGTTATTTGTGGATAATTTTGCCAATGTTCACTCAAAAACTGAGGTGCATAAGCTCAAATTAATAAGGCCTATAATATAATATATAATTTTTTGCATTGTGACATTTATATAAACATTTAAAAAATGAAAAGACTAAAAATTATATTACAAAATATAAAAATGAAAATGGAATTCAAAATATTAAAAAAACCTAGAATAGCATATAAATGGTATAAAAAAAAAAAAAACATTATTTGTGGATAATTTTGCCAGTGTTCACTCAAAAAATCATAAGCTCATATTAATAATATGATATAATATAATAATGTTTTGCATTGTGACATTTATATAAACATTTAAAAAACATAAAAATGAAAATGGAATTCAAAATATTAACAAAACCTAGAACAGCATATCAAGGATATACTAAAAAAACATTATTTGTGGATAATTTTGCCAGTGTTCACTCAAAAAAATCATAAGCTCATATTTTAATATAATATAATATATAATAATATATTTTTTTGCATTGTGAAATTTATATATACGTAAAAAACACAATAAAAATTTGAAAAAAAAACAATGTGAAAACAAAATCTAAAAATAAAATGGAATTCAAAATGTTAACAAACCCCATCATAAGCTCATATTAATAATACAATATAATATAATATATCATATAATTTAATATCATATAATATCATATAATATAATATAATATTTTAGTTTGCTTCCTTCTTTTCTGAGAAGATCAATAATATCAGGAAGGCGATTAGCACATCCCCAAGTTATGCAGAGGTTAGACAGATTCGACCACAATATCAAA
>NW_015656586.1:206347-212686 GCF_001515625.1 Sinocyclocheilus rhinocerous
TTTTTTTCTTTTATTTTATGTAAAGCACTTTGAATTACCATTGTGTATGAAATGTGCTATACAAATAAACTCGCCTTGCCTTTTTTTGCATTGTGACATTTATATACATGTAAAAAAACACAATAAAAATTAGGGGAAAAAATACTAAAAGTGAAAACACAAAATCTAAAAATAAAATGGAATTCAAAATGTTAACAAACCCTAGAATAGAATATCAATGATATACTATGGAATGTATATAAAAAAAGCATCATTTGTGGATCATTTTGGCCATTTTCACTCTAAAATTGGGGTGTGTAAGCTCAGATCAATGAGGCCTCAAAATGAAATAAAAACCTGTGCTAAGTGAAAAAAAAAGATAAAAAAAATATTCCAGTTTTGGTAATAATATAGCATAAGAAATGTATACACAATTTTTTGTAGGCTGGTCATTTTTCACCACAAGCTTTATCACTAGCAGGGTGGACTATTGTAATGGTCTCCTCACCGGCCTTCCCAAGAAGACCATTAGACAGCTGCAGCTCATCCAGAACGCTGCTGCCAGAATTCTGACTAGAACCAGAAAATCTGAGCATATTACACCAGTCCTCTAGGTCCTTACACTGGCTTCCAGTTATATTTAGGATTGGTTTTAAAGTACTTTTACTCGTTTATAAATCACTCAATGGCCTAGGACCTAAATACATAGCAGATATGTTCACTGAATATAAACCTAACAGACCACTCAGATCATTAGGATTAGTCAGTTAGAAATACCAAGGGTTCACCCAAAACAAGGGGAGTCTGCTTTTAGTTATTATGGCGCCCGCAGTTGGAATCAGCTTCCAGAAGAGATCAGATGTGCTAAAACATTAGTCACATTTAAATGCAGACTCAAAACTCATCTGTTTAGCTGTGCATTCATTGAATGAGCACTGTGCGATGTCCGAACTGATTGCACTATATTCTATGTATAATCGTTTTCTTAAATTCATTTTAAACTTCTTAAATCAATTGTTTTAATCATTTTCAATGTTTTTAAATTTCTTGTTTTATTGTTGTGATTATTTTTTTTCTTTTCTTTTATGTAAAGCACTTTGAATTACCATTGTGTATGAAATGTGCTATACAAATAAACTTGCCTTGCCTTTTTTTGCATTGTGACATTTATATACATGTAAAAAAACACAATAAAAATTAGGGGAAAAAATACTAAAAGTGAAAACACAAAATCTAAAAATAACATGGAATTCAAAATGTTAACAAACCCTAGAATAGAATATCAATGATATACTATGGAATGTATATAAAAAAGCATCATTTGTGGATCATTTTGGCCATTTTCACTCTAAAATTGGGGTGTGTAAGCTCAGATCAATGAGGCCTCAAAATGAAATAAAAACCTGTGCTAAGTGAAAAAAAAAGATAAAAAAAATATTCCAGTTTTGGTAATAATATAGCATAAGAAATGTATACACAATTTTTTGTAGGCTGGTCATTTTTCACCAAAAGAACAAGTGTAACAAGGCGTATATATATATATGTATATGTATATACGCCTCAATATACATGTAAATGTATATATAAAGTTATATACATTTTTAAAAAAAACCTGCTTGTCCAATGTGATAACATTACCTAACATTTTTGAGAAAAATAAAATCCTCTCTGGGTCAAAATGACCAGAGCACAACATGAGGCGGGTTAAATGCATATAAACCCATTTTAAGGAAAACTTTTGATTGATTTTGGCCCAAAAGGGGAAAAACCCCGTGATCCCTTAAAAGTCTCACAGTGCGGCTCTTTTCAGGCTTAAGGAAGGTTTTTCCGTACCATTTGCAATCCCTGGCTCGCAAAACTGTCTTCTGCAAAATATCAGATTAATTTGAGTAATTGCTCTAATTTTACAGGTTGATCAAAGCTAAATGAAGTCGGGCCGTTATTCCATTCACTCATGAACACTGGGATCTCTGTGGTCTTTTTCCAGCGAGGCTGTTGACAGTTTACTGCAGCGGCGAAGGACTGTTTTACCATTTCTGAGATGCCTGAGTTATCATACTGCAGCGGTATTCATAAGATTGAGGGTGTTTTTACCCATCTCGATATTATCGTTTATGGTTTCATTTTGTATTTTGATATTTATATAGACATTTTTCAAAAAATAAAATTTAAAATTTAAAGTTAGTATAATAAAATAATTACATCAGTACATAGCAGTGTTATTTTAGTATCATCATTTTGATATATTATTTTAGTTTTTGTTCATATTTGGAATTAGATTTAATTTTTTATATATATTTAATTTTTTATATATATATTTTCTGTTTTCATTTTTATTTGTTATTTTTTTAAATAATTGTGATGTGTCATTTGTATTATTTTGTATGTTTCTATATAAATTAATGATAAAAACAATAACATTTTTATAAAAATAATAATTAAAAACTATATATTATATTAAACTTATAAATAGTCTTAAAACAGGTTGATTTTATTTACATAAAATAATTTCTTTTTTTTCTTCTTTTTCTTTTAATTTGGTGTGAAGTGTGATCTGGATATGTTTTCATGTGATTTATCCAATCATCAAAACAACTCTTCGATGTTGGTCTCCAAACAAAAACAAAAAAACAAATTTTTATTTACTAGTTTTAGTTTCAGTTATTTTAGTACTTAAAGTTAAACTACATGAAAATGAGATTCATTTTGTTTCAAGTATGAAAATATATATTTATGGTTTAGTACAGATTTTATTTACTCAAAATAAAAAAATTTTTACTTCTTTTTTTATTTGAACAAACAACTGAAAGTAAATGTTATCAATAAACATCTTAAGATCTTAAATTTTATCATAGGAGGACAATAGCAGCTCAGATATTCTGCAAAGCATCTTTAGTGTTTCAAAACAAAAAGCTACATGCATCTGGAACGACGTGAAGGTGAGCAAATGAAGACCAGTCCAGAAATATGATGCATCATGATGTACAAAAACACGTTGGCATATGAGAGCAGAGACTGAAAGAGCTCAACACGACTGAGTTCAGTGCCAGCGACTCCAGAGACAGATTCCTGGCCTGAGGAAAGCACACAGGTCTTGTTCTTTAATTAGACAAATCAGTTTTAATTACAACACATTTTCAGGCGATGCTGGCCTCGGCGGGTCTCTGCTTCATGTCACGTTACAGTGCCGGAGGAAAAGGCCGAGCGTTCATGCAACAGAACGGCAGAAGTCAAATAAACAAGGCTGTTGAAGATCATTTCCTCTCCTCTGCTACTGCGGCGCTCTGAAACCAAGTCCATTATTTGATTACACTGGAAAAGGTAACAGGAAGAGCGGGAGAATTCCACTCACAGCGTCCTTGTAAAGATCAATTACACCTTTTCCTTTGAAAGACGACAAAATAAAACAAGCGGCGATATTTTCAGAACTCAGACAGGCAGATTTCACGTTACTTAAGCGGGAAACCTCACTGACGGCTTGATCACATCACCTGAAAACCTAATGTGAAGGCTGAACAACGTCATCAGACTTTCAGCACAAACCTGAGGGACGCTGGCTACAGCGCAGAGCTCGGAAGAAGTACTGCAATGTTTTATAAAGTCAGGGATAAAATGAGATTTTGTTTCAAGTATGAAAATATATATTTATGGTTTAGTACAGATTTTATTTACTCAAAATAAAAAAAATTTTACTTCTTTTTTTATTTTCTTTTTTTATTTGAACAAACAACTGAAAGTAAATGTTATCAATAAACATCTTAAGATCTGAAATTTTATCATAGGAGGACAATAGCAGCTCAGATATTCTGCAAAGCATCTTTAGTGTTTCAAAACAAAAAGCTACATGCATCTGGAACGACGTGAAGGTGAGCAAATGAAGACCAGTCCAGAAATATGATGCATCATGATGTACAAAAACACGTTGGCATATGAGAGCAGAGACTGAAAGAGCTCAACACGACTGAGTTCAGTGCCAGCGACTCCAGAGACAGATTCCTGGCCTGAGGAAAGCACACAGGTCTTGTTCTTTAATTAGACAAATCAGTTTTAATTACAACACATTTTCAGGCGATGCTGGCCTCGGCGGGTCTCTGCTTCATGTCACGTTACAGTGCCGGAGGAAAAGGCCGAGCGTTCATGCAACAGAACGGCAGAAGTCAAATAAACAAGGCTGTTGAAGATCATTTCCTCTCCTCTGCTACTGCGGCGCTCTGAAACCAAGTCCATTATTTGATTACACTGGAAAAGGTAACAGGAAGAGCGGGAGAATTCCACTCACAGCGTCCTTGTAAAGATCAATTACACCTTTTCCTTTGAAAGACGACAAAATAAAACAAGCGGCGATATTTTCAGAACTCAGACAGGCAGATTTCACGTTACTTAAGCGGGAAACCTCACTGACGGCTTGATCACATCACCTGAAAACCTAATGTGAAGGCTGAACAACGTCATCAGACTTTCAGCACAAACCTGAGGGACGCTGGCTACAGCGCAGAGCTCGGAAGAAGTACTGCAATGTTTTATAAAGTCAGGGATGAGGATAATCACAAAAAACGGTCAAGAACACGCCTGGGTCATAGTTTCCTAAAGTGAAAAGGGTTAAATAAATGAAATCATTTGCTTAATGAAAAATATGACAAGCAAGCACATTTTACCCAAATTGATAAAAAAACCAAGAGAAAATAAAATGTGAAGAAAACAATCATTTAATTATGTAATATGTGTGTATTAAATTGTAAAAGATTGAAAGAGTTTCATATGTGTATTTAAATATATATATATATATATATATATATATACATACGTATATAACATTTATCAATGTCAAGGCAAACAACAATTATACTATATTATATTATAATAATTATTACAGTGTAACTATGTACTATTATAGTTTTTATTACTTTAAATTATTACTTTAAATTGTTTTTCTTACTTTAAATTCTATTTTATTTTTATTTTTCTGTTTTCACATTACTTTTAATTTAAGTTTTATTTAATTTAAGTTTTTATTTATTTATTTATTTTACTTTTTCATGATTTATATCGTTTTTATTAATTTGTATTTATTAGTTTTAGCTTGTCTAGATTTAATTAAGTAATTTAAGGTAAACTAAAATAAAAATGCCTTGGCAACTAGCTGAAATAAAATACGTTTTTATATTTTATTTTATTTCAGTTGATTAAAAATGTCTTTTGTTTCAAGTAATGAAAACTGATTTTAATGGCTTTAGTTATAACCCTGGTAAATGGCCCACAAAATAGTCCTAAAAAGGCATAATTTATTTACTCAAAATAAAATTTCTTATTTCTTTCTTTTAATTTGGGGTGAACCGTGACTTGGACATGTTTTTGTGTGATTCTCCCAATCATCAAAACAACCCTCAAATGCTGGTTTCCAAGAAACCGTCTGTTCTGCTTCATAACAACGAGAAATCAAGAGGAAAAACAGTAGTCAAAAACAATTAGTGAAAAACACTAACGCAGCGGCTGGTTATCGCCAGAACACAAACTCGTACGGCTCGACAAGACAGAATGTTTTGCTTGTGTTTTAATGCTGCGGTTTAATGGTGATGTTTGGCAGGGAACTTTATCAATGTTTGCCGAAACTCAGAGTTTGATAAGTGTTTCCCATTTGCATCAAAAACAGTTTCAGGTCTTTAGATACGGCTCGGGTCCTTCAGTGTACGTCTGTGGGACTTTACAAAAGAAGATGTTCTGAAGAATGTTGGTAACCAAACAGTTGACGGCAGCCATTGACTTCCACAGTATAGGAAAAAAATACTATGGAAGTCAACATTTTTCAAAATATCTTCTTTTGTCTTCAACATTCAAGTTTGGAACAAGTTTAGGGTGAGTAAAGGATGACAAAAGTTTCGAATAAAGGTTAACCGTCCCTTTAAGATTCAGGCTTTGAGCTCTTCTCTGGTCCCAAATGACATTAAACAAGCTTCATCATGCAGAACGTGAACTTACTGTATACAAACCACATCACGACGGACTGAAACTCAATAAATATACCACAGTATACAATCCGGCCGCAGCCGGGAGGTCTCAGTTTTGGGTTTTGCGACGGTGTGAATAAGTAAACGTGTTGTCAACGGACGATGCTGCAACGACTTATTTCTAAGCACGATGAGACCACACATTCCTACAAGCCTCGCTCCCCCTGGAAAAACTCCACCAAGGCCATTTATTTAAACAAAACACTTTGCCAATTTGTCCTCCCTGCTCGGCAGCAGAGAAGCTAATTGACTCGGGCACCGAACGCTTCTGACATATGTCAGCGTGAGCACCTGGACTGGAGATGGCAGCCGTACTTCCACATCCCAACCCCAAACATCCGGCCAGCGTTCCCCT
>NW_015656586.1:213041-221994 GCF_001515625.1 Sinocyclocheilus rhinocerous
AAGGCTACAGTGTTCAAAGGCAATGGTTTGAAAAAAAAAAAAAAAAAAAAAAGAGGAAAAGAAAACAGGAGACCGAATCCAAAACATAAACACAGACGTGGAGGGAGGGGCTGACGATGGTTTGATTGACAGCTGGCCTCAGGAAAAACCCTCCTTGTTTTCTTTTAAAGAAACGCTTAAAAAGACTAATTGAAATCAAATGTATTGATATTCTTGTCAGCAAAATCAAATGTTCTGGCATTATTACCTCACCCTCACGTCTGTACAACCGGAAGCAAAACGTAAGTTGATATTGTAGTACAGTAATGAAAATAAACGAAAATCGAAAGTTACAAAAAATGCATCCAGGGTGAATTGCAGTAATGAGAATATGAGGGGGAAATGTGCTTAAAAGTCAAGAAAATGTCACAATGAAAAAATAACATAATAATATATATTATCATACTATTTATTAGATCTATATAATATAATATTTTGTATTTTGATATTTATATAGACATTTTTCAAAAAATAAAATTTAAAATTTAAAGTTAGTATAATAAAATAATTACATCAGTACATAGCAGTGTTATTTTAGTATCATCATTTTGATATATTATTTTAGTTTTTGTTCATATTTGGAATTAGATTTAATTTTTTATATATATTTAATTTTTTATATATATATTTTCTGTTTTCATTTTTATTTGTTATTTTTTTAAATAATTGTGATGTGTCATTTGTATTATTTTGTATGTTTCTATATAAATTAATGATAAAAACAATAACATTTTTATAAAAATAATAATTAAAAACTATATATTATATTAAACTTATAAATAGTCTTAAAACAGGTTGATTTTATTTACATAAAATAATTTCTTTTTTTTCTTCTTTTTCTTTTAATTTGGTGTGAAGTGTGATCTGGATATGTTTTCATGTGATTTATCCAATCATCAAAACAACTCTTCGATGTTGGTCTCCAAACAAAAACAAAAAAACAAATTTTTATTTACTAGTTTTAGTTTCAGTTATTTTAGTACTTAAAGTTAAACTACATGAAAATGAGATTCATTTTGTTTCAAGTATGAAAATATATATTTATGGTTTAGTACAGATTTTATTTACTCAAAATAAAAAAAATTTTACTTCTTTTTTTATTTTCTTTTTTTATTTGAACAAACAACTGAAAGTAAATGTTATCAATAAACATCTTAAGATCTTAAATTTTATCATAGGAGGACAATAGCAGCTCAGATATTCTGCAAAGCATCTTTAGTGTTTCAAAACAAAAAGCTACATGCATCTGGAACGACGTGAAGGTGAGCAAATGAAGACCAGTCCAGAAATATGATGCATCATGATGTACAAAAACACGTTGGCATATGAGAGCAGAGACTGAAAGAGCTCAACACGACTGAGTTCAGTGCCAGCGACTCCAGAGACAGATTCCTGGCCTGAGGAAAGCACACAGGTCTTGTTCTTTAATTAGACAAATCAGTTTTAATTACAACACATTTTCAGGCGATGCTGGCCTCGGCGGGTCTCTGCTTCATGTCACGTTACAGTGCCGGAGGAAAAGGCCGAGCGTTCATGCAACAGAACGGCAGAAGTCAAATAAACAAGGCTGTTGAAGATCATTTCCTCTCCTCTGCTACTGCGGCGCTCTGAAACCAAGTCCATTATTTGATTACACTGGAAAAGGTAACAGGAAGAGCGGGAGAATTCCACTCACAGCGTCCTTGTAAAGATCAATTACACCTTTTCCTTTGAAAGACGACAAAATAAAACAAGCGGCGATATTTTCAGAACTCAGACAGGCAGATTTCACGTTACTTAAGCGGGAAACCTCACTGACGGCTTGATCACATCACCTGAAAACCTAATGTGAAGGCTGAACAACGTCATCAGACTTTCAGCACAAACCTGAGGGACGCTGGCTACAGCGCAGAGCTCGGAAGAAGTACTGCAATGTTTTATAAAGTCAGGGATGAGGATAATCACAAAAAACGGTCAAGAACACGCCTGGGTCATAGTTTCCTAAAGTGAAAAGGGTTAAATAAATGAAATCATTTGCTTAATGAAAAATATGACAAGCAAGCACATTTTACCCAAATTGATAAAAAAACCAAGAGAAAATAAAATGTGAAGAAAACAATCATTTAATTATGTAATATGTGTGTATTAAATTGTAAAAGATTGAAAGAGTTTCATATGTGTATTTAAATATATATATATATATATATATATATATACATACGTATATAACATTTATCAATGTCAAGGCAAACAACAATTATACTATATTATATTATAATAATTATTACAGTGTAACTATGTACTATTATAGTTTTTATTACTTTAAATTATTACTTTAAATTGTTTTTCTTACTTTAAATTCTATTTTATTTTTATTTTTCTGTTTTCACATTACTTTTAATTTAAGTTTTATTTAATTTAAGTTTTTATTTATTTATTTATTTTACTTTTTCATGATTTATATCGTTTTTATTAATTTGTATTTATTAGTTTTAGCTTGTCTAGATTTAATTAAGTAATTTAAGGTAAACTAAAATAAAAATGCCTTGGCAACTAGCTGAAATAAAATACGTTTTTATATTTTATTTTATTTCAGTTGATTAAAAATGTCTTTTGTTTCAAGTAATGAAAACTGATTTTAATGGCTTTAGTTATAACCCTGGTAAATGGCCCACAAAATAGTCCTAAAAAGGCATCATTTATTTACTCAAAATAAAATTTCTTATTTCTTTCTTTTAATTTGGGGTGAACCGTGACTTGGACATGTTTTTGTGTGATTCTCCCAATCATCAAAACAACCCTCAAATGCTGGTTTCCAAGAAACCGTCTGTTCTGCTTCATAACAACGAGAAATCAAGAGGAAAAACAGTAGTCAAAAACAATTAGTGAAAAACACTAACGCAGCGGCTGGTTATCGCCAGAACACAAACTCGTACGGCTCGACAAGACAGAATGTTTTGCTTGTGTTTTAATGCTGCGGTTTAATGGTGATGTTTGGCAGGGAACTTTATCAATGTTTGCCGAAACTCAGAGTTTGATAAGTGTTTCCCATTTGCATCAAAAACAGTTTCAGGTCTTTAGATACGGCTCGGGTCCTTCAGTGTACGTCTGTGGGACTTTACAAAAGAAGATGTTCTGAAGAATGTTGGTAACCAAACAGTTGACGGCAGCCATTGACTTCCACAGTATAGGAAAAAAATACTATGGAAGTCAACATTTTTCAAAATATCTTCTTTTGTCTTCAACATTCAAGTTTGGAACAAGTTTAGGGTGAGTAAAGGATGACAAAAGTTTCGAATAAAGGTTAACCGTCCCTTTAAGATTCAGGCTTTGAGCTCTTCTCTGGTCCCAAATGACATTAAACAAGCTTCATCATGCAGAACGTGAACTTACTGTATACAAACCACATCACGACGGACTGAAACTCAATAAATATACCACAGTATACAATCCGGCCGCAGCCGGGAGGTCTCAGTTTTGGGTTTTGCGACGGTGTGAATAAGTAAACGTGTTGTCAACGGACGATGCTGCAACGACTTATTTCTAAGCACGATGAGACCACACATTCCTACAAGCCTCGCTCCCCCTGGAAAAACTCCACCAAGGCCATTTATTTAAACAAAACACTTTGCCAATTTGTCCTCCCTGCTCGGCAGCAGAGAAGCTAATTGACTCGGGCACCGAACGCTTCTGACATATGTCAGCGTGAGCACCTGGACTGGAGATGGCAGCCGTACTTCCACATCCCGAGCCCAAACATCCGGCCAGCGTTCCCCTCGCCGAGCTGCAGGCGTCTGGGCTTGGGGACAGGGCTGAGTCTGGCTCTGGCAGACGGATTCTAACCAGACTGTGTGCGGATGAATGGACGTCTCTTACATTAAAAGCAGCCCGAGCGCTGGAGCCGATTCTGAACGGCTGAAGAGAAGCGAGCGGTTAAATATATCTGACTCTTTATTAACACAGACCACCTATCACCGAGGCAGACGGCAGAGTCCGCAAAGCAAACAGTGTCAACAAATGCAATAAAAATGGTAACTAGGCAAACAGAATTGTGAAAACAAAAACAGCTCTGGGTAGTTTAGCTCGCTGAGGGTTTTCTGGCAGAACACAATGATCTAGATCCGTTTCTGGACCTCTCATGTCCGCTTCTTACCTGAAAAGAAACAAAGTTTCACTGAAGTAGATGATGTACTGTAGACAGCAATGCACTTGATAAAACAAAATTCATTTTATTTTAAACAGAGCAAACTGACTGGTAGACTTTCTGTCTTCATTTAAAGCCCTCATGAACAGATGGATGAATCTCACCTGCCATATTTCACCCAAAAATCAAAAGACAGCCATAATAATATTTTGCCTAATATGCAGAAAATTAAGCACATTTTCCCCCTAATTCATGTTACTATTATCTCCTTAATATTTGAATATAATTAATATAAAAACTAATTTAATATACACAATATTGAAATATAATGAATATAATAGATTAATATTGTTGTTATTATTATTATTATTAAATGAAAATAAATTGTGAATTTTAATATTATTTTTTATAAAAACACATGATTTTAAATAAATATAATCCAGTGATAGTCAATTAATTCAATTTCTAAAAAATGTTTATGTAATAAGATTAATCTATGATATTAATTGTATTCAATGTAAAGATATTACATATAATAAATAGTATTATTTTGTATTATTTAATTATATAGATTATTATTTTATTATTTATCATTTGATTATTATTATTTAACCATTTCTGAATTTAATAAAAAAAATTAAAACTAAATTAATTAAAAAATAAATAGATTTTTGTTGTTTTATAATAAATAGAATACAATAAGAATCAGCCTTGAAAGTAATTCGCAATTACATATGTTTTAAAAGTAATTCATATTATAATTTAAAAAGTAATACATATATAGCACAAGCATAAAACTTACATTTCTCCATGCAAAAGAATATATTTTTTGGTGTGAAATATGACCTGGATGTGGAGTCACACAGATATGTTGAAAAGGTCTGAAATGAGGTGTTACCCACATGAATGTCAAAACGTCTTCTAAAGTACCTACAGGAACATCAGGGGGAAAATATTTCCCTCGTCTGAGAGACCAGAATAAATCTCTGAACTTGACTTCACCAGCTGGCTACTGGTCATTAAGCTGATTTGTACACTGGACTCATAAATGTATTCATTAGAAGCACAGACCTGGGCAATTTTCACATGCACTAATCAAATTTTCAACGGTGGTCCGTACTGAAGGGATCGTAGAGCAAAACTGCTGTCGTTGCAAAAGACAAGACCCTGGAGACTGATAGAAAGACTGGAATCAGAGAAACTCCTGGGGAATAAAGGCCTACGAAAGCAGCGCCTGCCAACATCTGCACCTGGTGCTACAGGAAAACGCAGAGTGAACTCTGTTTCACATGTCAGGAGAAACGTCGAGGCTTTTCACAGGCATGTTCGCTTATTCTGCAACTAGTCATTCCAGTTAGAGGAAGCTGACGGTGGATTAACGATTTCCCGCGCAGATTACAGAACCTAAACGAATAAAACTACATCATCAGTCTCTACCACATATAAACGTATAAACACATGAAAAGTTTAAAGCACCCTAATTATCTTCTTAACACTTACATCTTAATTAACCCTCTGGTGTTCGGTCAATTTTTGACCAAAAAATGTTGTTACATTTTTTACTTCATCAGAATGGTACGAAACTTGGTAAAGGTTTTGGCACTTGCTATGTGAACACACACACACACACAAATAAGAATTATGGACATAATTCAAAAAGGTTAAATGAGCCTAAAAAAAAGTCACACTTGTATTGTTCACGGTCAAAAATGACAGCATTGGAAAGGAATAGGAAGCAAATTGCATCTAGTGGAAACGTTTGGTACTGCGCCCAAAAAAATCTTACTAAAAGCTAATTTTTTGAGATAGCAACTACAAATTTGGAACACAACTCGTTTAGATTTTTGGCTTCAATTTTTTTGCAGTTGTAGAGTAGAACACATTTCGCAAAATATATATTTCATATAAAATATTAAAAAAGTATTTCTGTACATTTTTCATAAAAATACATTTTTATAACGTTTTAAGTTTCACTTTATAAACTTTTTTTTCACTTCAGCAATAATCTGCCAAGTGTCTTCTTTAAAAAGAGACCAAACTTAAGTCTGTGCTTCAACGCATTCAAGATCTACCACAATTTAAGTTGGAAATTTCATTTTCAGGTATATGATCAAAAAGTGGTTAACATTAATTTCATTGAAAAATAAAAAAATAACTGGTAATTTTTGACTGTCATGCGAACAACACCAGAGGGTTAATAAAGTGTATGAGTCTGACCAGAACACATTTATTAAAGCCTCCTTATAGAAATGTGTCTATAAAGGGATAGTTCACCCAAAAATGAACATTTTGTCATCATTTACTCACCCTCGAGTCAATGGCTACCAGCAACTGTTTGGCAACTATCCCTTTAAATTATGATAGCCATATTCATATTTTAAAAACAACTGCAGAGCATGATCGATGCAGCTGTTTTGGAGGTAAAACAACAGAATCTTATATACAGTATGATGGCGAGCACTAGAGGTCACTGTAAGGATCCCATAAACATCTGCCGTATGGCACACAATGGAGAGACATCATTCCTGACTGTCTGTCACTGTACAATCACTGTACAAAAGTGCTTTAGAGAAGACCTGGACGATCTGCTTTCACTTAATGACTGGATCTCGACTGCCATCCTTTCTGTTCACAGAAAGCAGCACACACGCATTGAGACTGTGACTCAGCAACAAGCCAATGGATTCTGCCAAGGCACAGACACTCACAACTCAAGCTGCTAGAGGTCAAACACTTCAGATTCTGCTTTTGATCAGCATCTGGTTTTGCTTCAAACCACGGGTTTTAGATTAGATCAAAACTGTACCTAAACTGTTTTTATACAAAATTGCATTTTAATGGTTTTAAGTTCTCACCAGCCAATATTGATTGCTCTCAAAGCAAATTTTATTTGAGAGTTGAATCACACAGCCTATGACATCATTAAAAGATAAGAGAAGCGCTTCCTCTTTGCTTATATAAACGTAGATTATATTTATACGTGATTATATGGTTAGTAGCATTTGATTATTTTCATTTAGCATTGCTTTTTCACACTACCAGGACAAACCATTTGAGAACCACTGATTTAGAGGACAAACATCTCTTTTTTACTAGGATAAAATGCACAGATGCTGATTTATGTGTGATTTCATGCCAAATTATTGTACTTATTGTAAAGGGAGATATCACCAAAAAAATAAAAAATCTGTCATCATTTCCTCACCCTCGTGTTGTTCCAAACCTGTGTGTCTTTCTTTCTTCGGCAGAACACAAGAGAAGAAATTTGGAAGAATGTTGAGTTCCCAAACAACATTAGATCCCTTTGAATTTCATTATACACCCAAAAAACAAAGGCATTTCTCAAAAGATCTTTTTTATGTTTCACAGAAGAAAGAAAGTCATACAGGTTTGGAAGCAAATGAGGGTGAGTAAACAATGACCAAATTTTCATTTTTTGGGGTGAACTATCCTTTTGAATTGTTGTCAGGCAATGATTCAATGCAAAAAGCAAATTCTGTTTGAGAGTTTGATTGGACAGATGACCTACATCATCAGAAAAAAAGATACAAGAAGTGTTTTATCCTCCTTTCTAAAAGCTTAGGTATTTATACATGATTATAGTTCATTGCATTAGATTATTTTAAATTTTTCATGCTACCAGAACCAACCTATGATGAACCAGTAGAGAACCACAGATTTAGAGGAGAAATTGTCTTTTTCCGCTAGAATGCAATGCACAGAAGATGATGATTTATGCATGCTTTAATGCATAAATACTTTGGTGCAAAATTACTTTAATTACAGGATATTTACATTATTATGCATTTGGCAGACGCTTTTATCCAAAGCAATATGCATGCATTCCAAGTATATATATATATATATATATATACAGTATCTCAGAAGTGAAATACTTTATTATATCTTTTCATGTGACAACACTGAAGAAATGACACTTTGCTACAATGTAAAGTAGTGAGCGTACAGCTTGTATAACAGTGTAAAGAGACTTTCAGACTTTGTATTGTTTCATATTGAATTGTTTTTGATATTCTTACAATTAAAAAATTGAACTGTTTTCAATGTTAATCTTAGGGCTGGGTAAAAAATATCGATACCTCGATATTAATCGATTTTCATTTTTACAGAACGATATCGACTCATAAATCCCAAGAATCGATTAGTCTAGCCTGTTTTCAGTTAATGGATGGAACATTGAAGGGCACTTCCTATCCAATATATCGCAATAAGCATTGTGCTTTGGTACTTTTAATATGAAACAAAGTCTCAGATTTTAAATTCTGTCCATTTTATTGCAGTATTTAAATAATAAATGCCGTTTTGGAGCTGTTTAATGTGGAGTGATCGTTGTAGAACATATTCATTATAATTTTTACTGTTCTTCAATGTTTAATTTATGTTTGAATAAATCCATCAAGTATTTATGACAGCCACCATTTAAATGTTTATATAAAAAAAAAACGAATTGAAGTAGAAGTATTATGTAATTGTAACTTTATTATTTTAATACTTTACTTTATTATATTATTTTATATACTTAAGTGTAATTTTAGCAGTTGTATATTAGCCTACAAATCAGTCAATTTTAACCTTCAATATTATAGTAATGTAGTACCAACTGACTCATGTAGCTATATTTTACAGCTTTAGTTGAGAGATTTTTTTTTTCCTTGAGAAAATTTGGTATGTACTGTACCTGATATTTATCTTTTATTTATATATAATCGATATTGGATTGAATCGAATCGGTAATCGAATCGAATCATGAAATTTGTGTCAAAACCCAGC
>NW_015656586.1:222009-233284 GCF_001515625.1 Sinocyclocheilus rhinocerous
ATATATATATATATATATATATAATGCATGCACATACACTAATAAACAATAGTTTCTATAACGTTTCAGATGGCAAACTGACCAGAGACACCATAAATCACGAGGCACTAAATGACAGACACCCAAGAGAGTATGTGAGGTGTAAAAATGTAACTTCATCCATGTCTTCTGTCACACACACCACACACACACACACACACACTGACAGAGCGGCGTGAAATGTTTTGCAGGCCATCTGGGAAGGATTTATTGTGCAATTTGGTTTATTACCGTTGTGGTCTTCGTCTAAGAAGCTCGCTCACAATTACAGTCCGAGCGCCACTACACCTGGCCTCTCCGAACAATAATAAATCCACGAGGGAGGAAACCCAAAATTAATGAAAGGTTATCGCCATCATGCCCTGTTTAGTGCTCACTGCTGAGACGAGCGGGATATTTATAGCCCTGCGAAAATAAACACCAAAATACTGCCGTAATGCCAAACAGACTGTGTCATTCTGGAATCGTCAAATAAAGAAAAACACAAGGAGATCGGCCACTTCGAGGAAATTACAAGGTGCTGAAAGGCAGATATGCATGGAGACGTCCTTCAAAGCTCGACGGCTGGCCATCTGAAACATCACACAATGCTTTCTTGAGTTTATTACACTGAAAACGTGCTGTAAATTACATGCATTACAATGTATGTCATGCCATTATATATCCACATCAGTTATGTTAGTTTTACATGACGGCACGATAGATTTTAATAACTTGATTTATAATACGCACAGCCTTTCACAGATCTGATTGGAAACGTATGCATCTATAAATCTGCCTGGAGCCAGTGTTAGAAAATAAAGATGTGCTTTGGAAATCAATATTCACCTTCTTTTCAGAAGTACTACAGACACCAGTTGAACCCTCACCTTAATATGGCAATATCAGAATATGATATTAGCCTTACAGCTAGAAGAATACAGTACTAATCAAATGGAAAGATTGTATTAGAGACCTAATCCAACATCCATATTTTTCAGTAAAAGGTAACAGCCAGAATATGTTGATTGGCAGCTGGTCGTGCCTTGCATATGAAATATGGACCCCAAGTTAATCAGGTCTTAATAAACTTTTATTACCTTTTTTTACCTGTTAATACACATTCTATACTATATGTTATAATATTATTTAATTAATTGATAAGTAATTACTTGATATACATATATATACATACACACATGTATATAGAAGTGAGCCAAATGTAGATAATGGACCCTCTTTTTATTCATATTTTGTATTATTATTTTGTATTATTTATTTAATTTATAATAAATATATTATACATTTTTATATTATATTATTTATTATTATTTTCTTGTTTATTTTATATAAAATATTTTATATTTTAATTTCTCTATTATTTAGACAAAGACAGGCAGATAATAATACAAAATTATTATTTAATCTATATAGTATAATATAAATAAAATATTGATTTATTATTTTATATATAAAATATTAATATCTAATTTTATATAAATATATCCAAAATAAGGACGTGCAGATGACAGTGAACACAAATGCATAAAGCAAGAGCTTGATCATCTGGTGGTGGGACGTTTCCTCTGGGTGCAGCTGCTTTCTTCCGCGGGCCGGGGAACAGATGAGGGGTGTCAGAACTTTAAACAGACCCCATTGATCTTCACAATAAAACGTGGCTCCACAAACTGCAAGACCCCAGAGCCATGTCAAAGAAAAGCGGCTTGATTTTGACGTCCTGGTAATAACAGGGTCTGAAATCTTTTGTTGCCGAGAGCGAGCCAGCGCTACGCAAATATTTAGTTTGATTCGGCTTGTGTTCGCATGCATATTCTGCTTATATATGACAGATTCAGCCACCGTGAGGGTTTGGCTCTGAGAGGAGAAACAAAAAAAATACCACACCGAATCTGAGCGTGCAAAACAAATGCAGACGGCCGGCTCGCCTGATTTAAGAGCTCTCAGATTCGCCAGGCTAAAGGTTAAAACAATGAACGTTAAGAGCTGCTTTACTCCTTTTTGCAGCCACAGGGTGAAAGGTTAAATCCACCGCAGCGCGTCAGAGTTTGCTTTGTGACCTCTCAGAGATAATTCTCCCAGCCAGTTTCCAAACTCCAGGCGCCCTCTGAGCAAAAGCAATTACATCTGCAGTCAGCGTGCCAGTAAAGAGCAGGCCGCTTCCCGGTGATATTTGCTGGGCTCCGTTCAGGGGAATTCTGCTCCGGTACACTCAGTGTTTTGCTTGTGGTAACGGCATGACAAGGTGTAAGCTGGGGAGGAACGCTGTTTATCCCAGCAGTGAAAGCAACTAGCTTCGTAAGCGCAGTTATTTACTTAACTCGGCACAATCCTCATATCGCATTGCAGCGGTCGGACTCAATGCGATCCGTTTCAGAAAGGTTCAACCATAAATTTTATGAAGCTACGAGAATACTTTTTGTGCGCTACAGGGTGATGCGGAGGAGACAAATTATTGAAAAAAGTCGGGGGTTTTTTCTTTCGCGCACAAAAAGTATTCTCGTAGCTTCGTATAATTGCGGTTGAACCACTGATGTCACATGGATTATTTTACCGATTTCCTTGCTATTTCAGTTCAGTTGTATTGCTGTCTATGCAGGGTCAGACAGCTCTCAGATTCCATCAAAAATATCTTAATTTGTGTTCCGAAGATGAATGTTCCACGACATGAGGGTGAGTAATTAATGACTGAATTTTCATTTTTGGGTGAACTATCCCTTTAAACTCTTATCAGCGCATACATTTGAACCCAAATCATCTTTGCTGGATCATTATTACTGCCATTAATACATGCAGCCATGAGCTATTATGATCAACTATATACTTAATATTGAAATTAAGAATGTAAACTCTAAATAAATTCACTTTCTTTAAAAAAAAAATTTCACTTTAAAGTCTGCATGAACCGGAAGTTGCTGCCGACTTTATTTCAGTGTAGTGACGTATTTCCAACTGAAACGGAATACTGAATAGAGGGCGGGGTTTTATTTTAGGGCTCCTCCTCTCTGGAGGGGCGTGGCCCACCCAAGCCGTCAAGCTGACATCATCAGAGAAGGAACACCATTCCACAGCGGAAGCAGATGATCAGATTTTGATTTAGGTTACTAAGACAAACTATTTTTTAACTTGCACGGGTTAATTGTTCACCTTAAGACTAACAATGTGCACTAACAAAATAAATATTGTAAATTTTGATTTAATGCAGACTTTAATGGTCTTATTGTGCACATTTTTTAAATAACACATTATATACAGCAAAAAAATTTTTTTATATATTAATCAAATTAATAAAAAAAATCATAAACAGTGTAAAAAATAAACAAAAAAAAAAGAAAAGAAAATAATGAATAAAACATTTCCCCTGTCTCTTAAAAAAATTTCTGCTGACATAACCAAGGTCATGCAGCAGGGAAAATTAATATTAGACAGTAATATTAAACACCACTTTAATGACCTGATTTTGCAATATATATATATTTTTTTTTCCCTTAAAAATTCACTACATTAATGTAAAAAAAAAAGTTTTCATTAATTGATTAAAATAAAACAAAAATGTAATAAAACAAAACAATAAAAAATAAATGAAAATAAAATGCAGTAGGGAAACAATATATATTTGACAGAAATATTCAATTTAAAGACTGGTTAGTGCACAATTTTTTTCTTTAAAATAATGTACACCACCTTTTTCTAAAAAAAAATATTTTCATAAATTTAAAATAAAAAAAACTAATACAAAACAAAAAAATAAAATGCTGCAGGGTAAAATTAATATTTGACAATTATATTTGCTTTAATGGCCTTATTGTGCACAATTTGTTCTCTTTAAAAGAGCATACAATACATTATTCTAAAAATATTGTTTTTCATAAATTCATTAAAATAAAATAAGATACATTTTAATATTAGACAATAATGTTAAAGGTAATTTTAATGGTTTTATTGTACTCAATTTTTATATTATTTTAAAGATTTTTTTTTTCACAAATTCATCAAAATAAAAATAAAAATAATAAAATTAAATAAAAAACTTTCTCTGTCTCTGCTGACATAATCAAGGCTATTAAGCAGTGACAATTCACATCAGTAATATTTTTGCCTACTATTTATAAGCCATCCCAAAAATCTCTCTAACATTGTACAAGCACATGTTTTTTCTCTGACTTACGAGGTTGATGAGCTGGGTGTGCACTACATCCTCCACCAGGGCGGCGGTCACGTGCAGTGGTCTGAGAGCTAACCTGAGAAACAAATACACAAGCAGTGTGTTTACGCTCCTGACCAACATGTTTCACAGTCACCATGTCGATCCCACAACCCTTATTTTACTTTAGACAAATAATCTAAAATGGATTCTCTGTTAATGCCATCACAGCAAGCAAATGTTCATAAAATGGCAATTAACACACAGTTAAGCCCTCGGTTGGGTAATAAAAAGGCATCAGCCATTCACAGCAATAGCTGACATTCATTATAGAGGGCTTGAGTATCCAATGCAAGAGCTATTTACAAAATCTGAAGGCTTTTATTCACAGTTTTTCCCACACTGCAGCTGCCAAAGCTTCCCACATCGCAGTGTGCTTAATATCGACACAGCGGTTTCATCCAATAGTAGCACAAACCACTGCACAGCCACAGACTCTCCCTTTAAAAGAGCAGAAGATGGGAACTTCCACGAGGAGCTCAACACTTTCGATGGAAGAGGCTCCATCAAGCAAACTGCATTTCACACAGAACCATGACAAATGATTTACACATTTCATTAGGGGGAAAAAAAGACATTTTCTTTAAGAAGTGACATAATTCTGGTCGAAAACCACAAGTTATGTCTAAAAGAGATTTCATCACTGGTTTTATTTATATGGCTTATTGAGTCCCCTCTTTAAACTACACAGTGTTAAACTATACTTACTAGCCATTAAGTATGAGTATATTTAACCCTGGCAAAAAAAGAGAAAATACTAGTGCCTAATTGCATTTTTATTTACTTCATATGGTTCAAAGACACATAAAGCGCTCATGGAATCACCTAGCGCTCAAGCTCTGGCTCCGTGCGTCTGGTTATTGGATATCTCAACCGTAACCGTCTTCAATTAGCTTTTATTGCGTTCCTGGTATTTCTACTTCTTTCACCTAAATGCATTTTAATCCAAACGCCTCCCAGAGGAAAAACCATCATTTACTCCAGTGTTGTAATTTATTCCACTTGTTTAGTTACAAAGTATTTCAGATCAGATAAAATAACAAATAAAATTTAAAAATTGTAATTTAGTCCAGTTGTTTAGAATTTGAGCTAAGACCGGGACACTAAACTAAACTAAACTAAACTAAACTAAAATAAAATAAAATAAAATAAAATAAAATAAAATAAAATAATAATTTATTACACTTGTTCAGAATTTCAGCTGAGATCAGGGCATTTTGCAAGACCATTTGCAACACAGAGCCTTAAAAATAATAAATAAAATAATAAAAATAAAATATAATTATAAAAAATTAAATAAAATAAAAAACTGAATTGCAATCAGTAGAGGACAATTTTTGGTCATCCCAATGTTTTCTTTTCAATACAAATACACTGATACTCTTGATACGTTTCTAGCGTCAACATTAGTGGATATGAATATGGATGTTGACATCACGTACAGTATATTTATCATGCATCTCTTTGGAATATTAAATTCTGATCATTATTCCAATCATTATTACAAAATAAACCTGTTCAGATTGATACAAGGTCAGGGTCCTGTACATTACAATTTAGCTTATCTTCTAGCTTTTATAGTTTGATAACTTTTATAGAAAAGCTAATATTACTCAATATCTCCAAAATAAGGTCTACAATCATGCTGCTGGATTTGAATGAATCGTCCCTCTTCATTTGACTTTGACCAGCTGAAGTGAGCTCAGCGTCACGATAAGAATCGCATCCTTTCTCTTTCTAACATCTAAGCGGGCATGCGGTATCATCCTTTTGCAAAAATAAGCTGAATGTTTGTATAGAGATGTTGGGTTGCGATGTTTACGCGCCTGTGGTGCGCTGACGGCCTCCTCCGCCTCTTTCCATCTCACCAGCTGCCCGTATTTGCTTAGAAACAGAGAGAGCAATGTGACCGATGTAAACACATTGATTTGACAGTCCTGATTCCAGAAAACAATCAGTGTTTAAATACAGTGCAGAGATCAGAGATGCTTACAGTAAACATCTCGTCCACAGGGGCCCGGGGCCAGACGACCAGCACCATACAGAGAGCCAGCGCGACTAGCTAGGAGGAGTTTGAAGAAAAAATAATATTTAAAAATCAACATCAGCCAGTTTACGTTCTCAATACACATTCCTGGTCTTAATTTGAAAGATTCATCACATGCACGTTATTCTACAGGAAAAAAAAGTCTTCATAATATTTCGTTAAAGTGCATTAAGTTGCTCCATCTCCGAAATGACTTTCCCTTTTGCTTGACATCAGCTAGGACACAAGCTACTGATTACATGCTATTTAGACAGCTTTAGGAGACGTTTAAATGTATTTATTGAGTAAAATTAATGCTGCTGTTGAAGGTAATGCAGTAATGGTTAACTAAATTGTATATTTTACACATGTATTATTTTATATATAATATTAATAAATTAAAAAATTATCTAAATACCATTGTTTTTAAAAGTATCTTTTTGATTCTTTTAAAAAGCGAAGTTCAAAAAATATAAATTTTATATTTTCTTTGTTAATTATGAAACTTTATGTAAAAAAAAAAAAAAAAAAAACGTGTGCCGCATTTTTCATGTCACTACTGAAACAGTGTATGTTTTAGTCATAGACTGTATAAAAACATGGACGTAGTGTCCGTGACGTCACCCGTAGGTTTCTGAAGAGCGTTTTTGAAGCTCAAAGTGGGCGGAGCCGGCCGGCCGTCACCATCTTGGCAGTGCGTCACCACGCGTCACTCCCGGATAATCGAAAATGGGCAAAGTTGTCCTTAATATAATTTAAACGGATGAGTTATCAAAAAATGCACCCCTCTCACAGTTGTCATGAAGGGCAAAATTAGCTATATAGACCAAAACCACTTTTTGTACAGGCTGTAAACACATTTTTTTCTGCTGTAAATTTGAGCATTTTAACATGGGGAGTCTATGGGACTGACTCCCTTTTGGAGCCAGCCTCTAGCGGCCAGTCGATGAATTGCAGTTTTAGTCACTTCCGTGTTGGTTTCACGAGAGAGACCGAAGGCTGCCGCTTGGTTTTAGTCCATTGGCCGAGACTGATTTTTACTAAACCCCTAAATTTATGATCAGGAAATATTCCTGTGACCTCCCCTCTCTCATAGCTACAAGGTGTGAGTAGATATGACTCATCATTTTGAGGTAAATGTGTTCAAAATCTGAAAAATGTGTGTATTCCGAACACCTTTTTTCTGCAATTAAGCACACCTTTTCGGAGTTATTCCATAACATTTAGTTTGTATATGTATACCACTGTTCAGAACTATGCTAGCTAACCATGTGCTGTTTAGCATCTTTGAGCGAAGTTCAAAAATATCTAAAATTGTCACTACCGAAACATTTGGTGGAGTTTCGGTAGTGACATCTTTGGTTTTTTTTTTTGGGAGTTATCCCATAGTATTGTCACTACCGAAACATGTCATCATTGTTTCATTAGTAACAAAAAGGAACACATAATTCTCATATTTGGGGGAAATAAACTAAATTTTAGTACAGTTATGCAATTTTTTTTTGTATTTTAGTATGTTTTAGTAGTGTTTTAGTATGCAAGTTAAAATTCTGTAATGTGATGTGGTCGCTATCAAAGCATTACTGTCACTACCGAAAATGTGCTGTCACTACCAAAACATGGGATATTTTGTCAAAAATAAAGTATAGTGAATATCAGCTAGGATGTTATGATAGTTTTTGGTTCAATGTATATTCAAACTAATGAATCCTTAACTTTGAAATCAGTATGATCAACTTTTTGCCTTTTACAAAGGAAAACTGGATTCAAAACACAACAAATCACATAAATTACACTTGAAATACTGTTAAAAATGTAATTGTTATTGATTTACCTCTGACATTTTTTTTTATAAAATAGCAAAAATATATATATTTACAATGTAGATGTAAGCAAAATCTTAATAGGTCAATATTACCCTTCAAATTAAATTATTATTACTGTGTTTCGGTAGTGACAAATTTGGGGAGAGGACAAATATTCCAAAACTTTCTGAAAATACAAGATGAGAATTAACTGCACAATTACTAGAAATGTGTACCTTGGATATTATACAATTTGCATACATACATTTTTTTTTTTTAAATAAGACAAATTAAAAAAATTATACTAGATAACGTTAATAAATTAATTAATTAAATATCACAAAAATTTTATAATATTGATAATATACTATGGTTTTTATTTAATATTTAATATTAAATTTTAATATCATTTATATTAATATGATATTATAATATTAATATCAATATTATAAAAACAGATACATATATTATTAATAATTATTATTAATTACAATATTTTTTCTTTAGTGGTCTAGACATCTACAAATCACTAAACCTTGTATCTAAAAAAAAACAAAAAAGAGGTTTGTGATGCTTGGTGACTAAAACAACAACTATTCGGTTTTACTCACTTCATGGTGGCATCAGGTTTACATGTAATGATTCTAAATTTTAAACATCACAAAATCCCCAAAGTTATTGTTACATGGTTAACCGACACAATTATGATTGTGAATTGATTCAGCAGACGGCTGGTGAAATCTAATTAGGGTTGTAACCAAAGTACGATGTGTTTTATATGAAAACATTTTGTGCTTTCTTTGTTGCATGTACTCACACACACACTGCCTTCGCTAATGTGGGCAGGGTTTAAGGATAATATTTTCATTTCACAACGCTAGCATATGTCTTGCTTAGGAAGATAAAGAGGGCGGCTTTATCCACGTTCAATCAGCAACTACTGTTATCCGAACCAAAGCACTGAATCAAGTCAATGAGGCAGTTTTAAGCCCAAGATAAACTGCAGAACAGCAAATGCTGTTTATATTTCAGACGCTCTCGTGGGCTGAGGAGACGAGTGTAAGGTCCACACAGGGAGAGGAAAGGAGAAACTGAGGATGGAGGAAGTTTCTAGACTGTATCGTGCTGTCCTTAAACACAGTCACGCAGTCTGAGCGCCTCACCTGGGATCTGACATCACAACACTGAGAGAAAACATCCGCGTATCCTGGAAACTAATACAGAACAAAAAATAATAAACCTGTCCAGACCACTGACTCAAGCTAACCTAAGTCTTATTCCTCAGAACACTAAAAAAATTAGTATATATTTAATAAATAATATAATCATTTAATAAAATACCAACACATCATAAATGGGGGGAAAAAACTATTTAATTATTAAAATATAATTACAAAATTATAAAATAAAATAATAATTAAAATATAAAATATATATTTTTAATTAGTCATCATGAGTAAATAATTAAAATTAATTCAAATAATATATTATTTTTGCATTACAGTAATACGAATTTGGCAGAAAATTTGTCACATTGCAAAAAGTCTTGGCACAAAAAAAAACTAATTCAGTAATTGTGTAATGCAAAATAAAATGTCATGCTTTTTCTTCTTTTGAATTAATAAGAACTGTTATTATAACTGTATGATTATTATTATTAAAATATTTACAGTCAACGTGTTAACTAATTACTTCATTTTGTTTTGCAGTTCAGTAATGAGAATTTGGAGGAAAAGTGGTTAAAAAAATAGGCCTAATTTTGTTAATGCAAAATACAATTTATTTTTAAATAATAAAATACAAACTATTATTGATAATAATAATAATAATAATAAATATTTTAAATAATTAAAATAATAATATTAAATAATTATATTCATCATGCAGAAATGAATTACGCCTTTTATTGTTTTTGCATTACAGTAATGAGAATTTGGCGGATAATTTGTCACATTGTAAAAAAACCTTAATGGTCTGAAATGTAGGCCTAATTTTGTTTATGCTAAGATATGTTTTCAGGGTGAAATGCAATCCAGACATATACTGAGGCTCACTCATGAGAAATCTGTATAGATTCATCTAGATTTTGACTACCGACCAGTGAAAGCCCTGACAGTTTGAGCAGGATCTGTGATTTTCATCAATGACTTCAGCGTTGGGTGGCTTTCGCGTGAGATCACAGCACAAGGAAAGCATCTAAATATTGTGGGTCACTTTAAAGACACCCAATGAGAAAAAAGCCTGTTTAGCAACAGTATAAACTGGAAAATGTGAATATTTCCTGTGTATCTAATTTCGGCCTTAGAAACCTTTTAGTCCTTCTCCGGACCGTTCCTTAACACTTTATCCAGGATTTTTCCACTTTGAGCTGTATTTGGAGTGTGTGTGTGTGCGGTGGAGTTTTCCAGGCTCAGAGGCGTTTATAGTGATAGGGTGGGGTTGAGTTGGACCTGGGCTATTTTCAGACAGCGGGGAGACGGAGAAACAGACGTGAAGTTTGATACGAGGGACAGACATTAGTGAATATTCTGAGCTCTGAATTACTGCAATGAGAAAGTCCAGACTATAAAACACACGCCGAATCTGCATGAAACGCAAAGGGTCACACTTTAAAATCAACAGGAAGACAAAACTGATGTGAACGATTCATCAGTGCACATTATTCTACTTACAGAATCTAATTACAGAAATAAATGGGCTAAAATTATTATTATTAATAATATTTTTAATTATAAAATGTTTAATTATATTTAGTAATAATAATAATAATCATAAGAATAATTTATTATTATTATTATTACTACTAATAATAATAATAATATATTATCATTGCTGCTACTACTACTACTACTACTACTAATAATAATAATAATAATAATATTACTACTACTACTACTACTAATAAGAATAACATTGATAATAATAATAAATATTTCTTGAGCAGCAAATAAGTATATTAAAAAGATTTCTGAAGGATCATGTGGCACTGAAGCTTTTCTCACAGAAATACTGTAAAGTAGTTTAAAATGTTCAAAAAGAAAATCTTAAAAATATTTCACAATATTACGGTTTTTACTGTATTTTTTAACAAATAAATGCAACCTTGGTGAGCAGAAGAGACTTCAAAGTGTGTTCAGTTGCATTTTTCACATCAGACTCAAAATGCTTCATAATGGTTTAGATTTGGTCATGATTTGTCACAAT
>NW_015656586.1:235764-243697 GCF_001515625.1 Sinocyclocheilus rhinocerous
CGTTGTGTGTTTCGTTGTGAAAGCGAAACTACTTTGTTTGGCCTTCCAAAAATGGACACGACTAGAAATCAGTGGTTAAGTTGTATTTACAACACTGTTCCAGAACAGTTCAACCCAAATATTCAGATGTGTGCAGTGCATTTTATGGAGGACTGTTTCCTGATCCTGGTAGAGTAGACTACAATGTCGGCTGTTCTGACTCACAGACTGTAAGTATGTTTTTTATATTTAAAGAGTTTTTATATTTTTTATATTTAAAGCGAGTTTTTTGGGCAGTGTAGAGTAGGGCTTGTTGTTTGTCATTTCTCCGATCGCAAATGCAGACATGGTTTTATGTTTACGCGGCGCGATGCAATGCAACGCGTAAAAAGACAGTACAAGTCATTATATTCCATAATTATGTCCCCACTGGATGCAACGAATGCCTCGTTTATAATGGGTTTTCATGTTTTTGAATCATCGCCCCGGCCGGACACGGCATCACAGTATGGTGATGGGCGTAACATTTCCGTCTCACGCTTGAGGTATTCGGCCAATCATAATGCACTGGATAGCTGGCCAATCACAGCACACCTTGCTTTTCAGAACGATGAGCTTTGTAAAAATCGACGCATTTCAGAAAGGCGGGGCATAGAGGAGAAACAATAATGTACAGTATGTGGAAAATAATGTGTTTTTTGAACCTTAAACTGCATAAACACATTTCATTACACCAAATACACAAAATAATGCTATTTTTAGCAACATCATATGACCCCTTTAAATAAAATATCTCCTTCTGAAGTGGACTTTGAGCTTTGTAACTTTGCAGATCTTTTTTATCCCTAAACAGCAACATTACAGACTAACTAAAGTTAAAAAGTGAAAAAGCATAATAGGACCCCTTTAAGTAAACAACAAAAAAGGTAAAATACGATAAAAAGAAAGTCAACATACTATCTACTCAACTTTCCTGTATTAATGCGAATCATGCAGCTCTGAGGCTCGTGTTATTAGTATGTGTGACATTTAGATTGACTATTGGTCAAACGTGTTTTTGGTGCCACAAAGTCCACTAAACTCAAACTTTGGTACACAGAGAAAGACTAAACATCTACTGTATGCATATGCTTATATTTGCATGCATATGAATGGAGCACAAAGTCTAGTGTGACCAATAGAGGTGAACTTTCATCTCTTGTCTTAAATGAACATTAAACCTCACTGACTGCTTCTTTATGAGCGTGCACACACACACACACACACACACACACACTGCTCTGTTTCTACCCGTCAAATGACACAAAAGCTCTGAATGTGTGTGTTTAAAAATCTGTAAAGTTACTGGCAGACACTGTCTGCTAAAATAAACAGTTGTGGCAGCTCCAGCTGAAAGTGAAAGCTCAGTTTGTTATTTTGTTCAATGCATTGGCAAGCGTTATTGAGACCTTCAACACTTATTACCCACCGCTTATTTGACTTCGTCCAAACAAATACAACCATTTCATGTGCGATCAGGGAGCACGTTTCTGAAATATCCACGGTGGACATGTTTCAACACAGGTCAAACAGACATAAATGGGATTAATTATTCTCTCAGATGCTAATTTACATCATTTATGAGCTATCCAACAAGCTTAATAAATGTAGAAAACATAAAATACACTGAAAGTCAAAAGTTCATCAAGATGCTTTTGAAGAATCATTAAGATTTTTTTAATGTTTTTGAATGAGGACTCTTCTATTCACCAAGGCTATTTTATCAAAAATACAGGAAAAACTGTAATATTGTGAAATATTATTAGGATTTAAAATAACTTTTTTGTAAATTCATTTCTGTAAATGTAATTCATTTCTGTGACGCAAAGCTGAATTTTCAAATGTTTTCAGCATTAAACAAAGCTGAAAATTCATCATTGCATCACACAAATAAATTAAATGATACAATATATTAACACACAAAGCAGTTATTTAAAATAGTAAAAATATTTCACAATATTACTGTTTTTCCTGTGTTTTTGATCAAATACATGCAGTATTGGTGAACAGAAAAGTCTTCTTTCAAAAATCTTTGTAGATATTTTGTATAGATGTTTTGTTAGAAAAATAATCAGCCACAAAGTTTGAGCACACAAATTAATCTCTCTTTTAAATGATTATTAATCAAATAAGTTTAATCGTGTAGAGGTTGATGAAAAATAAAATGTGCAAAGATGTTTGGTCAGAAAATGCAAAAAATTAAATGTACAGTATATTTTGGATTGTTAGATTCAATTCTGCAGACTCAATTTGACTCAACATGCTCTAGAAAACGCAAAACAGCATAAATGGCACAGTCTGTGACTCCTGCACTGAGGTCTGATTGAACAAGAACACAGATCATTCATCCTAATAAACCCGAGGCAGGACACTTTCATTTGAGGTAAAAGTTGCTGAGAAGCACCTGGGTCTGAGTGCAGGACAACACGTGAACCCCGCTGCAAATCACAAACACATGCCACCCGCAAATCACAGCTTCTGCTGCCAGCGCCTAATGAAGAGAAGTGAGTGATTATTGACGCGTGCCATTCCCCTCGCTCCTCGCGTCTGCGGAGAGATAGAGAAAGTCTGAGCAGCGGAAACGGGTTTGAGTTGAAACTGAGAGAGTGTCAGGACGCTTTGTGGGTCTCATTAAACTCAGTTACTCAAGAGAGATGCTCAGAGTAACGGGTTGACTTCTGAACAACTAAAAACTATTAACTAAATAAATTAATAAAAAAATTAATGAATGAATAATGGATAAATGAATGAATAAATGAATGAATACATAAGTAAAAAGAAAAATAAGCTAATAAATTAATATATATACAAAAAAAATAATGAATGAATGGATAGATATATAAATAAATAATAAATGAAAAATGAATGAATTAATAAATGTATTTAAAAAAAGAATTAATAAATAAAAACAAATGAATAAAAAGAAAAATAAGCAAATAAAATTAATAAATATACCAAAAAATGAATGAATGAATGAATGAAAAGAACAGAATGAATGAAGGAAGGAAGGAAGGAAGGAAATAAAATGAATAAGTAAATGAATAAATAAATAATTTAATTAATTAATACATAAATTAATGAATAAATAAATATAAACAAATGAATAAAAAGAAAAAAATAATGAATGAATAAATACATGAAAAAAAAGAAAAATAAGCAAATAAATTAATATAAACAAATGAATAAAAAGAAAAATAAGCAAATAAATTAATAAAAATACAAAAAAATGAATGAATGAATGAACGAATGAATTAACAAACAGATAAATAAATTAATAAAAAGAAAATTAACAAATTAAATGAATAAATATATTAATAAGATGAATGATTATATTCATAAAATGAATGAATGAATGAACGAATGAATGAACGAATGAATAAAAATAAAAATAATTAATTAATAAACAAGAACAAAAAGAATAAGCAAATAAATTAATAAATATACTAAAAATACATTAACGATTGAATACATAAATAAATAAATAAATAAATAGAAAATAATGAATCAATGAAAAGAAAAATAAATATACTCAAAAATGAATGAATGAATGAATGAATGAATGAAATGAATGAATGAATTAAACATTCAATCAATCATAATTAAGTTGAAAGGGAGAGCGATCAATGTGTCAACCTTCTTTAAATTATATTTAATTTCTGGGTAAGAACCACGGTACGTTATGGCAACAGCAACGCCAAGCTCATGGGTTCAATTTCAGTGAATGCATAAACTGATGAAATTTATACAAGTCACTTTAGATAAAAGATTATGCCAAATACATAAATGTAAGCTTGATTTGATTACATCATTTGCAGTGCATCATGGGATGAGTAGTTCATTCCCACATAAAACTATTTACTGTAAGTACACAATCTTTTACTTTTGTTTTTTTCCTCTTCATTTTCAAAGTTTAACACGTTTATTTTACCGATAGCAAACTTGACATATGATCATGAGTTTCCATTGGCTGGAAGTATTTTTGGCTCCTAAACATGATGTGTTTGTTTTCTGACATGTCAAAAATCTAAACTTCATTGTGTGCAATGCCAATTAAACAAACAGGATCATATCTAGCATTGGAAATGTCAGAGCACTGGATCTGCTGTGTTTGCTTACATTCTACTGCAGTGATGTCAACACAGCACTGTAAACCAACATTTGCAATATAATTCAGATGCACTGCTGACTGAACTGCTGTAAATAGTGAGCGGAGACACTGACACATCACTCACACTAACTCAATGACAGGAGTGTCTTGATCAGACCAATAAAACTCCACAGCAGAGAGACAGACGGACAGAAGAGATCATGACGTTTGCTGTTGACCCACAAGAGAGTTTAACTAGCAACTAAAAGAGAATAACTATACGCAACCATCTACGCACACCTTGGCAATATAATTGCCATTGGCTAGTAAATTTTTTTGTTTACTCGCCAGACTGATATACTATTTTACACACACACACACAAACACACACACACACACGTTTACTTAGCTATCTAAATGGGGACATTACATAGACTTCTATTGTTTTTATATACAGATAGTTATACACTTTTTAACCTAAACCCACCCCTACCCCTCACAGAAAACTTTCTGCATTTTTACAATTGTAGCAGACCATTGTCTCCCGAGACAGACGGATGCCTACTACTACTACTACTATTATTATTATCTGCTGGGTTCATGAATATTAATCACGTTGTCAGCGTTCGCTCGAACTGATTTGCTGAAATCAAACCTCTCACACACATACTGGTGTGTAAAATCTAAGAATTTATTAGCCAATGGCTAATGTTAGACATTATTTAGTCGCCCAGAGTAAGATTTAGTCGCATTTGCGAGTGATTTACTCGCAATGTAGAGGGTTGATACGGCCCAAAAATCAGCTGAGGAAAGTTCACTGCTCTAAAGAATAGTCTTAATAGGAGGAATTTTATATAACAGTAAATGTATGTATCACAAGAGTTACTTTGGTTTGAAATTGAATGCAAATAATTTAGAAATTAAAGGTGAAGTATCTCATTTCTGTGCCACTAGAGACACCAGAAATGCAAACTTAATGACAATTTTAAACTGGTTTCCCAAACACTGCCATTGGTCAGCCAAACAGAAATAAATTCACCCTAAACCCTAAATTCACGCCATTGGTTGAGTCAGTATTTTTGTGTATCACATTACATAACACCTGAGATTTTTTTGTTTTGTTTTGTTCTTTAATTTATTATCTTTTTTTGTTTTGCTATTGAAATTAGCTGACATGTTTCCGTCTACCTGCGCATAAACTATGATGGAAACACTTTTACTGAATAAATTCCTTAATGCGCTTAATTCCTTAAAAATGTGTTGTTTTTATGGCCATAGTGAGAATAATGTTCATAGTGAGCAGAGCTAAAATCTAGTCAATAAATTCAAATATAACAGTTTTTATTATTATTCCCATCAGTGTTAATTTCGTTGACTAATAATTTGTCATAATTTTCGTCAACGACATTTTTTTCACCGATGACAACGAGACGATAACGAACTAAAACCCTTTTTGAATGACAAAAACTATGACGTAAATCTACTGACATTTTCGTCAACGAATAAAAATAAGACGAAAATGTTAGGGAGGGACAATCTGGGAAGAGATTCATTCAGAACGAATCTGCTGCGTGGTTCGGAGGTTAGATGCGTACATATGAACCGGCGGGACATAAGTTAACATACACTTGCTGCACGTCGCATAAAACGTTAAAAAATGTCAATATGTGGGAGTAAGAGAAGAGCAGACATATGGATAAATCTGACGACGCAAGAGAGAACTCAATTCGGTCTGGTTTTCTGAGCGCAGACACTGAAGCATACACACACAGACAGCGCGTCTCACAGCGCGCGAGTACTCTTTCGCGTCACATGAACAGAGAATTACACACAAAATGATGTTGAATTGTCCGTTTTGACGAGTATTCACGTAAACACACTCGGTTATGTCTTATGTGAACATAAACAGTTGGGAGAATATTGGACGTGTATCAGTACATTGCATCCGTGTATCTGGTTTTAAAGGGACAGCAGCCTAATTTAGTTGCTATTGTACAAATCATTGATGTTAATCAAGCAACCAATTAACACTGATTCCCATACATATTATATTCCTATACTTCTATTTGAGTTTTCATGACTTCACTGCTACTCTAAAATGTGCAAAATTTTCATAATAAAGAATGTGTAGTAGATGTACTTGCTGTACGGGTTGACATTTCTGAAGTTGTGTGGCATATACACCCTCATCCCGGCCAGACACACACTTTCTCGTTCTGACAGCAAAGCCACTGATGGTTTGAGACGTTTGACATGCGTTACCGACGGCTGCTCTGTGAATCAAACGAAGGCCCTGGACAGAGTCGTGAAGCAAACTCAACATGCCAGTCTTCAGCTGAGATCTATTTTGCTCTTGGCACGCACGACGTCTTGGCTCTTTCCGGATGGTCAGACTGCTGGTTGTGAATCAACATTTACATTAGAGCATCTGGGCATAGCTGTGATGTGCATTTTGTGTGCGGAAAAGGGCCAGGAACTGTACGACGGACCTGCAGGATGCTGGGCTATTAAAAAAGAAAAAACACATCGAATCCAAACCGTTATTTAAGCAAAATTACACCAACAACAGACCGCAGCAAATGGTAAAATTAGGGTTTGGGCCACACCCACTCAACCACAATGTCAAAAATACAATCCCACTAATAGGGTGACACAGTGGTGTCCAGTCCAGTCATGCTTCGAGAACGACCGGAGGAAATCTGTGCGTTACTCACATCAGTCACAATGCAATAAAGATACCCGCGCTCCAATAACAGGATATGGTTAGTATTGGTAATTTTGAAATACAGAAAAACAACCACAGCTTCTGTTTTCTCGGGCTCGTTTCAAACCGCCTACCTCGTGGGGAATTCGCTGCTTGTTTAACTATATTTTCCTGTTATGAAGTTTGGGTTGCTTAAAATTTAACTTGTAAATCTCTAGAATGTGCTTAGGTAAATGAATGGATCTTGTAAATGCACAAAATGGCCATATAAAACAATTTCACATGAAAATGTCCCCAGCTACAGCGACACGGAGAGCGCGTCTGCTTTCACCACGGTCATTAGAGCTTTAACAAGTGAATTAAAAAACACGGTAACACAACCACACCCCGGCAAAGCCAAACATACTGCAAACATCTGTTTGACACAGCTGCCCATGTGAAATCTAGCATTTTTTCAAGAGAATAAATCAATTGGGGAGAGATTAAGTCAGTAAATACCAATAGCAATTCATTTCCAGCCCTAAAAATTAACATTCAACACCAGTTTACCCATTTAACCAAACGTCAATTGAAATTTACAAGAAAGTGATCAGTTTCAACACCAATATGTGTGTGTTAACCATAGCCTATACACAGAAACTGAAAATTGGATTTTCTTTTAAACAATTTTCACTTGTTAGTAAAATTCACCAATAATTACAAAGAAACGGCAAGTAACTCATCAAACTATCCACAAAATTTTGAAGTAGAAAACTTGAATAGTATTTATTTATTTTTTTGGGGGGGGGGGGGCATTTATTTATTTGTTTGTGGAAATTCAGCTCTATAAAGAGTTCACAAATTCTCATAGTTTTGCATTTTGCAACCCTTTTGTATAAGAAGTTTTTTTCAACCCTTTTGTATAAGAAGGGCTGCACGATATATAGAAATTATCAAAATATCGCAAATGCAAATATGGCAATATGCATATTGCAAGGGCGTGCGATATCTGAATCATTTTAATAATAGGCTACTTAAATCAAAATGTTGCAAAAGGTCAAAGTTTTAGTTTGACGCATATAGCAGAGAATTGCTTGACGTTAAAAAGAGTTAAGTGCAATAAGTTGCAGAAAACAACTCTTTGC
>NW_015656586.1:244971-255330 GCF_001515625.1 Sinocyclocheilus rhinocerous
CACATATATATATATATATATATATATATATATATATATACTGTATATACACACATTTATATATATGAAAAATATATTCATTTAAAGTGCCCCTATATATACATAGGTTTTTATGTTTTATTATTCAAGAAAATGAATAGATAAAAAGTGTGAAGAAAATCAATAGTATAAATAAATAATAATGCAGTGCAAATAAATATTAGTAACGAAAAAATATATATTTATAAAAAATATAAATATTAGGAATATTATAGTCAAATTATATTTATATAATGCTGATATTAGTAATAAAAGGAAAAAGATTAATCTAAATTTAATTCATACAGTGAACACAATGCCGTGTTATTTTACACTTAATTATTCAATTTCTGTGCCTGAATACTACAGTTTATATTATCTATGCTTGTAAATTGTGTATTTCTTTTTTTTTTTCTTTTTCTTTCTTTTATTTTACTGACTGTTCACTTGCCTTTAATCATGTTTGAACTTTCTCAGACTATAGTTTTTGCTGTGGCATATGAAGAAGTACTTGTGTGGAAAGCAAAGTTACAATGATATAAAATTAGTGTCATTAATTTTTTTATATATATATATATATATATATATATACTGTATATACACACATTTATATATATGAAAAATATATTCATTTAAAGTGCCCCTATATATACATAGGTTTTTATGTTTTATTATTCAAGAAAATGAATAGATAAAAAGTGTGAAGAAAATCAATAGTATAAATAAATAATAATGCAGTGCAAATAAATATTAGTAACGAAAAAATATATATTTATAAAAAATATAAATATTAGGAATATTATAGTCAAATTATATTTATATAATGCTGATATTAGTAATAAAAGGAACTCATGCATTACTGTAATTGCATTAAAATCTGCATAAATAAAATTTTCCAAATGCAATTTTTATATTATTATTATTGCTGTTGTTGTTCCAGTAATGAGAATGAGCTTCTTTACAAACCAAAATATATTAATTTAGTCTAAAATTGGGTTTAATTTTTTTTTATTACATTTTTATATTCATTAAAATGTTATGATGTAATTTTTCCTCTCATGATCTGGTCACATTTATTAACCATTGGTTTATTTTATCACATTCATGTTGCCATAAAAGCAATAATAAGCATTTGAAGAAGCACATGACAGTCATTTTAATCACAATTAAGAAGCATTGTGTTTCACAGTGAGACTAACAAAACCATAGTAAAATCCCTGTAACGTATGGCCTCACAAGGGCTTATCAATTTATTTTCCATTAACTGGAAACAAAGGTTCACGAACGTAAGGTATTCCATCAAAGCAGCGAGATTAATTATATAATAGTGTTACACAGTCTAATATGAATATAAGAACATACTGTACACTGTGACAATGGCATGGGAAAAGAGTCACAACAATGCACACAGGACAACATGCTCCAAACTCTAAAGAGCAAAGTGACTCACGGGGTTATTGATGAGAGGAACTGTCCAAAGTCAAACAGCGCCAGCACAATACCAGCTTCCTGTGCCATAGGCCACCTGTCTCTCTTGTTTAGAACAATCGCTCCGGCGAAAGCCACATCCTAAGCCGCAGATACCCAAAGCACCTGCTGCTGTGTCCACTCACAGACCATTAGTGCACATGCCATTTCATTTGAGTACTGGATTTTCACTAACAAACATGGGGTCAGGGAGGAAAACACACAGCACGCGATAGTCCCAACACAACCGGAGCTTGTGCATTCAAAACTCAGGACTCCGTCTCAGTAAGCATCTCAATATTTGTGTGCTATATTCCAGATTTGAGAACAAATCACTGACCATTTCAAATGAATCAACTGACCAAGTTCACAAAACAATTTGTTCACTGATTCAACTCATTAATTCAATGATCTGGAATGGTTAACTAACCACTGGAGGAGCAGATTAACCATGACTACGAGTTCAATTCAACTGTTCCTCAGTCAAAGCTATCATATCACTTCGATTTAGAACAAAAGTTGTATATATTACTTTTATCAATGTTTTATTATGCTTTTATCATGCTTTTGTGTCTTTTTGAGGCTTGAAAACGCCATTCACTGTAATTACAAAGAGCAATGACATTATTCAAACTCCTTTTGTCCTCCATATAAGCAAGTCATATGGGTTTATAGTGACATGACAGCAACTAAATGACGACAGTTTATAGTTTATATTAAGTATCAATAAAAATGTTGCAATTTATATGCAGTTATATATATATATATACATATAATTAGTGTATATAAAAACAATATGTATTACATTTAAATTTTAAATTTTTCTCTTTACATTTTTTTATTAAATAACTTTTTTCTTTTCTTGAATCATGAAGACAAGGAGTATATAATAACACAGTCAATAGGGTCCATTTTGATTTAATTTTGCCAGAAATAAGCAAACCAAAGGAAGAGAACAAAAAAAAAAAAAAACTGATGTATTTAAAATAAGAGAATGCACCATAGTCTTATGTGTTTTCTATCAGGAAACAAGCTTCTAAAATAAAAAACGAATGTTTTTTTTCCTTAGCAGAAATAGAAACTGACACAAATGAATCAATTGTTGACATACAGTAAGAGCTATAAAATCTTAATAGTAGCTCAGCTCATCATGTTTTTCTCTTAAAGTCTGTCTTTGCTCATCATTTAATATCAATGCTTTCTATGAGAAACACTTGACAAGTCAAAGCAATTTTATTCTGGTAAAACGATGACAATTTCTTTTAAATAATACAATTTTTATACATATTGAATTAACGAATATGTAGTCAACATGTACAACAATCATTTTCAGTCTTTCGTTAATTATATCCCTCTGTCTACGCAACATGACAACAGCAGAAAACCGATACCATCTCTAATACCGGCTTAGTCCTGTTTATAAAAGCTTCTGTCTAAGACTGCCGGTCTCAGAGTGTTTCCATATGTGTGATGCCCACACTGAGTTAGCCATGATTCACTCCAATCACAGTCCCACCAAAGCGGCTTCTGTTCCCCTGATCCAACGACTCAAACATATTACATGTCCCAAACATTACACAGCACTCACAGTCAACTCCAAACTGCCACGGACAGGCGTCTCATCTGGACGGGACGCACAATCATTCCCAGTTTATGAGGCAGAGATGAAGCAGAAGAGGCTCTTTAAATGACTAGTTCACCCAAAACTGAAAATTTGCTCACCAATGGATGCTCTGCAGTGAATGGGTGCCGTCAGAATGAGAGTCCAAACAGCTGATAAAAACATCACAATTAGTGGTCGACCGATAATGGGTTTTTTTGACGGCCGACGCCGATATCTTGGAAAGCAGGGTGGCCGATGGCCGATATAAAGCAGATATAATTTTATTTATTTTAATTAATGTTTAAGAAATGTGAAATCATTTGTAAATGGATTAAAAAGTAAATGTGTTAAATAAACATACTTATACTTTAGATGACAAAGTATTTTTCACAAATAAATAAATATTTAATAAAAAATATAATAAAAAAAGGAAGTAAACACTGTAACCAAGGCACTCAGTATTCTGGGAAGTTTGTGTGCATTGGGAATCATATTTTTTCAAATAAAGCCAATGTAACACTCATTTTACATACATACAGCAGTGAAAATGACATGAATATGACAGTGGGCAAATGCATAAAGCGCAGCATAATTTGAAATCACGAGTTTAAAGTTTGTCGATCGCGCGTCTCCAGTGAAGCTGAACTCTCCTCCTGTCAGCATTCAATTTGCACGGATCGACTGTCACGCAGAGAACGCGATCATGCAGGATACAAATGCACACTTCACAAGATCTCACAACTGGATCCGACTAAGTTTGCAAGCTTTGTGAAATTAAATGTTCATTAGTCATTCAAAGATTTGTTTAAATTATATGAATAGTATTTGCTGAATGCTGATGGCAAATGAGAAAGTATTATAATGTTTGCCTTTCTATTACTAATAATATAAAAGCAATCTTTATAATACTTTTTGTATACATTTTAATTCCTTTGTTTAACCGTTCTGATTATTAGACAGACTTCTATCCGTATTAGACAGAACTATTAACGACGACAGCGAACAAGAGGGAGAATGTAAGCACTGTGTGCTCAGGCGCTGCAGCTGTCAGCGCTGTCAAAATAAAAGTCTGTTGCGCCGTCAAAATTAAAGTCCCGCCTCGAACGCATCGGCCAAGCAGGAAAACTTATCGGCCGATGCCGATATTTAAAAAATGCCAAATATCGGCCGATATATCGGCCTTGGCGATATATCGGTCGACCACTAATCACAATAATCCACAAGTAATCCACTCCAGTCCATCAATTAACATCTTGTGAAGAGAAAAGCTGTGTGTTTGTAAGAAATAAAACCCATCATTAAAATGCTTTCAACTGTTACAAGTCTTCTATCAATAACAATGCTTTCTCCAGGAAAAAAGTAGTCTCGTCTGAATCAGGAGAGAAATCTGCACAGATCAAACACTGTTTACAAGTGAAAATAGTCTAAAACAGCTCTAAACAAATCTGTGGGTGGATTTTGATGTGAGAGGACAACAGGTGATGGACTTTTCCCACTGGAGTAAGCGTTATTATGGATTATAGACTCTAATTTGGCCAGAAGTAAAGGTTTGAAGTTAAAATGCATAAATGATGGATTTGTTTCTTACAAACACACAGCTTTTTGCTTCACACGACATTCATTTGATGGACTGGAGTGGATTACTTGTGGATTATTTTGATGTTTTTATCAGCTGTTCGGACTCTCATTCTGACGGCACCCATTCACTGCAGAGGATCCATTGGTGAGCAAGTGATGCAATGCTACATTTATCCAAATCTGATAAAGAAACAAACTCATCTACATCTTGGATGGCTTAAGGGTGAGTAAACTTTCAGCTAATTTTCATTTTTGGGTGAACTATTCCTTTAATTCATGTCATTCATGCTCTGTTTGAGAATTTCATTATTTTGCATGATGCATCTGCTATATATTTTCATTATTTGCCCATACAGACTCCTTAAGATTAGCTCCAAATAGAAAGCTGTAATTATGTCGAACAGGAACTTCAGGGTACTGTGTGAAAATGCAGAGCCCGACATCTTCACAAAACCCCCCCAAAAAGTCCCTCGGTGCCTAAAAGCATATCTAAAAATACTAGGGCACAGCTGGTTGAAATTTATTTTCTAGGCCATAGCAACAATGTTTGGTTGTTTCCAATTTCTAAAAACCGCAGATAGTAAAACGCACGGAGAATAAGGCGGACGTAAATAGCACATGCATGCTTCAGCACTTTTAAGGACAGAAAGTGAAATGTTTGTCAAAGGTAAATTCATGAGCCGTCTCACAATCATAATATAGTAAAACAGCCAGGGAAGCTTCCAATCATGAGGAATGAAGAGAAACTTATGAACTATAAGTGGAATCAATCTAACGAGTCAAAGACCGGCTACTGGTGTTCTGCACCTCTGTTAGTCATGATATGTGAACTGCTATTATAATGAAAGAAATCTGGAGTAATTTGTGGAAGTGAAAGTTTAATACATAGGGTCAGGGGTTTGTTCAAATCACTAACTCTGTGAGCAATAGTAATAGTAATGCTTGACTTGGCAAACACCACTAAAAGTATGTGTTTTATACCAGCATTCATTTCACCAATACATCATACTTAATCTCACCGCAAGCATGTTTGGACACATACAGTAAGCTGACATAATGACTACTAGTTAAGATTGCGAAGCAGCATTAACGTGCAGTGTTCAGTCATAATGAATGGAGTCTGGTCATATTTAAACAAAGGATAAGGCTATTGCTAAAGGCTTAATCAGTGCAAAAGAATTCAGTTGCACTAGTAATAGTAATGCTTGACTTGGCAAACACCACTTAAAAGTATGTGTTTTATACCAGCATTCATTTCACCAATACATCATAGTTAATCTCACTGCAAGCATGTTTGGACACATACAGTAAACTGACATAATGACTACTAGTTAAGATTGCGAAGCAGCATTAACGTGCAGTGTTCAGTCATAATGAATGGAGTCTGGTCATATTTAAACAAAGGATAAGGCTATTGCTAAAGGCTTAATCAGTGCAAAAGAATTCAGTTGCACAAAACAAATATGAGAAATTTTAGTTAATGAAGCCTTTTAATGTTCATAAAAAGTCTCTTCTGCTCACCAAGGTTGTATTTATTTGATCAAAAATACAGTAAAAATAGTAAAATATTTGTACAATTTAAAATAACTGTTTATATGTGAATGTATTGTAAAGTGTAATTTATTCCTGTGATGCGAAACTGAATTTTCAGCATCATTACTCCAGTCTTCAGTGTCACAAGATCCTTCAGAAATCATTCTCTAATATGCTGATTTGCAGCTCAAAAAACATTTCTCATTATACAGATCAATGCTGAAAACAGTTGCACGGCTTCATATTTTTGTGGAATCCGTGATATATTTTTTATACTTATTTTGTCATACGTTTTTTGAACCTAAACTATTAAAACAATTCTTTAATCTCTCTGTTATCTGGACTTCAGCATGTTTTAATACACATTCCTGCTCAAAGATCAGCATGTAAAGGACTATTTTAGCAAAAAACACATAAAAATAAACAAATCTAAGAGTTAGATAGTTCTTTAGCAGTTCATATAAGTTCATGCAGTGCATATAGAAATCAACTGATTTGCTATTGTTCAACCGCTTTGAAGTGGCTCATTCAATCAGATTTCAGTGCTGGATTTATACGGTTTATCAAATTAATTTAAGGACTGTTTGCATATCTTTACTCAGAACACACAAGCCAGATTCATCAACTACTCTGATTAAGCCTTAGGCTGTTGGATATTAACAAGGTTTCATCTGTTGGACCTTCCCAATAAATCCAGCAGCTTAACTTCATTATTTGGTAAATCCAATCCATTGAACACTCTCTGGCATGAATCCACTGTGGATTTTCAATGCCCATTGCCTAAATAATTAGTGATTCATATAAAATTATTCCTGGTGAGCCATGCTTCTGTTACGGTCATGCAACGCACATGTGTTTCAGCACATATGACGACAAGCTGGGCCGTGGAGAAGCGCCGCTCAAGTCCACCGCTGATGAAAAGAAGCAATCGAGTCCTCAAGCCCCTAAAGACATTGGCTAATTGCAGTAATAAGGCAGAAGCAGAGCTTTAGGAAATAAAGATGCCGTCTTGCTGCTGAAAGCCGGCACGCTTCTCTGGCCAGTTCTGTGGGCTTGTGGTTTCCTCTGATCTTTTCTCTTAATCTCCCCCCCGTTACCCCCACAACGGTCACCGAACTGTCGGATTATCTCCTGAAGCACGCTTCTACCATCAGGCTTTGTGGTTTTTGCCTCTCTGGAGCTGCAACTGATTATAAAGCTTGAAATTAAACGAAATTAATCTCTCTGATGTCCAATTTTTTTTATTTTAGAAGCTTGTTTCCTGGTAGAAAAGACTTAAAAACAACAGCACATTCTCTAATTTACAATGCAAGCAACCGTTCATTAGCTACTTCCCTGAGGCCTGCTTGTTTTTGTGCTATGTTCCCGTTTTGTAAATTTTTTTAATGTAAATTTCAGGGTTTGTGACGTCACCAACCCAGGAAGTAGCTCGTTGTAGTCCCTACTAGCCGTATTTGTAGGCATTAAACTGAGATCATTTTAAAAGACAATATCCCCGTTTGCATTGAACTTTCAGCATCGTAACTTTGCAGATATTATGTTCATACAGCAACATTACACACTAACTAAAGTGAAATCACAATCAACCACCCCTTTAAGTGCGAATCTTGCTTTTTTCATTGGAAATAAAAATAACACAGAAATAACTAGAAAATGGGGATGTGCGCGACGACTAATTTGACTGACGTTTAAACGAAAGTTTTGTATCCGACTAGTCGACTAGTCTAAAAGCAAGAAACCCCCAAAAGATGGTAAGGAAAAAAAATCCTCTGTGCGTGCGTGTAGCATATATAATAGCCTATATCTGAAATACTTAATCTATGATTCACACTGTCAAATCCGCTTGCCGCACACTTGCCTCGCGTTATCATCATTTCATTTTAGGCAGTCGTTAAAAATAAAAAAAAGAAGAGTATACACTAACGTCGGCCAAAGCATAGCTTATTTATTCAAATCAGCTGGGGAAATGCAGAACAATGGAAAATCAATCAATAGCCTGACAGAATTCTTAATCTTCATATAACGTTAGCCAACATATTAAAACACAACTGTACCGTTTAGTCGACTAGACCCGCACATCCCTACTAGAGAACCCTAACAACTACATTGAAAACCAGCCAGAGCACTCTAGAATCAGAGCAGTCACTTTTGCAAGGTCAAATACCAGTCGCACTTTCTTCAAAAATCTAGTTCATATTGGCAGTTCATCAGAATAATGTGCAAACGTCTTCATTACATCAACAGAACTCAATGTTCGACATGAGATATTACTGCTCACACCCCACTGGAGACACAAACAACAACTCCATCACTCACACACCCAAAGAACCCCAAGCGCATGTCTGATAAATCTGGATGTTATTGGACATGAACTGTCTTTCTGGGTAGGCAAGAGGGCCGTGTTCTTGTACGGCAGCCAGGCAGGACTCAATATGCTCAGAAAAACAGTGATTAGAGATCTAACGCGCAGGAAAACAGGAACACCTCGCTGGCAGAGGTGATATCAAGACTAAATAGCAAATGTTTCCATGAAACATCAGAGCGTTAAGTCACTGAACTCAAACAAGAGATCAGTCCAGACATAACAGTGATGTAAAAAACATCAAGGCATCAGATACGTAGCAGAAACAGTCAATCGCATGCACCGTGTGTTTAGTGCTTCACACGTTTCAACATTCATACTAAATTATCTCTCTTCAATCAAATGCGTTCTCCAGCGTCTGTCCTTTCCGGAACATGAATGATCCTGGAAAATGCATGCATGACTGCGACAGCTTTCATCTGATTCGTTTTACACTGCTGAAAATCAGTAAAGAGACGAAAAGCCATTAGCGTCTGCCAGCAGCTCCCACGTCCATTAAAAAACAGCCATTATTCCAAATCAAATACAGTCGTCTTTTTGTCTTTGGACATTTGATACATGTTTAAGTAACTGTGTAGCCATGTTTATTCTGGTTACTGAGACCTTTAATCGTAACATCAATAAAGTATGTTTGGAAACAGCAAAGACGTGACAATGGCCTTCATTGTGCACCAGTTCAGTTGTGAAGATCATTTATCTCGTCACTGTTCAGTCTTAACAGCGACGCTGTGTTTCAGCTCATTTGAATGCTGGTTTGAATACAATTCATATTGAATTTTGGCCCGAGCGATGACCAGTTGCACCACTGATTTGAATTCTGTTAACCACTCACAATAATATGCAAATATGACTAGTGAAGAAAGTCATGAATTTACACACCCTGCCTGCCCAGATTTTGACCAAAGTCACACCGGGCAGTTTGGCCGTTGCATCTGTGAGAAATACTGCGGCTACACTGATGTGGACGTTTTGTCCGATACAATATTTTGGTCCAAAGTTATTTTTGTGTTATGGTCAATAACTGATATTATGGCTGATACTGTAAATCTGCATTGCATGTTTTTTTTGTTGTTGATTTGGAAAATCCACCATAAATTCACAAAAAAATTGTTTAAAAGATTTTTATGATTTGTGAAACTTGGCGTAAAAAAAAACAGCACTACACTTTAATATAAAATAAGATGAAAATATTTATAATTTTAAAATGAGCATTAAATTGAATTAACATTTAATAATAATAATAATTAAATAATTAAATGAGCCTCAGAACGGCTCCGTTCACAGTGAATGCAGTGAACTCGTTTATTGCATGTGCTGTGAGTTTAGTGCGCATTTGGGTACTTAAACGCAATGGTCACCAGTTATGCTTTATTTTCACGGCAGATGATTACAGCATTTCACTGGATTTGTAGTGAGATGCATTTTTGTAAGCATGTTTTCAATGAAGCTGGAGTTTTCCTTCAAAATAAAAGCTTAAAAGTGCAGCATGAATTGCTGACAGCTAGCGGTTTAAATGCAGACCAAATTCAAAATATATCTTTCAAGTGTAGAGATTAGGAAAGAAGTATTGTAATTTCCCTACTGTAGTGTAAAGCAAAAATAATATACCTATGAAATATTCATTTTCATTTATTTTACAGTGCAACTGTTTTACAATATGACTGAGACAGTATATCACAAATAAAAAGAGGGTTGAGTCCCCTTTAAAGTTCAGGTACAAGTCAATTCACTGATTTTTTTTTCTGACTTGTTTTCTTAATTAAGAAACATGGGTTGGAGCTCTTAATTTTGAACTCTC
>NW_015656586.1:257013-258007 GCF_001515625.1 Sinocyclocheilus rhinocerous
AGCAAAAATAATATACCTATGAAATATTCATTTTCATTTATTTTACAGTGCAACTGTTTTACAATATGACTGAGACAGTATATCACAAATAAAAAGAGGGTTGAGTCCCCTTTAAAGTTCAGGTACAAGTCAATTCACTGATTTTTTTTTCTGACTTGTTTTCTTAATTAAGAAACATGGGTTGGAGCTCTTAATTTTGAACTCTCGAAGTCCATTAGATAGAATAATTTAACTTTAAAATGTACAAAAACATATTTTTTTCCAATTCTTCATTTGTCTTTTTTTTATTTTAAATATCGCAATAAATATCATATCGTGGACTTAAGTTTTCTTAATTAAGAAACATGGGCTGGAGCTCTTAATTTTGAACTCTCGAAGTCCATTAGATAGAATAATTTAACTTAAAAATGTACAAAAACATATTTTTTTCCAATTCTTCATTTGTCTTTTTTTTTTAATATTGCAATAAATATTGTATCGTGAACTTCATATCGCGATATTATTGTATCGTGAACTTTTGATATCATTACATCCCTACTGAAGACTGGAGTAATGGCTGCTGAAAAATTCAGCTTTGCATCACAGAAATAAATTATATTTGAAAGTATATTAAAATAGAAAACCATTAGGGATGCACCGAAATGAAAATTCTTGGCCGAAGCCGAACAAAATGAAATACTGGGCCAAAGGCCGAATACCGAACCGGGGCAAACAATTATAAAATATTTACACTGAACGTTTTTTAACATTCTAGCAGACATTATACCAACAAAGCACAATTTTACTTAAAACCAATAAGTTAATAAAATAATATTTTTTGGCCATTTTTGAGACTTAAATCAGCCATGCATTTTTTTACTGTACAAATAAAGGCAGCCTTTAACAGAATTGAATTATTTTAAAACATTAGAATATATTAGGCCTACAGATCCCAATTTGAACACTATGTGTGAATGTTATAATAAATGTATTAATAGAGCTGTTGTAGGGTAAT
>NW_015656586.1:258175-258493 GCF_001515625.1 Sinocyclocheilus rhinocerous
TATAGGGTAATTATTATTATGATTATTATTGTCTTACTTTTTATTTTATTTTACAGAACGACAGTAAAATTACAATACTATCATTTATGAATGTTGATGGAGTTGTTGCTTTTTTTTTCTCGGTATTTTGGCAGAAATCCGCAGGTGGATCTCAGTGCTTCTTTTTGTTGACAACAGCATTCAGATTTATAAATGATTACGAATTTGGGAAGATGTTTGTCGCATGTATCACATTGCCACATGCCTTTAAAAAAAAAATCACAAAAATGTTACTGAGCAACTGATGAGTAACACTGTTTCAGCGCAGATTTTCCTCGC
>NW_015656587.1:0-860 GCF_001515625.1 Sinocyclocheilus rhinocerous
ACTGTATTTTGACAGATTCTCTTCTGTGTTCTGCTTCAAGTACATGTATCATTTGTCCTCTATTTACAACAACAAAATCCCCAAACACTCCACGACATGAAAAAACCCCTGTAAATATTACAACAGCCTTTATAGACAATTAATAAATACTGTAATGGTTAGACCACTATAATCGGGCCCGTAGCCAGCTGAGGTCACCGAGGTCCGGACCTCAGTAATTTTTTCATGTTCAAAAATAAAATTTGTTCTTAGAATGACTAATTTGTTGTTAAACTCCTCATATGAATGTCTGCATGTATAATTCAGTGTAATTCAGATTGTTTAGCGTCCGTGGTATAAAAAAGTTCGCTGCGAGACGCTGGCGGAGTGAACGAGGCTTGAGAGAGCTGTGAGTGAGGGCGGGGATTGCCAGATCCAGCTATTTTGTACTTGTCTTTTCCACTTAATTTGGCATTTTAGAAAGTTAATAAAGTAGGAAGTTGCGGTTAGAGTCAGCGATATCTTTGTCTCATCTAATTTGCAAAAGATTTGAAATAATTTCGTTTTATTTTTATTTGTTTTTCTTTATTTTAATAGCAATATCTGGCAACATTGCATCGCCAGCACTTAAACTGGCAGTAATCAAAAAAGTCCATGGACAGGTTATTGCTGACAAGATACGACATTCGGTAAGGGAAACGCAAAAAAACAAAAATCATGATATTATCTGTCAGAAATGTTATCAACGCTGTCAAAATCTGTAGAATTTAACACTAGTGCAGAGATCTGTAGAACAAGTAGGTTACAGAATGAAATGAAATACGCAAACACTAGCTATGAAGAAGTCTAAGCTAAGTCACTCAGTATAGTAGTTACATTTT
>NW_015656588.1:0-7649 GCF_001515625.1 Sinocyclocheilus rhinocerous
AACAATCTCAAGTTTTGCTAGATTTTTTTTTTTTTTTTTTAATAATATAAATGTACAGTTACAGCTTGCCTCCTAATGTTTCCCTCTCTTTCTTTTTCTCCAGTTGAGCAGTCCAGATGAGCTAGATGTGTGCTGAAGTGGTGGTGGCTGTGGTCCCTATTTGTGTCTCAGTGAAGTTTTCTGTGACAGCAGGAAACACACACCATTTGTGTACTTTATTTTATTGTTCCAGGGGATTGGTTGGGAATCCTTTTTTACTTGTTAATTGTGGTTGTTTGTTGGTTTGAGAATTAAAAACATTTTATACTAAAGTTGTCTGTGCAGTATTTCTGAAGTGATTCAAAGGTGAAGTTTATTTTTTTTAATGCTAAAATGCATTCTTCTGTTCCGTTTTAATGTACAGACTGCTACAAGTAAGTTATTCTTCTGTTGTGCTTTTAAGACATTACTCCATTTAACTGGTCCAACATTTCAACTTGCTGTTCAACCTCTTAATGATATTGTGGTGGAACTACCTGTACTAAGGTGTTTAGTCAGAAATGGTGAAGAGCTACATTTCTGTAATCCTTAAAGTGACGGTTCATCCAAAACTGAAAATTCTGTCCAATGGGGACTAGCAACTGTTTGGTTACCCACATTCATCAAAATCTCTTGAATAAATGACAGAATTTTCTTTTTAATTTAGATGAATTGATTAAGAGAATGGCTATTATTACAGAAACCATGGATTTGTATTGTAGCACCTAATCTGATTTGATTTTTAATTTGTAATTCTTCATAAGAATAGTTATTTTCCTCAATGTATAAGCATGCCCTTCTAATGATCCAGTGGATGTGAAAACACAGATTATGCGATAATTACATCCTTTATATAAAGCGATTATTTTATATAAAGGATGTAATTATGAGAAAGTTAAAAAAAGTTTCTCATGCTTGTTGATTGTAGTATTGCTTTAGTAAATATTTTTCAGTAAATACAAAAATCCACTTATTTTTATGTTTAGTTTTCATTATGATTGGGTAACACTTTAAAATAACCTTCCTAAGTTAATGCATTATAGCATAGCATATAACTAACAATGAGCAATATATTGGTTACAGTATTCATAAATCTTTGTTAAAAGCTGAGAAGGAAGAGGAGCATTGAGAGCGATTATGGATGTATTGTGTATGAATCTGCAACTTATTAAAGAAACTAGATATTATGCAAGCTAAAGAACTAAGATTGGTGGAGCAGTTAAGACGACACCAATTGCAGCAATACAGGTGGAGTCCTCAGAAATGCCTCTACATTTAAGAAGAGAAAAACTAGCCATGGCATACTGGATTAATCTTCAGGGCCAAAGAGAGGATCATCCTGTAAGAGAAGTACTTAATGAAAGTTGGGAAACAGTAAATAAACCAGGTAAAGGATTTGAATGCTAAATTAAGAAATTGATCAATGAAACTGGAATGGAATCAAATAAATTTGCATCGGTAATAGTAACTCCTCCATTAGCACCTTGGTTATTAGAACAACCAGAAGTTGACTTCAACGTACATAAAGAAATCAAGGGAATGGGGGAGGGGTTTAATTTTAAAGCTTATGTTAAAGAATATATAAAAAGTATGCATTATTAATTTCTCCAAATTTACACAGATGGATCAAAGAACATAGAAACTGGAAGGACAGGTGCTGCATTTTTCATTCCAGAATTTCAGGTTAGGAAGGCTGGAAGAATTACGGATGGTACTTCTGTATATACAGCAGAGATGGTAGCTATCCTTACGGCATTAGAGTGGGTATATGAAGTAAGACCGGATAAAGTAATAATATGCTCTGACTCAATGGCAGCTCTTATGAGTTTACAATCATGGCAATCAAATAGAAAAGACATTTTAACAGAAATCATGATTACACTATATAGTATTAAACAGATAGGGATAATTACTCGGTTTATATGGGTACCTGCACATGTGGGAATTCAAGGTAATGAAGAGGTAGATAAAATGGCTAAAGAATCCTTAAATATGGATGACCCAAGTATAAATATTGCACTCAGCAGAATAGAAGGAAAACAGTTCATATTAAATGCATGCAATATTGTATGGCAGATATACTGGGACTCATGTCAAACAGGTAGGCATTATCACAAAGTACAAAGGAGTATAAAGAGAAGAAAAATCATTCATAACATAAGTAGAAGGGAACAAGTCATTTTAACACGTATACGAACAGGACATTCAAATCTTAACCAAACACTATACATTATAGGGAAACATAATACTGGTCTATGTAATGTTTGTTTAACAGAGGAATCAGTGGAACACGTTATGATGATATGTACAGCATATGAAAGAGAAAGGGATCGACTTAAAGATGAATTACAATCCTTAGGAGTTAAAGAATTTTCATTAAGTATCGTGCCATCAATACTCAAAATGGAGCTCAGAGCTTACACATCTCTGAACTAATTACACTTTTCAACATGTTAATTATAACGCAATCGATATAATGACATCTGCACAGCCTCAAAACATCTTTTTCAATAAACTCATACTACATTAACAAAGAATTCAAATTAATACCTGAAAAGGGGGAGAAGATTAAGCACATTCACAGTAGACTATGTTTCCCCACTGCAAACTTTATGTGTAATGGAGAAACACCGTGAGTTCTCCCCCCTAGTGTTCAACAAGGCCTGACTAATAGATCACACACCTTATTGTGCCAAACCAATCGATCACAGATTAACCAAAATCATTTAGATAACTTGTCTGCATTTTCTATTTTAAACAGATTCAAATATAATTATACAGACATATATATTTCACTCTGTCACACACTCCCCTACAAAACAAATGTCGTCTCGACATTACCTTTCTTTAACACAAGAGTCTTTCAATCCCATTTGTGTTTCACAAAAATTTTGTAGTGCCAGAGTTCAGCATTTTAACAGTCCCTGGATTGTCCTGAACTTAATACTTCACATACTTCACTACAGTTTATGAAAAAGAACAGTCCATTAGTGCCTCAAAGTGCAAAAAGTTAAAGAGGCATAAGAGGCATGTCCACATTTTCTTTGGATTTCAAAAGTTCCACAGCCTCTCAAGACTACAGTCCATAAGGCAAACAGTCCATAGTATTCCCAAAATTTCAAAAGTTAAAAGACTGTTAAAGGAGATATTCCTAAAAAAAAACAGTCCATGTTCTGTTTTTTAGCATTTAAAAGTTCGAGAAATGTCCAAAGCAATATTCCTAAAACAAAACACTCCATCAGTTCTCTAGATGTCAGACTGTAATAATGCAAAGAAACTCAAGATGTCTTGAGTGTCTTGTCTCAATGCAAATTTAACAGTTCGTGGCCCCTGATTAGTGGACTCCATACACAAAAGGCAAATGATAACCGTATTGCTGAACAGGCGGCAGCCAAGTCGACAGTCCATGAGCAGACACATAAGGTAAGTGCTGTGGCGGTGTCTGCAAGATTCCATTAAATTGTCCGACATAAGTGGGTATACCCAAAGTATCATAAGTAAGTACTCTTGGTGGGCGTCTTTCTCTCCTAGGCAGCTGGTAAGTTTGCTCCTCTTGACCTTCTTGGTCACTTTCAGCAGACGGCGTGGAAGCAGGAAGGTGTTCATCAGCAGGTAAGTTGATCTCTTGTTCTTGGTCGCTCTCCATGGATGACAGTGAAGCAGGAACTTGTTCCAGGACCTCATTTGGATACTCATCAGACTCTGCCAGACAGTTTGCATTCATATACAGGACTGATATCCTGGTCATCCATTTGAGCATCCTTCATTACATTCACAGACAAAGGGGGTATTGTCGGGACTGCTGGACAGGTCTGAATAGATGAACAGTTGGTCAAGACTGACCATGGGATGCTGGGTCCTTCTTGAGCTTCTACAGCCTGAATGGTTGCACCTATTATGTCTGACGACAACTCCTCAGAGCACTCTTTCATCATAGTACCGATATCGAGGGGCAATCGGGACAGCGTATCAGCGTCAATATTTTCACGACCTGGGCGATATCTGATTGTGAAGTGGAAATCTGCCAATTCAGCCACCCACCTGCAACCGGTAGCATTCAATTTGGCAGTTGACAGGACATACGTAAGGGGATTGTTGTCACTATATACAGTAAAAGTTGGAGCATAATACAAATAATCACGAAATTTTTCGGTGATTGACCACTTCAAAGCAAGAAATTCAAGCTTGCCTGAGTGTAGGTGGTAGTTTTTCTCAGCAGCAGATAGAGTACGGGACCCATAAGCAATCACACGAAGTTTGTCATTTTGTTTCTGGTATAATACTGCACCTAAGCCTTGAGCTGACGCGTCTGTGTGCAGTATAAAAGGCTGTGAAAAGTCCGGGAAAGCTAATACAGGGGGCTGGAGCAAACAGTCAATTAGCTGTTCAAGAGTGCTCTGATGTTGTTCAGTCCAGCTAATGGGCTTACTCGATGGAACACCAGTTTTCATGCATTTTGTCTTTGATTGTCTCTGACTATTTTTCAGGTGAGCATTATCTTCTGGAGTACTTTTTAACAGGTCATACAAAGGGCTAGCTATGCGAGAAATCTTTAATGTATTGTCTGTAGTAGCTAAGCAGACCAAGAATTCTCCTCAGCTCACCCACATTCTTTGGTTGTTTGTCTTTCAGGGATCTGACAGCTTCTGTATCTGCAGGATCAACTTTACTTCCCTCAGCAGAGACTATTCTACCCAGGTAGCGGACTTCAGGTTTGAAGAACTCACACTTACTCGGTTTAAGTTTGATGCCATGTTGCCTAAGTCTCTGCAACACTTTCCTTACATCCTGGACGTGGTTCTCAAAGGTCTTACTAAACACCAAGGTGTCATCGAGGTATGGAATGCAGATCTCATCCCGCAAGCCGTCTAAACACTCCTCCATACATCGCTGGAAGGCTGCAGGAGCATTCATCAGCCCGAAAGGAATACGCATCCATTCATACAGGCTCCAGGGTGTCATTAAAGCAGTTAGGTGCTTACTTTCCTTAGACATGAACCCCTGGTGGTAGGCCTTCCCTTGATCTAATGAAGAAAACCAGGAATTACCTCCAAGGCTGTCCATAATGTCCTGCACCCTAGGAATTGGTTGTCTGTCTGGGTGAGTCTTTCTGTTCAGGTCTCGATAATCTATACATAAACGGAGGCTGCCATCCTTCTTTCTTACGCATACAATTGGAGACGAGTATGATGAGTTGGATTTTTCAATCCAGCCTTGTGTTATGAGGTCATGTAAGTATTCTTTCATCTCACGATACAGGGGCTTTGGCACAGACATGTAAGTGCGATTGACTGGCTCATCATCTTTAAGTGATATACTCAACTGCAAATTTCTGATACACCCAATATCGTTGTCTGATTTAGAGAATGAATGACACTCATCCCTTAACATTTGCTGTACTATCTGTCTCTGATGTTTACTCAGGTGGCTGACATCGACTGGCGGGTCCCAATGATCAGTATTGGTGTTGTCGTGACAGTTCTCCGCAGCCTGGATGTGACATGCCCCAACAGCGGTAGGGCTTGCCGGCACCTCAAACATACTAGCAGGGAAGACATTCTTGACAAACTGTACTGTACCCATCTGAGTCTGGCCCATCAGAGTGATATCATGATCAGTGTCGTTGTATATCTCAATTGTGATATTTGTTGGAGCCCCTCTTTTCAGCCTTATTAAACATTCTTTGAATTCAAGCCCATCTGCCCAGCAAGGATTCACATCGGGTTCAAAAATGAGTGTGCTGTCCTCCTTAACTGGCTGCATGTACACACGGCATGGGATCTGCACAGTACTACATTTGGGAATGTTAACATGGCCTTTCATGGTCTTTACTGTGTATTCACGTGAGCATTCTGCACTTACAAGTTTGATGAACGTCTGGACTTTGCTTCTTTTTAGGCTGGGGAATGCGGCTTTCAGTTCTCTCAAGCGTTTTGTCACTCACAGTACTTGGCTGGGCTTGTTCAATGGAATTCACAATTTGTTCTATCACATTGAAACCTATGATAGGGTGAGAGAGGTTTTGACCCCTAGCTACGAGTATGGGAATGACAAGTTCGGTATGGTGAGATGTCGGTGACGCAAGTCTGAAAGTCACTTCCACATATCCAATGTAGGGCATATCAATACCATTGGCAGCCACGAGGTTCAAAGTGTTTGGAGACTCAAGGATGTCTGAAACATCTCTCAGTGGGACTTCGGGTAAGTATTCCTGTTTCCACAATTCACCAATGACACATACCTGAGAGCCTGTGTCCCACAGTGCTTGAATTCGATGGCCATGCAGGTAACATTCAACAAGACATTGCCTCCCAACTAGTGATGTCACAGAGGAATGCTGGTTAACTCGAGTACTGCAGGGGGCGTGGACACTCATCGTCAGGTAGGAATTTGAAACTGGTCTTGGTGGGTTGATACAAGTTTGCTTGTGTTCAGTCCAATGGTGAGTTTGACAGATCTTAGAACAATACAGTATCTTTTTACATCGTGCACACTGCTTCATTTGCTTCTCTGTTTTTTCGCAGGCTGCACATCTTTGGGACCGGTCAGTGGGTCTGGTTACTCCCTGTCCCGCGGAAGTAACCGCTCTCCATTTAAAGGACTCTCTCTTGAAGGCTTAATGCCCCGGATCCTGCATCCTGCTTGGAAGTGCTCGCCACTGCCACATCTGAAACAATGCATGCAACGGTCCTCTGTTCTTTGCTGCTGACAATTAAAGCACTTTCTTGCTTGGGAACGAGTAGGGGGTGCATAGTATTGTCGGGGTATATACTGGGGTTGAAACGGAGTATTCACTCTCATTTGGTTGGTGCCCGGTGATGGCCAATATGGCTGCAATTGACACTGAATAATTTCTCTTTCAGGGTCTCCCTGTGCAGGAACAGGACACTGTGGTGAGGCAAAAGCTGGTTGCTGCAATGATTCTCTGATGTGAGCTATTTCAGCACTGAGTGTTTTGAGCGAAGCTACATCAGTTCTCAGTTCTTTCAGTTCCGACAGCACATTGGAAGATGATTTTGGTGCACTTTGAGCACTGGATTTCTTATCAGTGGTTTCATATATGAAAATGAGTGGTTTCAATACTCACAGATTAACCAAAATCATTTAGATAACTTGTCTGCATTTTCTAAACATTTTTAAACAGATTCAAATATAATTATACAGACATATGTATTTCACTCTGTCACATATGCACCTATGAAGTTGGTTCGCAACCCGCCATAAAACCAAAAGAAGAAGAGCATTGAGAGCACTGAGCCCGAACGAGCGTGAGCATAGTAGGTGGCGGTAATGCACCTTTGAGATGAGTTGCCAAACGCCATTAAACCTGAAAGAAGAAGAAGAAGAAGAGCGTGAGCATTGTACGCATTAGGGATGGGCGATACCCCTTATTTTGTTTTCGATTCGATACCGATATTTTTCAAGGCAGTATCGTCGATATCGATACCGATTCGATACTTCTGCACTAAACTTTTAAATTATGAAATTATTAAATTACTAAGAGTAAAATGGGCAATGAAAACCACTTAACTTTATGTTGAAAACGCATTTTAGCCCGTTTAATCCCAAATTTTTCCCAGACATGAAAACATCCAAATGATGTGTCATTAGTAACCCTTTGAAATAATCAA
>NW_015656588.1:8820-13477 GCF_001515625.1 Sinocyclocheilus rhinocerous
TTTTTTTCTGTCCTCTGATAAGCATTGTTCAGGACTGCTGTTCCCAAAAGCTTTAATGCTTTCTTATGATACTTTTGGGAAACGCAGCCCTGTTTGAATGCACTGTCAGCAGTGAGTGAATGCTCTCTGTGATTGATTGGTTCTGACTTGCAACATTTGCGTGTGTTCAGATGAGCAGGAAAATAGTTATATCCTACACAATTACTCGCTAACTAAGGTTATTCGTCCAATTCAATGCATATTGTACGCATTATTATTATTATTATTTTTGTTAAATAAACAAAACCACTGGTAAATAAAACGCACCTTAGTATCGATATTTTTTGTTTATCGATACGCCCATCCCTAGTACGCATTGGGCGTGAGCAGAGCAGGGAGAGAGCGTGTGTGGAGAGCAGCGCGTTGAGCTCTGCGGTGTTGGTCGTTGCCGTTACTGCTCACCGTCTCCTGCCCCAGACATTCAACGCACCTGTGGTATTGTGATAGCTGACGGGTTGCTGCCATTCTGAGTGAGAGTCTTTTGTTCCGGTGTTATTAATTTGTGTTTGTTTTGGTAGCAGTAGGGAGGAGGTTGCCATTTACTTTATGATCCCTTGTTATCTCCTGTTTATTGACAGCTAGGGAGTAAGGGGAGAGTATTGTATTTTGTTTGGGTTTTGATTTGTTAGGTAAGTTACTGTCTAATTAATGTTTTAGTTAGTTCTTCTTTTGTTTGTTATTTTGGCCTTGACCCCTCCTGAAGATTCACGCTTCCTGTTATATGATACTTTGTGAATTAAAAGCTTATTATTTGATTTACTCTCGCTCCGTTGTGTTTCTGTGTGTGAGCTGGGACAGGAGAGGGGCGGGTATTGTTGCTTAATTATCTTCATTTTAAATTTCTTGTTCGGTATCCCCAACCCTAGACTGGGGAGAACGTAACAATATAAAACACAAATGCATCAAACAAACACATGGAATACACAAATAAACATTTTATAAACATAAGCTGTGATGCCACATCACTCATCTTACCTGCAAAATAAATAAACACAACGAGAAATTAGACAGAATTTCATAGCGTGTTGAAATGACTGGCAGTGTGACTTCTTCATTAATGAGAGAAACTCCCTAGCGTCACACGCCAGTGTACACAGGTCTAAGTGATGTTAAAATAGGTATCATTACACAATGTTTGCCTACAAAACCACCACTGGCTCTGCACCCATTTACATAAATTCATTACTTCAGAGTTATGTACCCTCTAGAAGCTTGCGTTCTGCAAGTGAACGGCGTATTATTGTGCCATCTCAAAGAGGCACAAAATCACTTTTACGGACTTTTTCATTAACTGTTCCCTCCTGGTGGAATTACCTGCCCAAATCAGTCCTTAACCATCTTCAAGAAACGACTAAAAAAATTGGATTGGATCCATTTAACATTCAGCAGGCCTACATAAATACAACAGAACAAAGATACATATTAAATAAACAGTGCTTTTTAGGTAGGTTTAACAGTTTTCAGGTACAGAAATAAAGTAAACAAATGTAAAATAACACTTCACTGTATAAATTAAATACATATTAAGCCTTCTTTATTGTAACAGACTTTATTATGATTAATCTTCTAATTTATTTAGAAGTTTGAGATCTCCTTTACTAAGGCAGGACTCTTATTTTGACGGGTTTTCTAGTCTACGTCGGAGCTAACGTTATATGGGTAATGAAAGCACGCAGTTCTTCGGATTTAAAGTTTGCCAGTTTATTAAGCACCCACCGAAAAGGCATGAGATCTGTATATATTTGTTTACTGTTTTGTGTAATTCGCTGTATGTTGATGATAATGCAACTGAGAGAGAGAGTTTAATGTGCACTTCTCTGCTGTGTTTTGTTTAGCTCTTATGGTGATATTTTTGGAGTGAAAAAGGAAGCAATAAACTTACAACATCAGTAAAGTTTTAGTCATCATTCAGATGAGGTCCGCTACACTTATTAAAGTTACAAAAGTTATTTAGTCAAGAATAGTGTGCGGTCTTTTGTTATTTGATTTGCATTAGAGTGCAGACAGCAGCGCTAGGATTATGCAACAGACATTATATAGCTCAGTGCCTTCACGCAGTTAATTAATAAACCATCGGTTTGTTATATCGGCCTTTTTCCTTATATAGCCGATATGCTGATGGTTGTAAATTGAGGAAAAATCGGCCGATAAATATTGGTGCATCCCTAATAAAGTGAAAAGTGAAGTGACATGTGGCCAAGTAAGTAGACCCATACTCGGAATTAGTGCTCTGCATTTACCCATCCAAAGTGCACACACACACCGTGAACACACACCCGGAGCAGTGGGCAGCCATTTATGCTGCGGCGCCCGGGGAGCAGTTGGGGGTTCGGTGCCTTGCTCAAGGGCACCTCAGTCGTGGTATTGAAGGTGGGAGAGAGCTCCCACCTTCAATACCAATAAAGAGTGTTATTTTACATTTGTTTACTTTATATATAAAATACATACGACTGCTTGAGTTTATACCTCTACAGTAGCACTCAAAGTAGTAGTGCTGTCAACGCCTTACTTTAAGATTAAATATGTTTAACATATAGGCTCTGGATATGGGGCAGACCTGCGGTCACCTATGGAGTGATGATTGCACTAATGGCGCAGATCTAGGATCGGGTTCTGCAGAACCAGTGTTGATCTTTTTGCGTCTGCAGAAAACGCGCTGCCCGCTGTTTTCATGATTATGGACAGGAAAGCCTCACTTGGGGTGGATGCTTTGTCGCTTGTATAGCTCGGGGCCCTGCTGTACGCATTCCCGCTGAGGGAATTGATACAACCCACCCTGGACAGGGTGCGGGGTCTGTCACTGATTTTGGTTGCTCCTCGCTGGCCAGCGAATACATGGCACGCAAGCATTATTACATTGCTTTTTAAGGACACCGTCGTGTCTTTTTCCCTATGCAATGACCTGCTGTCCGGGCAGGAGGCAGACTCTGCACCCTCGGCTGGATCTGTGGTTTCTAGGGAAAATCTGATAGATCTGTTTAGGGCTGCACGATAAATCGCATGCGATTTTTAATGCGCATCTTGTCAGTAAAGCCATTCTGTAATCAGCGGTAAATCTCCATCACGTGCGGGCTTTCACATTGAGCAGCATTAACTACACAGAGCCGTTGTTCACCGACAAGCTGCGCAAAACCACGATCATATTTTGCGCATGTTTTGCGCAGTTTGTCGGTGAACAACGGCTCTGTGTAGTAAATGCAAATCCCCTCATATGATTGTAAAGCGCTTTGGGTATACAAGCAATAGACCACGGAAGCGTTATATGAATGCCCCATTCATCCATTCATCACGGAGACGTCTATTTGATGTCTGCGTGTACATCTGCAAAATATATATATATTTTTTTACAGTGTTTGCTCATCTGCAATACGCCTATAGGACGTTTCCTATCAGATGTCAAGTGGACATTTATTAGATGTCTTTAAGATGTTTATGATTTAGAACATATGTAAAACTGACATCTTAAAGGCATCTGTCAGATGTTTGTACACAGCAGATGCTTTCCGGATCAAGTGATCTTTAACAGACAAATTGACTTACAGACGTACGTGGGCTATCTGGGTATACACCGGGAGTGACAGGAGTGCACTTCCGTTCAAGCTGCCTGCCCTGTCAAATCTCTGACTCAGAGGAAGACGGGAGATTTCATGCTCTTTTACAAGATGTATGCAGGTACAGTGAGCAGATGTAGGCTGTGACCAGCTTTTTGTGCCTGTGTGAAGCCGCTACTTGAATTGCGTTTTTCGCATTGGATTGTTCGAAAGCTGTGTCTATTAGGGCTGTCAAAAAAAAATATTGAATTTCGAATATTCGTTGAATTTAAAATAAAAATCCACATTCAAATGCAAAAACGTTGCATTCAAATTTTAGGTGTGCGTCAGGCAGCCTTATCAGTGGTGCACTAAATGCCACGACGATGTAAGTGTCATTGCATTTTAATGCTTTTGTTAGCCTATCCAGTTGAATCCACTAGATGTGGCGCTGCTACGTTGTTCATTCAAAATATTGCAGAAAAAGAGAACAATCAATGCGGGGAAGATGTTGTTTACCTTGTCAAAAGCGAAACCAAGCCGTTCACACAGAACACATATATCACATTTTCAAGAGGGACACCTATCACCGCTGCACTCACGTCTTGCACAAGAGAGCCGCATGTTTAGAAAGTTATGTAAAATGAATGTAAATTCAACTTTTAAAAAACATGTCTCGAGACTTTATGGCGGTTTTCCCCATCTAAGTAAATTCGAATTTAGTTTTTCAGCCATTTTGACAGCCCTAGTGTCTATAGTATATTAGACATGCCTGTTCCCTGCAAACATGTCCATGTTGTTTTTGCGGGCACAGTGGGCTAGGGCCAGCCCACACCAAACCTAAACAGGCCCAGTGCGGGCTTGCACAGAGGAGGCCCACAGCTTTGGGCTCACCGCAGGCTCTCTGTGAGCAGCCTACACTATGGGACTGCCTACATTAATCCAATGATGGCCCAGTGTGGGCCAGACATGAGCCTGTTAATAAGAATTTTGTGGGAGGTTTTCTTCCTTACCACTAGGGATGCTAGGGTGTTTTAGGGTTCCTTAAGTAAAGCCATGTGGTAGAGAGAGTTAGCAATAGCAAGCAG
>NW_015656588.1:13523-15416 GCF_001515625.1 Sinocyclocheilus rhinocerous
TTAAAAGTGTACATTGCTGATGTTTTTTGCAGAGATGGTACATGTTTGTATGGCCTATGTTTGGATTGATGCTAAGAGTTCAAGACAGTGTATTTGTATGCATTTTAGAAGGACTCTTTATTGGTGAGGCTACCACATCATGGTCCAGTTTGAATATGGATTTAAAGTTATTTTTGACGTGAGACCATAGTCTGGACTATTTTTGATTGTTCCTGTTTAGGAAGAGTCTGGTGTTTGAGAGTTGTGGCGTGTTTTCATTACAAGAGGTTGGATTATTCATTTGCTATCAGCCAACTTCAGCTTTGGACAGTGTTTGGACATTGATGTACTACAGATAAGACTTTCTCACACATCAACTTTCACATGACGAAATCCTACAATCTTGCATTGTTTGCTTTTTTTTTGTACCTTTGTGTATTTAAATTTTTTGGCTATATGTAGCTGTATTAACCTGAATTTAATGTTTCCTATTTTGTATTTAAAAAATCCAATGATTTGAATTCCCTTTGACTACTGTACATTTTTGACAATATAGACATTAGTTATGTGGTGACTGCATCCATTTCAGATGTATAATAACTGTTTTTCCTAAAGACTTAAGTTATAGTAGCTGAAAGTATTTAAAGTGAAACAGATGTATTGTTATAGATCATGGGTGCATCCTGTTCCTGGAGATCTACCTTCCTACAGAATTCAGTTCCAACCCTGATTAAACAAACCTGTCTGTAATTATCAAGTGCTCCTTCAGATCCTAGCAGCAGTTGGAGGCTCGGTGAAGAGCTGGACTGAACAAAGGGAATGACGCATGCGACCGCATTTATATGCTGTGGGCTGGTAGCCCCACCCACGTCGGCATGCATCATTGGCCTTTCAGGCGTGAATATAGGTGTCTTCAGCAGATGGCGCAAGAGCGCGATATCCAATAGTCATGTGTTGTACCTCGTTTCCCTCCTTCTGGGAACAGTAGTTATGAGTTTTTTTCTCTCCACGAACTTTTTTTTCTCTTCAAAACTTTTATACTTTTGATAGATAACCACTAATTTCTAGTCGTGTCCTCTTTTGGAAGGCCAAACAAAGTAGTTTCACTTTCACAACGAAACACACGGCGGGCTTGAGTGAGCGGCGGCGGGCGGGCTTGAGGACGGGGTGTGAAAACGATGCGTTTGAGAGAGGCGGGGCATAGAGGACCTACAATAATGTACAGTATTTGAAAAATAATGTGTTTTTTGAACATTAAAGCATGTCAACATATTCTGTTACACCAAATACACAAAATAATGATCTTTAAAATAGCATCATATGACTCCTTTAATAAAACATCACTAAGAGAATAGGGGCAACCCTTTTAGACCATGTGCCGGCGCGGGACGTTTTTCCCGTCCTTAAACTAGCAAAAGTGGATTCGGACACGCCCAAGTGCACCTGCGCCTTGCGCTTTAGACCTTGCGCTTAGATCGTTAAAATAGGGCCCTTGGTTATTGATTGCAATATCAGTAGATACCAGTAATTCTGTGTATTGGCAATATTAAAAATAAATACAATTGGTCATATATGTTTTTACATGCTGTAAAAACATGCTAAATACTTACTTTTTAGTCTACCTAAACTAAATGTCTGTTTTAAAACTACATTTCTTGCAGCAAAATTTGATCTGAAAAACAGAAATGACAGTCTTGTATATAAATAACATATGTCTTTGATTATTTATCTATCTTTTATAGTTTACTCTAATTTACAAGAGACGTTTTCCAAACTTCTTCCGCATGAGAATTAGAAAATTCAAGTAAAACATACATTCACTTATAGTAATTCGCAAATACCTGGTTTAAATTTCATCAAAATAGATGGATACATGCATTTTTTTTTTTTTTTTTTTTGCTTTATAGTTGTTTG
>NW_015656588.1:15577-22077 GCF_001515625.1 Sinocyclocheilus rhinocerous
GTTAATCAGTTTGTTAATCATGTGACCATTTGATTGTTCTATTTTGTCATTCAGTTGTTTATTGGTTAATTATGACTGACTGTGTTTCAACATGGTTGTTCCCCACAGTCAGGGCTCCATTGTGGCAGATTCTGTCTTTGAGTTTGACAACACAAACAACACTAGTCCTAATGTGACGGAAGTGACAAAAGCCTTTGCTGAAGCAATTGCAACTGGAGATTTCAGCTTTGCAGCTGATACCACATCCATCAATGCTACTGATCACAACCAGTTGTCAGTGTGTATTCACAGATGCTTTTGTTGTTGTTGTTGTTGTTGTTATTGTTTGATACTTGTCTGTTACATTGTCAATCCTGACATAAACATTCATGTTTGATGACACACACACAAATCTTGTTGGGAGGTGCTAAAAGCTATTTGTGGTTGAGATTGAGATTGTGGTTGAACACTTAAAGAAATATAAGCAACATGAGAATGAAAGTAGTGGGGGCAGGAAGATACCCTGTTGTGTCTAAAATCAGCAAAGGCAAACCATGAATGAATGAATAAATTCCAAAGATGTTTTATGATGTTTTAAGATGCTTTGTGGTCTCTAAGGAGAATGAGCATTTATTTTCTTTTTTTTTCTTTTTTTACAGCTAACAAGTCTCCAGTCTTGGCTAGTATGCTCACTGCTTTCTGGATGACGCTAACATCACTTCTGTTGTCTTCATGTACTAAGCATCACCTTCACACATAAAATCACGCTACTGCAAAATGATTGTGACATTTTTTATCATTTTGGTCACATTAAGAATCAGCAAGTCACAAAGCAAAACAAGCCAAGTTATGATCTAGCTGTAACATTTACTAGTCTTTCTTGCCACATATAGAGCCTGGTGATACGTATGGTATGTGTGAGTTATGGTATTTTGGTTTCTGATTTACAAAAAGCACATTGTTTGTGCATGTGTACACTGGGCTGGAGAAATAATGAGGATTGGTTTATTGAAATCAAATCTGAACATTTCTCTATGCCACAGGAATGGCACAAGTATTATGTTGAAATTCAAAATTGAGATTGTTTTGCTCTTTTGAAAATCGATTGAACAATAAATATCTTTACCATTCTGAAGATGTGAAATCTATGTATTTAATCTTTAAAGTAAATAAAAGATGTTCTAATAAATGCTCTGTATTATGTTTTATGAAGTACTAATGTTTAATAAAATGAAGGGGGAATCCTGTTCCGTTTGTAAATTCAGTGCTGCAAAAACTTCACTAATAAAGACTATCTAAATGAATCCACTTTTTGATTTGTGACAGCATGAAGAACTGACATTCGGCCTGTTCCCATATCTTCAAAATTACTTTTAGAAAACATCAGATCACACAAAATTGCAGGGAGATGTGGGCAAGCTGTCAAGTGCAATGTAATACAATGCATGAATAATGTAGGGGATGGTTCAACCACTTTTTTTTGACTGTCCCAAACTTTGATATACATTTTCATCATTTATCTGCTACAAATTACATTAGTTTTTAATCTTTAAACTGTACAAGGAGTTTGTTACAACCTACCCTACACTGTAAAAAAAAACATTTTGAAGTTGTAAATAAAACAAAGATTGGTGTTGCTTGCTGTTTCTTTGTACTTTACAAGCACATTTTGAGTGATTTTGTTTCTTCCATTTTCCGGGGCGAGTTGTAAAAATAGGTGGGGTGGAAAACATGAAGCAACAATAAAAAAGCAGGGAGTGTGAATACGTGTTTTCACTTTTTCACTCAAACAGAGGCTTAAACACACTTTTTTATATATATATAAATTGCACCCTGTATCTATATATATATATATATATACTGTATATGATATGATATGATATATCTTTTGGGTTCAGTAGAAGTAAATGGGAAAAGGAGTTTTGCAACCAGGCTGTGCTGTTACAACCCACTCCATCTGCTCAGACAGGATATTTCTAGATTTGTCTGTTTACTTTAATGTTTTAAGTAAATGCTGTATATCAAAGTAAACAAGAGAATGATGTTGATTCAGATGACACCTGAAGGTGAATGTTGATTTTTATATCTCAAAATTGATTGATTGATTTATTTTTTGTCCATTCTGTAAATCCATTACACTAATACACAGTGAATTAATAACATTAATACAACTTCTACTATGACCTGAGAAGGATTTGTGGGGGGTATCATCCCTGTACCCAATTTATAAACTGGTGACGTTAGAACATCCCTATTCTCCTATATCTTATATTCTCTCATTTTCCTGCTATTGTGTAAACCCTAATATGTGTGATCAAAAATGCACTACTGGTACCAGGGTTAATTATAGAAAGCCAAGAGGACAAAAAAAAAGGTACATGTCAGAATGCATTAACTTTAATAACAAAGAATTCACAATATATAACAACAGGAAATTAAATGATGTTAACTAAACATATTAGCGTTTAATACGAATAAACAAATGAAGTGAATCACCTTAATTTGTACACTTTATTCCAAACTATAGGCGAAGTTTAAGGGGGCCTGGGGGGCGGACGAGAGCCAATCATGATTTTGTCTGAGCTATGAATAAAATATAAAAATTAGATAATTTATATTTTCTCATTTTATTTGTATTATCTTATTATTTTAGTGGATAGAATAAGTAAGTTTTGGGCTAAATTAATTTCTATGATATTTAAGCCCCATCCTCGCGAGCCGCGACGACTCATCATGATTCTTGTTGCGATAGGCTACATGAGAGGACACTCTTTTCATTATTTTCCCGCTTTAGCAAGTTAACTGAATAATGGAAATTAGTTGTATTTTTTAATAAACCCGCGAATAAAAATATGATGGACTGAGTCACTGCTGGCTGAATTGGACAGGCGATATTCACATGAAGCGTTGGCCTCGAGTGTGGCGTGACTCAGTATTCAGTTGTGAGAAAAACGGCATCAGTCCTATACTAAGCATGTACGCAAGCCTTAAGATTCACCCTCAGCTTGAGACAGCTGAAATGGATCTTGTGAAATGTGCAATCGCATCGCCGATCACTCTTGAGAAACTTAAAGATGAAGTACGGAAGGACAAATATCCAAACTTTTTCAGACTACTGCAGCTTGCACTCATGCTGCCCGTTGGTTCGGCTACATCAGAAATAAGTTTGTCAGTTATGAATGAATGAATTATGTATTTGTATAGCAGAGAACGATTTGACTGAAAACTTATCAGAAGAGCTGAAAGAAAGATAATGGTCATCAATTCGCAATTCGGAAAAAGAGGCGGCTTTTCTGCATTAGGTAGCCTATGTTTTTTTGTTTTTTTACTCATTGTACAGAAGTTATTGTTCATTCTAAATGTATTTTTAATGTAGAATATGTGTTACATAAATACATGAAATGTAGAACATATAAAAAAGTGCTCGTGGCTCGTCTGCCAGGCCCCCCCTCCCCCCCACGCATAAAAGTTGCTTTGTTCCAAACCAACATATATATTATTTTAATCTGACACAAACAAATAAATTTGCACAAATCCCTGATGACTAGTCCTTCTCAGATGAAGGACTGACCATAACTAATATGACATTTTTTAAATCTATCAATGATGTAATTAGTCATTTTATTTAGTAGTAGTTTTTTTTAGTTAATATTAACATTAGTATTAGCAATGTGTGGATAGTAACTTGTGGTCGGTGAATACTATATAAATGTGTGGTTCCCCCTTCACTGTGGGAGTTGCTGAGGAGCCTTTTTATAAAATTGCTGCCAACACAGAGACTGTTTGCAAAATGGCCGTCAGCTCAGAGACTTCCCAAAAGATGGCCGCCGTTCCAGAGTCTCGTTCCATAATGGCCGCCGTTCCAGAGCCTCGTCACATCTCAGCTGATCGTCCAGAGTCTCGTCACGTCACAGCTGACCGTCCAGAGTCATTGCTGATTATTGTTTAGCCTATGTTGTCTAGTTTCTGCCTTGTCTTGCCTTGCCTTGCCTTCGTGTTTTGTTCTTGGACTGTTTACCTGGTTTGTGATCGTTGACTGCCTGTTCTTTGGATTACTCTTTTGGATTACCCTGGATGTACTGTTTTGCTGGTGTTTTGACCCTGCCTGTCCGACTACACTCTAAATAAAGCCTGCACTTAGATCCTCAACCCCGTTGTCACGTCTCCTCGTTACAATACTATATCTGTCTACTATGCTATAGGATATATAGATATAATATATACCCTACTAGATATTTAGTAGGGTACTAAAAAACTATATCATAAAATAAACTTCTACAACATTTGTCCATTCTTCACTAACAAAATCATCTTAAATATATTAAACAAAGTGTCCTTCATTTTATTTATTTTGTGAACTTTCCTAGTACACTTTAAATTACAAACACATCAAAGTTTGTGCTAATAAAACAGTAATAGCTGGCGATATAGTCATTAGTGAACAGCGTACCAGCCATGGAAAGGCACTAGACGTGGTGTTTGTGTACTCTGAAAAAGTAAGAAGTACAGAAAAATATCAAATAAGAATATAGGCTATGGCATTGAGTTCTCAGGGGTGTTCGGTACACTACACACTACATGATATATTCTAAATAGTGTATGTTATGTATTTAAAATTATTAAATAAAATACTATTTAACAATGAAACACAGTATTTGTTGGAAAATACCATTGGTACTCGATTTCATGGTGGTAGATTCAAAAGTTGCATTTGTGGCAGGCGGTGGTGTACTAGAAGTAACTACTTCCCCTGTAATATAAAATGTGCACACATGAAACATTTTAACGATTTCATTGTTATGCTAATTTGTGAATTGTACTTCACACACTCACCTGCTTTGATAGTATCAAGTATGATGTCCAAAAGTATGGTACCATTCACAGCGGTCCCATTAAGAATTTCCTCTACCTCAAATGAGCTTGGGACTGTAGAAGAATTCTCAAAGATAAGAGTCATATCAACTTTAATGGAGCCCCTCCTGGAAATAAAAAAAAACAAACAAATAATAATAACCCCCAGTGTCCTATAAAAATGTGATCCAATTATTAAAAATATCCTGGACATTTTTATGATGAATTTGAAAGATCACAGCTGACATGCTTACACGAAAGAGTTGACTCTGCATCGCCTGTATCCTCTGAGATTGCTTGCCCTGTAAATTCTGTTTATCTGCACGTGATGAAAAATATATTTTTTATTCAAAATAGAGTACAGCCTGAAATTTATCCTAATATAATAATAATAATAATAATAATAAATGCTCCTCTCATGTGAATAAAAATGCTAATTCTATTGGCATTTGCAGATATTTTGAACAGTATAACAGGAATAATGTGTCTTTTATGTTTATTTTTCTATTAAAAAATCTTTACTTGAAGTAATTTAATTTGCTTTTGGAATAACTTTTCAGCATGATATGAGCAGACTCCAGCAATTACCTCCAACCTACACCGGACAAGCGGTTTGGAGAATGGGTGGATATGCTACGAGTGTCATTGTTTAGCTTTTGGAGCCATCTTAGTGGCGCTATGTCTTTTACAGTTAATTCTACACTTTGTCGTTAATTCTGCCTTCACAAGCTATCAGAATTAGAGTAAACATGAGTAGCCGACTTGGAAATTTCACATGAACTTCTCACATAACATTATAATCGTGAATTTCTGTTTGGGAGCCGAGTTGTAGTAAATGATAGGTTCCTTGTAATACTTGAACCTAGTTAGCTTTTGCAGTTTCATTAATACACATTTCTCTATCGTATTTGTTGCAGTTTGTTGTTTTCTGTCATGATTGTGAAAATGCAATGGTGTAAAATATGGAGGAAGAACATTTTTTCACTAATGTAATTTGCACAAAAGGGGGAGGGAGAAAGAAAGCAATGTGAAATGTGGGCAGCTATCTATCTATCTATCTATCTATCTATGGTTGCCTGTTTGTCTGTCTGTCTGGAGATTTGTTTCTGATAAGTTGGCCTACAGGGTAATCTACAGGGTTTTTATACAACTTCAACATACATTATAATTACAGTACATAGTAGAAGATGAGGGATCTTTCACTATTCTGTGTACAGTAAATACTGTAGCACATTGTACACCCTCAAACTCGTAACTGCCGAATTGATTTGTAGTCAAGTAGTTCACACATGTACTGTATTTTTGCAGAACGACTGTCTAGGGAAGGCAGAGAAAGGCCATCCTTTGGACGGTGCAGTCCCCGTGGCGAACGGACCGCGGGGTCTAGACCTTTCTATTCCTATTTCCATAATACAATTATTTTTCATTAGGGCTATCAAGTGATTGTTTTTTTTAAAATGTAATTAATTACATAATGTGCCAATTAATTATTCTGAATAATCTCAAATTAATAAGATTCATTAATTAACATACACATCATGTGCCGATTAATTAAAGATAAAGTTGTTATTAAAGATAATAGTTATTTTGTTAATTAAAAAAAAAACACTGCATAGACATTACAAAAAAGTAGCTTTAGAAAGAAATATTTTAATTCAACATACAAAAAT
>NW_015656588.1:23069-35094 GCF_001515625.1 Sinocyclocheilus rhinocerous
CGATTAATTAAAGATAAAGTTGTTATTAAAGATAATAGTTATTTTGTTAATTAAAAAAAAACTACATAGACATTACAAAAAAAGTAGCTTTAGAAAGAAATATAAGTAGCTTTAGAAAGAAATATTTTAATTCAACATACAAAAATAAAAATAAATAGGCTAGTAAAATATACAATTTTTTTTTTTAAACAATACTCTAAATATAAAACTAAAAGCGCCAGTAGGTGGTGACAAATCCCTGTCTTAATAAGTGAATGATTCAGTCATTCATTCAATCAATTCGTTCAAACAGCTGATTCATTCAGAAACGAAGCAAGTGACTGCCTTTATGAATGGCTCACTAAATCATTGATTCAGTCGATTCGTTTAAAAACGTGGATTCTGTGTGTTGATCAGAGATGCACAACAGTTATCCTTATTTTTGTTGGCGAAATTACTGACAATGTGTCTAAAATGTAATTATTCACACCGTATCTTCATTTTTACTGTAGGTTAAACACTTTTATGTAACCTATTTTTGTCTTTCTAAACGCCAATGATGATTCTGAAAGAAAACATGCAGTGTTTGTTATAGTAACACTTGCAACTTTCATGTGCATCTGACTAACATTACCACACGCTTGTATTTTAGCGTTGCTGTTAATGTTGTGGTTATTTTAGCAAATAGTTTGCTCCGTAAAATTCAGTTCAACGGCATTAAGTTGAAGAGGGTAAACTTTATCTCTCGACTGAATCTGCACATGCATTTCAGGTGTTCTTGCTCCGTCCAAGCAATAAATGCATGTCTTTGAATGAGCGCTGTAGCGTATTCTTCAACCGCTCAGGTAATGTCAGTACGATCCATTTCAGGGGCTGCCAAAATTACATTTTTAAAATCAGTCAGAGCTATAGAAGTACATATTAATATTTACAAGTAAATCTCCATATTATGCATAGGCTAGCCTACTTTCTATCTGACCCCCCCTACATCTCATTTTGACATCCATCAGGGGGGATCAAGCCTTCTTTAGGGGTGTCAGACCCCCCCATAATTTGCACCCTGCCGATGACCAGTGGTCATACATCTTATATCAGGTGCACTCGTCATCAATCTGCGCCAGGCATTGTTTGATACAATGCAAGGTACTTTACAGAGCTCACCTGAAAAATGCACAATTATCTAAATTATCTAATCTTTTCCAGACAAGAATGACGCTTGCAACCATTCTAGACAAGTTCCAGCAGGTTCTGGTCATGTCCTCGATTAGTAACCTTTTGGTCCAACGTATCTGACACACTGGGAGAAGCACTTAATGTTGAACTGAGTCCCAATCTATTGACAGTTGTTTTTGGTATTTTACCATACACTACTTACTTTAGTCCCATTGCTCAAGTGGTTGCTTTTACCACTCTATTAGCTAAAAGGAACATTCTCTTTAAATGGAGGTGTGCCACTTCCCATACTCACAATAGATGGATACAAGATATATTTTTTGCATTAAATTGGAGAAATTAAGGTTTATGCTTCAAGGTTCCCTTAAGACCTTCAGTAGCACCTGGGATCTTTTCTTGAATTTCATTAAAGCCCCAACACATGGTAAGGACATGGTAAGGACATTTTGTTGTTTGTTGATCATTTTGATGTAAGTGAAAATCATACTGTCCTGACAAAATGCCAATAAAAATATTGGGGAAAAAAACTTTTCTTAAAGCTTATTGCTAAATTTCACTGTATCTGCACCCCTCTTTTTATTTAGTATACTGTAATAGACATGTTATACAAATGACTTGCAGAATAATTCCTGATTCCCAAAAGGAGGTTTTTGTAATAGTGTTTTGAATTGATCTGTAACAAACGTTCGTAGTTCGGGAAGAAGGAGGCGGGAACCGGCGGACGTTTAAATAAACTTTAATAAAATAAGCACAAAATAGCGCGACAGCCCCTCGCGGACGACTGTCGCGCACAAACGAAACCAAAACACAAAATAAAATCCAGGCCTGGTCCTCTCTCGTCTTTCCCTGTCGTCACTCCTCCTTTATATCCTTCCGGAGCTCCTCCGTGAGACTCGAGACCGGTGAGTGGTGCAGGTGTCGCTCATTATCCATTAACTCCACCGGCCTCGCTCCGTTCCCACGGCTCTCGACCCCGCCCCCCTCGTCACATGATCTAACTAGTGTTCTTTTAGTTTAGTTTAGTTTAAATATTTGGATTCAGAAGTTTGAGGTTTGTACAAGTTGGTGTGTAGTTTTGAGATTTTGTTTGTAGGTGTAAGAAAATGGTGAATTACTTAATGAATTGTGTGTTAGTAGTCAAGAAAAACTGAATGTTAAAAAGCTTTCCGTGTATCAGATAATTAAAAGTAAATGGTATTTATGCTTGTAAATGTTTGAAACAAGTTAGACTTACCACAGTTACCACATGGGATGCCAATGCAATGAATTCAGGGGATGAGTGGTTGTTATATATTTCACTGAAAGTTTCATTTAGACTGAATCTTAAATGTATGCTTCCCTCGTCAAGGGTAGGAGGATCAGTATTTGTGCCCTCTGTTGTTGGTGCTACAGTGGACACATATGAGGTATGAGCCTCTGTTACTGGCTTTACTGACGTTAGTGTTGTTGTTGTTGTTGTCGACGTTGTTGTATATACTGTTGTAGAATTTAATACAGTAGATGAACCCTTAGCTAGTGTAGTCTTGGTTGATTCTGGTTTATTTCTAACAGTTCCTGCTGCTGTTTTCCTTGATGCAGTTGCTGGCAATGCTGATGTCACTGGTACAAAGGTTGAAGCTTTTGGTGCAGTAGCAGACTTTACTAAGCTTGTTGTTGATGTTGTTGTTGTAACTGTACCTACTGCCACAGAATGTATCACAGTAGATGAAACTTGAGCTAGTGTAGTCTTGGTTGATTCTGGTTCATTGCTAACGGTTGCTGCTGTGGTCGTGCTCGATGCAGTTGCTGGCAATGCTGATGTCACCTGTACCAAGGTTGAAGCTTTGAGTGTAGTAGCAGACTCTACTAGGCCTGTTGTTGTCACTGTATCTTCTGTTGTAGTTATCCTGATCGTTTCCGGTTCATTGCTAACAGTTGCTGCTGTGGTTGTCCCTGCTGCAGTTGCTGGCAATGCTGATGTCACTCCTGCTGATGGTGCAATGGTTGCACTTGTTATTTGGGCTTCTGCAGATGATTCTGTAGATCTGGATGTTCTTGCAGTTGTTGTCTTTACTTCTCTTGCTTCAGTTAAAGGTGATGATGCCTCTGTTATTCGTGCTGTTGTAGTTGGAGCAAATGTTGATTCTGTTGTACCAGATTCTCTTAATGTACTTATTCCTGCTGATGAAGAATCACTGTCAGCATGTGTTTTAGGTTCTTGTGTCACACTTTTGGCAGTGTTGGAAACTTCTAAGGTATGAGCCACTGTTACTGGCTTCACTGACATTAATGTTGTAGTTTCGTTTTGGGCTGGTGAGGGTTCTGTTGTGATTTGAGATGTCACTGGTACCAAGGTTGAAGTTTTGGGTGCAGTAGCAGACTCTTCAAGGACTGTTGTTGGGGCTGTATCTACTGCCACAGAATGTAATACAGTAGACGAAACCTTAGCTTGAGTAGTCGTGGTTGATTCTGGTTCTTCTCTAACAGTTGCTGATGTGGTTGTGCCCAATGCAGGTGCTGGCAATGCTGATGTCACTTGTACCAAGGTAGAATCTTTGGGTGTAGTAGCAGACTCTACTAGGCCTGTTGTTGTTGTCGTCACTGTATCTTCTGTTGTAGTTATCCTGATTTTTTCCGGCTCATTGCTAACAGTTGCTGGTGTGGTTGTGCCCAATGCAGGTGCTGGCAATGCTGATGTCACTGGTCCCAAGGTTGAATCTTTGGGTGTAGTAGCAGACTCTACTAGGCCTGTTGTTGTTGTCACTGTATCTTCTGTTGTATTTAGCCTGATTGTTTCTGGTTCATTGCTAACAGTTGCTGCAGTGGTTGTGCCCAATGCAGGTGCTGGCAATGCTGATGTCACTGGTCCCAAGGTTGAATCTTTGGGTGTAGTAGCAGACTCTACTAGGCCTGTTGTTGTTGTCACTGTATCTTCTGGTTTAGTTATTCTAATTGTTTCTGGTTCATTGCTAACAGTTGCTGCAGTGGTTGTGCCCAATGCAGGTGCTGGCAATGCTGATGTCACTGGTCCCAAGGTTGAATCTTTGGGTGTAGTAGCAGACTCTACTAGGCCTGTTGTTGTTGTCACTGTATCTTCTGGTTTAGTTATTCTAATTGTTTCTGGTTCATTGCTAACAGTTGCTGCAGTGGTTGTGCCCAATGCAGGTGCTGGCAATGCTGATGTCACTGGTCCCAAGGTTGAATCTTTGGGTGTAGTAGCAGACTCTACTAGGCCTGTTGTTGTTGTCACTGTATCTTCTGGTTTAGTTATTCTAATTGTTTCTGGTTCATTGCTAACAGTTGCTGCAGTGGTTGTGCCCAATGCAGGTGCTGGCAATGCTGATGTCACTGGTCCCAAGGTTGAATCTTTGGGTGTAGTAGCAGACTCTACTAGGCCTGTTGTTGTTGTCACTGTATCTTCTGGTTTAGTTATTCTAATTGTTTCTGGTTCATTGCTAACAGTTGCTGCAGTGGTTGTGCCCAATGCAGGTGCTGGCAATGCTGATGTCACTGGTCCCAAGGTTGAATCTTTGGGTGTAGTAGCAGACTCTACTAGGCCTGTTGTTGTTGTCACTGTATCTTCTGTTGTAATTATCCTGATTGTTTCTGGTTTATTGCTAACAGTTGCTGCAGTGGTTGTGCCCAATTCAGTTGCTCGCAATGCTGATGTCACTGTTACAAATGTAGAAGCTTTGGGTGTAGTAGCAGACTTTACTAGACCTGTTGTTGTTGTCACTGTATCTTCTGTTGTAGTTATTCTAATTGTTTCTGGTTCATTGCTAACAGTTACTGGTGTGGTTGTGCCCAATGCAGGTGCTGGCAATGCTGATGTCACTGGTACCAAGGTAGAATCTTTGGGTGTAGTAGCAGACTCTACTAGACCTGTTGTTGTTGTCACTTTATCTTCTGTTGTATTTATCCTGATTGTTTCTGGTTCATTGCTAACAGTTGCTGATGTTGTTGTGCCCAATGCAGTTGCTGGCAATGCTGATGTCACTTTTACCAATGTTGAATCTTTGGGTGTAGTAGCAGCTACGAGACCTGTTGTTGTTGTTGTCACTGTATCTTCTGTTGTATTTATCCTGATTGTTTCTGGTTCATTGCTAACAGTTGCTGATGTGGTTGTGCCCAATACAGTTGCTGGCAATGCTGATGTCACTGGTACCAAGGTAGAAGCTTTGGGTGTAGTAGCAGACTCTACGAGACCTGTTGTTGTTGTTGTCACTGTATCTTCTGTTGTATTTATCCTGATTGTTTCTGGTTCATTGCTAACAGTTGCTGATGTGGTTGTGCCCAATACAGTTGCTGGCAATGCTGATGTCACTGGTACCAAGGTAGAAGCTTTGGGTGTAGTAGCAGACTCTACGAGACCTGTTGTTGTTGTTGTCACTGTATCTTCTGTTGTATTTATCCTGATTGTTTCTGGTTCATTGCTAACAGTTGCTGATGTGGTTGTGCCCAATACAGTTGCTGGCAATGCTGATGTCACTGGTACCAAGGTAGAAGCTTTGGGTGTAGTAGCAGACTCTACGAGACCTGTTGTTGTTGTTGTCACTGTATCTTCTGTTGTATTTATCCTGATTGTTTCTGGTTCATTGCTAACAGTTGCTGATGTGGTTGTGCCCAATACAGTTGCTGGCAATGCTGATGTCACTGGTACCAAGGTAGAAGCTTTGGGTGTAGTAGCAGACTCTACGAGACCTGTTGTTGTTGTTGTCACTGTATCTTCTGTTGTATTTATCCTGATTGTTTCTGGTTCATTGCTAACAGTTGCTGATGTGGTTGTGCCCAATACAGTTGCTGGCAATGCTGATGTCACTGGTACCAAGGTAGAAGCTTTGGGTGTAGTAGCAGACTCTACGAGACCTGTTGTTGTTGTTGTCACTGTATCTTCTGTTGTATTTATCCTGATTGTTTCTGGTTCATTGCTAACAGTTGCTGATGTGGTTGTGCCCAATACAGTTGCTGGCAATGCTGATGTCACTGGTACCAAGGTAGAAGCTTTGGGTGTAGTAGCAGACTCTACGAGACCTGTTGTTGTTGTTGTCACTGTATCTTCTGTTGTATTTATCCTGATTGTTTCTGGTTCATTGCTAACAGTTGCTGATGTGGTTGTGCCCAATACAGTTGCTGGCAATGCTGATGTCACTGGTACCAAGGTAGAAGCTTTGGGTGTAGTAGCAGACTCTACGAGACCTGTTGTTGTTGTTGTCACTGTATCTTCTGTTGTATTTATCCTGATTGTTTCTGGTTCATTGCTAACAGTTGCTGATGTGGTTGTGCCCAATACAGTTGCTGGCAATGCTGATGTCACTGGTACCAAGGTAGAAGCTTTGGGTGTAGTAGCAGACTCTACGAGACCTGTTGTTGTTGTTGTCACTGTATCTTCTGTTGTATTTATCCTGATTGTTTCTGGTTCATTGCTAACAGTTGCTGATGTGGTTGTGCCCAATACAGTTGCTGGCAATGCTGATGTCACTGGTACCAAGGTAGAAGCTTTGGGTGTAGTAGCAGACTCTACGAGACCTGTTGTTGTTGTTGTCACTGTATCTTCTGTTGTATTTATCCTGATTGTTTCTGGTTCATTGCTAACAGTTGCTGATGTGGTTGTGCCCAATACAGTTGCTGGCAATGCTGATGTCACTGGTACCAAGGTAGAAGCTTTGGGTGTAGTAGCAGACTCTACGAGACCTGTTGTTGTTGTTGTCACTGTATCTTCTGTTGTATTTATCCTGATTGTTTCTGGTTTATTGCTAACAGTTGCTGCAGTGGTTGTGCCCAATTCAGTTGCTGGCAATGCTGATGTCACTGTTACAAATATAGAAGCTTTGGGTGTAGTAGCAGACTTTACTAGGCCTGTTGTGGTTGTCACTGTATCTTCTTTTGTAGTTATTCTAATTGTTTCTGGTTCATTGCTAACAGTTGCTGATGTGGTTGTGCCCAATACAGTTGCTGGCAATGCTGATGTCACTGGTACCAAGGTTGAAGCTTTGGGTGTAGTAGCAGACTCTACTAGACCTGTTGTTGTTGTCACTGTATCTTCTGTTGTATTTATCCTGATTGTTTCTGGTTCATTGCTAACAGTTGCTGATGTGGTTGTGCCCAATACAGTTGCTGGCAATGCTGATGTCACTGGTACCAAGGTTGAAGCTTTGGGTGTAGTAGCAGACTCTACTAGACCTGTTGTTGTTGTCACTGTATCTTCTGTTGTATTTATCCTGATTGTTTCTGGTTCATTGCTAACAGTTGCTGATGTGGTTGTGCCCAATACAGTTGCTGGCAATGCTGATGTCACTGGTACCAAGGTTGAAGCTTTGGGTGTAGTAGCAGACTCTACTAGACCTGTTGTTGTTGTCACTGTATCTTCTGTTGTATTTATCCTGATTGTTTCTGGTTCATTGCTAACAGTTGCTGATGTGGTTGTGCCCAATACAGTTGCTGGCAATGCTGATGTCACTGGTACCAAGGTTGAAGCTTTGGGTGTAGTAGCAGACTCTACTAGACCTGTTGTTGTTGTCACTGTATCTTCTGTTGTATTTATCCTGATTGTTTCTGGTTCATTGCTAACAGTTGCTGATGTGGTTGTGCCCAATACAGTTGCTGGCAATGCTGATGTCACTGGTACCAAGGTTGAAGCTTTGGGTGTAGTAGCAGACTCTACTAGACCTGTTGTTGTTGTCATCACTGTATCTTCTGTTGTAGTTATCCTGATTGTTTCAGGCTCATTGCTAACAGTTGCTGATGTTGTTGTGCCCAATGCAGTTACTGGCAATGCTGATGTCACTGGTACCAAGGTAGAATCTTTGGGTGTAGTAGCAGACTCTACTAGACCTGTTGTTGTTGTCACTGTATCTTCTGTTGTATTTATCCTGATTGTTTCTGGTTCATTGCTAACAGTTGCTGATGTTGTTGTGCCCAATGCAGTTGCTGGCAATGCTGATGTCACTGGTACCAAGGTAGAATCTTTGGGTGTAGTAGCAGACTCTACTAGACCTGTTGTTGTTGTCACTGTATCTTCTGTTGTATTTATCCTGATTGTTTCTGGTTCATTGCTAACAGTTGCTGATGTTGTTGTGCCCAATGCAGTTGCTGGCAATGCTGATGTCACTTTTACCAAGGTTGAAGCTTTGGGTGTAGTAGCAGACTCTGCTAGGCCTGTTGTTGTTGTCACTTTATCTTCTGCTGTATTTATCCTGATTGTTTCTGGTTCATTGCTAACAGTTGCTGATGTGGTTGTGCCCAATGCAGTTGCTGGCAATGCTGATGTCACTTTTACCAATGTTGAATCTTTGGGTGTAGTAGCAGACTCAACTAGGCCCGTTGTTGTTGTCACTGTATCTTCTGATGTATCTATCCTGTTTGTTTCTGGTTCATTGCTAACAGTTGCTGATGTTGTTGTGCCCAATGCAGTTGCTGGCAATGCTGATGTCACTGGTACCAAGGTAGAATCTTTGGGTGTAGTAGCAGACTTTACTTGACCTGTTGTTTTTGTCACTGTATCTTCTGTTGTAGTTATCCTGATTGTTTCCGGCTCATTGCTAACAGTTGCTGATGTTGTTGTGCCCAATGCAGTTGCTGGCAATGCTGATGTCACTGGTACCAAGGTGGAATCTTTGGGTGTAGTAGCAGACTCTACTAGACATGTTGTTGTTGTCACTGTATCTTCTGTTGTAGTTATCCTGAATTTTTCTGGCTCATTGCTAACAGTTGCTGCTGTGGTTGTGCCCATTGCAGTTGCTGGCAATGCTGATGTTGATCCTGTTGATGTTAACGTAGTTGCGCTTGTTGCCTCTGCAGCTGTAAAAATATCATTAGATGTCAGTATTTTTGTTGTTGGTGGTGCTGTTTCTGATGCAGACACTGTTGTTTTACTTGGTGTTATTGAATCAGTTTTGGCCGTTAAAGGTTCTGTTGTGACTTGAGGTGATGATGCAGATTGTACTGCACTGATTGTCACTGCCTCTGTTGTAGCTACTGTTTGTGTAGGCTGAAGTATTGCCGTTACCCCTATAGGTATCAAATATGCGTCAAATTAGTGTACAATATTAACAATAAAAAAGATGAAAAATCGTTTAGAGTAACAATATTATTTGTAATCAGTAATCAACTGTTTTATCAACTGTTTTCTTTTTTAATTTTTCCCCCTTTCTTGAAGGTGCAGTGTGTAAATTTTAGCGGCATAGCGGTGAGGTTGCGAATTGCAACCAACGGCTCAGTCTCCCGCCCACCCTTCCCTTTAGAGAAGCTACGGTGGCCGATACAGGACTAAGATATCGTAGTCTGAGACAGCAGAGATAGCCAGCAATGAGATTTCTTTACAAAGGTAAATTAAGGAATTATATTTACTTAATTATTAAATAAATCGATATGTTATTGCGAATATTATTGTTACTTGTTCATCATTGTGTCAGTGTTTTATTCGCAAGAACAACATAGTGACGAAATGCGTTCTGTCCTTTAAGTGCTACTGTACAAATATGGTGGTGACTTCCATGTAAGGGGACCCGCGGTGTATGTAGATATATATTGCTCATTCTAAGTTAATAAAAACAGGACGGTTCATTATGTAACGTCTTTATACACCTCTGAAAACATAGTTATGTATATTATATTGCATTTCTGTCAATAGATCCTCCTAAATATTACACACTGCACCTTTAAAATGTTCTTTTATCAATGTTCTTTTAAATATTATTTGCTTGGTTACTTTTCTTGCTGTTGCTTTACATTGCCATGTTTATTTATTATTAACGGCCCTGTTACAAAGAAATGCCAAAATGGCCAAACCAAAAACATTTCCTTATTAAAAATTGTCTCTCTGCTTTTCCTGAAGCTGATCATTATTATCTCAAAGGGACAGTTCACCCAAAAATTAAAGTTCTGTCATCATTTATTCAGCCTCATGTCATTCCGAACCCTTAAGACTTTTGCTCATCTTTGGAACACGAATGAAGATATTTCTAATGAAATCTAATGGGTTTCTGTCCCTCCATTGACAGTGTACACAACTACCACTTTGATGCTTCAAAAAATTCATAAAGAAATTGTAAAATGAATCCATTGAAATCGAGCAGTTTTCAGAAGAGACTTGATCACTTTATATGATGAACAGATTTCATTTAGGCTTTTATTCACATATACATGAATTAACACACACATCAGTTATGGTGAACGTGAGCTCAATGCTTTCTGTCAATAGATCCTCCTAAATATTACACACTGCACCTTTAAAATGTTCTTTTATCAATGTTCTTTTAAATATTATTTGCTTGGTTACTTTTCTTGCTGTTGCTTTACATTGCCATGTTTATTTATTATTAACGGCCCTGTTACAAAGAAATGCCAAAATGGCCAAACCAAAAACATTTCCTTATTAAAAATTGTCTCTCTGCTTTTCCTGAAGCTGATCATTATTATCTCAAAGGGACAGTTCACCCAAAAATTAAAGTTCTGTCATCATTTATTCAGCCTCATGTCATTCCGAACCCTTAAGACTTTTGCTCATCTTTGGAACACGAATGAAGATATTTCTAATGAAATCTAATGGGTTTCTGTCCCTCCATTGACAGTGTACACAACTACCACTTTGATGCTTCAAAAAATTCATAAAGAAATTGTAAAATGAATCCATTGAAATCGAGCAGTTTTCAGAAGAGACTTGATCACTTTATATGATGAACAGATTTCATTTAGGCTTTTATTCACATATACATGAATTAACACACACATCAGTTATGGTGAACGTGAGCTCAATGCTTGCTTGACGTGTGAGAACCAATGAGGTTCATTCTTGTGTGTTATGCAGCATGTTTGAGCTTCCATAAGAACCAGTGAGGTTTGTCCTCACGCAACAAGCAAGTATGGTTGAGCTTCTGTTTATGTTTGCTGATCAATGTAAACGTGCATAAAAGCCTAAATTAAACCTGTTCATCATATAAAGCGGTTACACTTTACTTGAAGGGGTGTGCATAAGACTGACATGACACCTTCATAATCATGACATGACACCTACATAATCATGACATGTGTCATCTCATGATTATGAAGGTGTCATGTCAGTCTTATGCACACCCCTTCAAGTAAAGTGTTACCTATAAAGCTCAATTCATATGGATTAGTTTTACAATGTCTTGGTGGGTGGCACAGTGCTCGGTGGTTAGCACTGTTGTGTCACAGCAAGAAGGTCCTTGGTTTGAGCGCCGGCAGGAACAGGTGGCCTTTCTGTGTCCAAAGACATGCAGGTTAGGTGAATTGAACATTCTAAACTGCCCCCCCCCCTCCCCGACTTGTGTGTATAACAGACTAGTGTATAGATTGACTTGTGTATGTAACTGGTTCTCGCCATGAATATAGCCACAGATGCTGGAGTGGCATTAAGAAGAAAATAAACAAACAAATGATGTCTTAACAGCCAACAGCCCATAATATAACTGCATATTTAGCAAGAATTCACATGTTAAACATATTTAGCTAGCTTGATAGAGAAGGATCACTCAAATCAGAAAGAATGTGAAGCTATGATGACGGCAATGGACATAAGCGGGAAGTTATAGTTCTCAAGGAATTTGTTTGTTCCTTCTAGATACTGAATATTTTCAGCTGAAAGCATGATTTAAACAAGTACTACAACACTTATTCACACGCAATCGCTCTCTCAATAATGCATTCAAACAAATGTAATATTACAGTGCTACTTCATCTGTATCCGATTTCGAATGAGCAGCAATCTGTAAGAAATGCATAGATCCTTAGGTAAAATAACTGACGAAAACGTACTGTTATTTTCATCACAAACAAAATTTGCACAGCAAAAAGCAGCAATTATACCTTTTAATGCTGACAACCATGTTATTAGCTTGTCATGTGGTAGGAAAAAAGTTTGAACACTAGTGTT
>NW_015656588.1:35231-36417 GCF_001515625.1 Sinocyclocheilus rhinocerous
AAATTGTTGACGCTCCACTCCGCTCACATACTCTGCCGGACACCACCACACAAATGTGGCTTTTTGTTAATAACTGTCCTCCTACAGGATTTAACACAGAGTAACAGCTCACTACCAGTTACAAAAGACACTGTAACAGTCTGTCACAGGCAATTCGAGTTGCATTTTTCATCAATTAATTTCTTAAATTGTCCTTTGACTATGTTCTGGCCTGCCATCTAGTGGCGAAAATGTTTTTTTGGCCTGATGCCAAACTTACTTGCCGACCCCTGGCATAGACTGTCACATTAGGGACAGAAATCTCTCAGATTTCATTAAAAAATATTCATTTGTGTCCCGAATAACACAAAAGTCTTACGGGTGAGTTATGATGACAGTAAATGATGACAGAATTATCTGTCTATAGAACTATCCCTTTAATTATAGAATTGTCTCACTGGTTTAACTGGTGACTGACTTTCTGCACTTGCAATTACATTCTTAACTTTATTTTAATGACCTTGTTTCTTGCCATTAGTGGTAAAGGAATTACATTCAAGTGCAAGATTCAAAAACATAATTGCAAAAAAAACAACAACAAAAAAACAAACAAACAAAAAACTTTCTGTTCATCAAAGAACCGTGAAAAAAGTTTTACAGTTTACACAAAAATATTAAGCAGCACTATACTAAGATAATAATAAGAAATGTTTCTTGAGCACCAAATAAGCATATTAGATTGATTTCTTAAAGGGGTCATATGACATTGTTTTCCACATACTGTACATTATTGTTTCTCCTCTATGCCCCGCCTTTCTGAAACGCGTTGATTTTTACAAAGCTCATCGGTTTGAAAAGCGAGGTGTGCTCTGATTGGCCAGCTATCCAGTGCGTTGTGATTGGCCGAATACCTCAAGCGTGTGACGGAAATGTTACACCCCTTACCATACTGTCAGGCCGTGTCCCGGCATGATGAGACAAAACCAATAAAAACCCATTATAAACGAGGCATTTGTTGCATCCAGTGAGGATATAATAACTGATTATAATGACTTATACTGTTTTTTTATGCGTTGCATTGCATCACGCCGCGTAAACATAAAACCATGTCTGCATTTGTGATCGGAGAAACGACAAACAACAAGCGCTACTCTACACTGCTTAAAACTCGTATTTGAATCATCAGTGGCAAATCCTTTAAATATGA
>NW_015656588.1:37196-38841 GCF_001515625.1 Sinocyclocheilus rhinocerous
CTCCGTAAAATGCGTTGCACACATCTGAATATTTGGTTTGAACTGTTCTGGAACAGTGTTGTAAATACAACTTAACCACTGATTTCTAGTTGTGTCCTCTTTTGGAAGACCAAACAAAGTAGTTTCGCTTTCACAATGAAACACAGCATCTCCACGATATGGCGGTGGCAATAATACTGCAGCGAGAATCAAAGTTACGCCTTCTTTCTTTGCGTATACATTTGGGCGGTGTTATGCAAATCCTCCCACACAATGACGTAGACATGTGGGGGTGTGTTTAAACGAGGTGTTTTAGGAGGGCGTGGACGAGTCTTAACTTTTATAAAGAATATCTCTTTGGATTTGAGACTTTAGTCTTTGCAACTTTAGGGATCTTATCTATTAACGAACAGCTTGTAACACTCCAAAGAGAAAGGAAAACTTGAAATCGCATCAGATATGACCCCTTTAAGAATCATGTGACACTGAATACTGGAGTAGTAACTGCTGAAAGTTCAGCTTTGTCATCACAGAAATGAATTACATATTAAAACACACTAAATTAAAAAAGTGGTCATTTTATATTGTAATAATATTTCATTTTTGATTAAATTATTAAATGAATGCAGCCTTGGAGAGCATAAGAGACTTCTTTCAAAAACATTAACATCAATAACATTCCTAAATGTTTGAACGGTTGTATATAGTCATAACATATTATGTCAAACCTGTTTGGGGCACTATAATTGTTGTTGCTGCATTTGTTGTTCCAGGTGCCACTGTAGACCATAAAGTTGTATCTGAAACCAGTGATGCAGTTGTGGATGTTCTTTCAGCTGTTGTACTTTCAAAACTAACTCCCGCACCTGATGTAGCTGGCAGATTTGCAGATGAAATGGCAGTTGTTGTTACTTTTGGAGCGTTTGAGCCATCCTTTACAGTTGTTGTCTGCGTACTGGTTGAAGCACCCTCTGATGCTGCAGTTTCCACTGTCAATCCTAATGTATTTCTAGTGGTTGTGGGTTTTATGTTGCTTGTTAGCTGTATTACGGTAGTTGCTGGTGTGTTTAATGGAGTGGCTGTTCCTGGAAATACAGACATTGTGAGCTTTGATGTGGTGGCTGATAGTTGCCTTGAGGTTTCTAATGCTATATTGTTTGAAGTGGTAGTTTTTGGTAGCATTGCTGAAGTTGTAGAATGTGTAATGGTTGTTTGTTGTCTTGAGTTGGTAGTTGGTAAGATTGTTGTTTTTGAAGTGGTGATTGTTGCTGGCACTGCTGAAGTTTGAAGCTCTGTTGTGGTTTCTGATATTTGTTTTGTAGTGGTCTTCTGTTTGCTGATATGTTCTTGAATGCTGGTTGTTAGGGGCTCTGTTGAAATGGTAGATTTTGTTTTGGTTGTTGAAGGCCCTAAAGTAGTTATTTGTGCAGTTGCTGGGAAAGATGAAGTGGGCAACATAGTTGTTGTTGCTGGTGATGAGCTGAATGATTTTGTTGATGTTGCGGCTGAGGTAATTGCAGGGGATATGGGAGGTGCTTTTTTAATTGCTGCCAAAAAAAAAGGAGAAAGAAATGTATTACTAAGCATGCAGATAAAATCATATCAACAGACCTTCATAGTACATTCATAGTACCTTCATAGTAAAAAATAAAATAAAATAAATAAA